>NW_008825614.1:20542214-20545235 GCF_000699105.1 Pygoscelis adeliae
GTAGGGAAACTTTCTAATGAAGGAAATGCCCTTTAAATTCAATGCTAAGTGCTGCTAGACTGAAGTATGCATTGTAACTCCAATCTTCAAGACTAACAGATGTTTTAACTTCTGTTAAAAGACAAACTGCAATTTTTTGAGACTATCAGTGTTAGTGGGTGCTTGTTTACAGTCAGTATCCTTAAGGAAAACAAACTTTATCCTTGACACAATGATGGAAACTGAAAAAAGAAGTGACTGGCTGAACCACTCCATTTCCTTTCAAGGGCCCGGTGCAGCGACACAAGACGTCTTCCTGTGTGACAGGCAGAGGCTTTAACAATAGCACATGTGGAAAACTGTTTAAATTTTTTTTTTTTAAATAGTCTGTGATGAATTTCTGAAACAATGAATGTTCAGTTCTAACTTCCTTCAGCCTTGTCCCCCTCCTGCTCCTTGTCCCCCCAGTAAATTTATAGATCTTTATATCATAGCTGGAGATTCAGCATTTCTGAAATAAATTAGGTGTATGATGCATTGAATGTCAATAGCAGCATGAAGGATTGGGGGGGAGGTTAGGCATTTTGTTTAATTTTAAATCATTTTGTTTAACGGTACAAACTAATTGATGAAGATAAATGTCTAGTGTGTGCCTCTTCTTGGTACCTAAGTTCTGCAGAACAAGGAGAACTGAAGCACCTGAAGAACTGAGTCTTCATGTATAGTCAGTGGAGGGAGGTGTTTCTGAGGAGAACTCAGCCTGTCCTGAGATATGTGAAGAATGGACACCTTTTTCTCTCTCTCACCACCACCTCAGTGACTATGAGAAGCTCAGCTGGCTTGGTTGCAACACTCCAAACTTAATTTTGCATGTGGTTATAGTTAGGTGACAGAAAGTCCACATATATTCTATGTTCCTCCCTCCCCAGTAGCTTAAAGTGCAGTAAAAGCTGACGTTAAGGATCATTTTCTTGGGTCATATCCATTGCATGGTACTTTTGAGGAGCACAGAAGTGATGTAGGGGCTCACTTCCGCTTTTCATGGTTACACAAACTGCCACTGAAAACAATACTGAGTGAGGAAAGCAAAACTGTGGCCCACAGCATGAAGAGGATATCCTACTTCCACTGACCATATGTGGATGACAAAGGAAACAGGATTTGACTGAAATGGCACAGCTAGTAACAATAGCAATAGAAATACCTGTAATAGCAGTATAGTTAACATATAAAGCAATGTTTTGGTATCATTATGAGTGAAGGATTTTCCAACCAGGAATATCAGCCGATCCACCTGAGAACCACCTGAGTGCAATGTTCAGTGTGTTGCATGATTGCTTTAGTTTCTAGTTTTAAAAGAAAAGACGTAAAATGTTTCTTGTGAGCTATCTTTTTCACTTAAACCATTCTAATAAAAATGCTTGGAACAGTTTTTCTTCACAATTTGAGAACAGAAGAGCTGTTAGCTGGGGTTTTGTTGGTTTCCAGATACACCTCCAGCATTTCCTTGCAAGTGTTTCCTGCATTGGCTGCACCTCTTTAAGATTGTGCAGTGAAGCTAAAAGGTTCCTTTGCAATCTGTGACCTCCACGACTTTTCTAAACAAGGGCATGGGAAGCTTCAGAGGCAGCAAGTTTGGAGTTGCTGTATGTTAATAGACTCATTAGCTTTCACAAAAACAATGACCTCTACTAACATCTTCTCTAACATGACCCTCCTCAAACTGAATTCTTCCTCTGCCCTGATGGGTTACCTCATCCAGTGTACGTCAGTCTGCTTCCTTCCTGATTACTTCTCTGATTCCCATTTGGTGCTGAGCATGGACTAGATTTCTATACAACTCTTTAGTTTGCTCTCTTCTGGTTTTCCAGGTCTTTTTGTTCATTCTGGGCCATCCTTTGCTTTCTGTGCCTCTGCAGCTTCTGTTCTTTTTAGAAATATCATTGGAGTGACGGCGGTTAATGCGAACACTTCACAGAATTTCTTGATGCCAGAATTATGAAAATCTCCTCTTGGTGGTATTTTTCCATTATTCACTGTACAAAGTGCTGAAGCAATACCTCAAGGAATGTTGGGGGTTTTATTTTTCCTTGCATCATCCCCAATTTCATCTGATCATTGATTTCTTCTGAGCCAGGATTCAAATATGTTGGACTCTGTTCCTTCTGGCTCCTGCAGATATTTTGACTGCCATCTGACCAGGGCCCCCATAGCTTTCATCTGTTTTCACTCCAAATCCTTCTTCTAAAACGTAAAATGATGGCCTCTAGCCAGCATGTTGCCTTTTACTTTTCCTGGGGCCCAGACCTCAGTTAAAGATTTAACAAAAGCAAAAAAGCTCTGTTGCAAGCCAAACAAAGGAATAAAATCTAAAAGTTTTTCCAGATGAGAATGTTGGACCTTCCACAGGCAGCTCGTATACTCTTTGGCAATTGAAATCTAGCACAAGCTTTGCTCACATAATAGGAAAGAGCTTTTTTTGTATAAACTATTTCTGGAGATTCCAATTGTTGCCTTTTTCTTTTAATACCTCTTATTTTATAAAATCTACATGAAAGGTGAAAGCAAATGAAACTCTGCAACTGTGGAGGCAGACTTCCTGGGTTATCATCTCTAGTTCTGTGCTGGGAGTACAGGATAGTGGCAGCTGTTTGTACTTCAGTGAACACCACTCTGCACAGCTTCCACTTGCAAGTGTGTAATCAGTCCCCGCATGGGTACACAGGACTGTCCCGAGTTTTTCCATACCTGTGCACGCTCTTTCCAAGGACTGACATGCCCAGTGGAACGTCTGAATCTTGCGGATGATGTATATACCTGTAGAGCAGTGTTTGCTTTTGAACATCAGCAGAGCCCCCATTCTAACAAAGCACTCTGATAAACTGTGTTATGCTCAGGGGAATCCGCTATTTAAAATCCAGTGGGAGTGGGGGCATTGAAAGCTGATTATCTTCATGCTTGTTGCACTGTGAGCTTTTGTTTGCTATTGACATGACTTTACAAGGAGAAACTCAAATGAGGGATGGGGTGGAGGAGAGGATA
>NW_008825614.1:20545259-20560220 GCF_000699105.1 Pygoscelis adeliae
TTTCCAAATGACAGGCCCGCTGCAATGTAGTTATATACCATATTCATGCTAAGCTTTTTCACGGTACAAAGTACTACTCAAACACAATGGGCAATTACTACAATTTCCTCTCTTTGGCTCACAGATATTATATCTGTAAGCATCTCTTAATTAGCCATTTGTGATGCTAAGTGCTGGACAGGATTTTCCTCTGCCATTTATGTTCCAGGCAGAATTTCTCCTCGTGGTACAGTTCACATCAGTGCAGCGTCAGTGCGTGTGTCTACTGGGGCAACCCAAACACAGGCTGGGCTGCTCTCAGCCTGCTGGGGAAGACAGTCCTGGATGTACTACTGGAAGAGATGATTCAGAAGGGCTCATGACATTAAAGCATTTCTGTCCAAATATATGACACGTTTGGAACATGTGACGCTTAAAACCGATCCAGATGGAGAGTGATTCTAAACTGAAGGTGGTGAATCTTTTATTTCTCAGATGCCTTTGAGAGAGAATGGATTTGCTCCTCCTCCCAAACCACAGACTTCTTTCCTTCCTCCTTAATTCTCAGAACATCTTTCTTGGCATAGGCGTTTGTGAGCCACTGGTGCAAAATAAGTTTAGCTCATGAAAACAGAATCACAGCAATTACTGGTTATTCTTTAAGACTTAGTTTCACATAGCGAAACATATGTATTGGGTTAGGGTTTTTTTCTGTTCCACACATTTTACCTTGAACTTGTTACATTTAATGAAAAAAAAATTCTTTCTGTTTTTCTGGGGGGTTGTTTTCTATGGGTTCTGGCATACACTTTGGAAGTCTTAGCACCAGCAGTATTAACGCACTGAATCGTATCAAAAATTTCTCTCACTGTTCTAAGCGTAGCTAGAGTCCCAAGGTCCCAAATGCAGATATTTCCCGTGAAGTTCAGGGGTGGCCTTTAATTAAGCTGAGGAACAGGCTGCCAGCTGCTGCTTGAAGCCTAATATTGTGATGGCAGGTAAGGAAGAAAGTGAATGTGCAGATAGCTTTTGAAAGCGGTGGTGATACAGAAGAGTGAAGAGGTGGGGGATGTAGAGATGAGCTGAAGCGGGGAGACAGGAAGGAATATAGAGGTATCAATGTGAAAGAAAAGAGAGAAGAGGATTAAGAGGAACAAGGAACCCAGAAAAATTTGAAAATGCACTGTGAACGGAGATCTCTTCTTATGAAGATAGTACAGAAGGTGTGGCATGCACAGCTTAGCCAAATGAAGACTATGTGGATCTTGTCGCTGTCTATAATTTCATTATAAAGATACATACCAGGGAGAGAAAAGAACTTCTTAAACTAAAGGACTGAACTTGCCTAAGAGGAAGAAACTTAACCATGGATAAAATCAGAGTGGAAACTGGATTTCTAATTCTAAGAAAAGGAGGTTTCCTAACAACTAGGCTCTGTGGGAACTCTGAGGTAAAGCCTCCGCCTCTGTTTAAGGTGGTACTTGATCACTACGCGAAAGCAATTATATTGCATGAATCTTCCCAGGCGTCTATTTCTACAATATATCAAATTTACACACACGTACATATAGAACTAGATGAAACATGAAATGGGTAATATGAAAATTTACATGACCTTCTTTGGTGTTATTGTGGAAACCGTGATAATACCACTATAGCAGTAAATGCTCATTTCATTTGTGTTTGGGGAAATTGTTTCTTGAAAACATTTATTGTCATGGAGTATTTCACCTGAGACATTTTCAATAAGAAACAAAATGTTCTATAAGCGGAATGGCTTTAATATAGCATTGCTCTCTGAAACTGAAACACCTTAGGAAAGATTGTTTCTATAGTAATGAGTCGCACAAGAAAAAATGGCCTGAGAATGTTGGGGGAGGAGGAAGCAGGAGTTGCTGTTGGGTTTCCTAGTCAAATTCAATGAACTACTGAGTGATGTTGATGAGGAAATTAATGGAGCGAATTTTGTTTTTTAGAAGATATATTCATAAATATGAGAAACTCACTGCAAGTGGAAGTCTCCGGTCTCTACATGTGCCAGTGACTGGCTCTTTTATGCTTCAGTGCACAAATTAGAGATGCTTCCTGGGGTCTTGGAGACAATTCCAGATTTTTGGCAAATTCATCATTAGAACAGTGCAGCATGTTGGGACAAACAAAAATTAATTCCTATCATTAAGATTTTATTTGTACTGTGGTCACCTCACCTTCCTGCTCTTTGCTTTTGTTCTCTTGATCCTCTGATTCATTCTTCCGACATTAATTCTTTCCTTTATAAGTCATTAATTTTCATTGTCTTGTAGACTAGCATATGCTGGCTCACTTTTCACTCCAGCTCTGCCTTCTTATTCTTGTATGGCTTACATAAAACTGGCTGCACTAAATAAGAGTCCTTAACTTCCTGAGTACAGCAGGGGAAGACGCAAACGCTGTATAAAAAGGCATAAACAACTGTGATAAAAGTCTTGCACTGATTTCACAAGCATTACTAACCTTTCCCTAACTTGGACAGCATATGAAAGGCATAGAAAAAGTGTGTCACAAGTAAAATAAATTTAAAAAAAAGACAAAGAAACAGCAGCTTTAAAAAAAGAGGACTGCTTAGGATAGTTATGGTAAAATAAATGTAGTTTTAAAAACAGGTTCATTTTGTACTCATCAAGGGAGATGGTTACTCTTCAAAGCATTTAGAATAGTTTATTACAGCTAGTCTTCCCAGCGCTTTAAAACTTCTCTCTCCCCTCCATAGACAAGTAGAAAAGTATCTCTAATGCCTTGCCTTTGTGAACAAAAAACAATACATCTTAGATAGCTAGACCTTTAAAATAAATATCATGAATAAGCACTTACAAATATCTCACCAGCTGAAAAGAAAGAAAAGTAACCTAGATCAGAAATGGATAATTTTCAGAAGTTGTAGTGATTAACACCATGTTAAATCTTAAGAAAAACATCCAAAAGAGAGATTCTGCTACCTTTATGCAGGCTTAATAATAACTTACTCTGAAAAAGAAATCCCAACTGGAAATTAGTGAAGGAAGATACTTTGCAGCCTGTTTAAGTGTGTCAAGGCCTGAGCCAATAGCACTTTTGAGATGCTATTTTTGGCTATCTTAAATATTCGTTCAGTTTGGAAGAGAACAATTTAATAAGCATGAGTCATCATGGATTTATGAAAGGTAAATCGTCTCAGACAAATCATAGTACGTAATGAAATAACTGTTGGTATAGACAGAGGCAGCAGATTTAACATATTTGGATTTTCACAAACCTGGAGTCAACTTTAGACATGATGGATTATTGTGTCATGATATTTTCAAATATAGGACAGGTAATAAAGTAAAATAAAATAAAATAAAATAAAATAAAATAGGTAAGGAACACCAGGGAGGTGGAAAGCAAATGGTTCAGATTACAAAGGCCTTAGCATTTTCAGAAGGGCAAGGTCCAAGAAGGATCTCTACTGAGATCAATGCCTTTTAATACTAGCTTACATAATATTTAAAGACTGATGACTTCTCATAGAGGTTTATTAGAATTTTGCCGATAGCTTTAGGTCGCGATCTGATCTCATAATCAATTTACAGAGTATACAAAATTACATCTTATCTGTTTTAGGATGATCTTGCAAGCATGGCCAAACCAGAAACACAACAGAAAGAGAGAAGAAGCATCTTAATGTGTAAAATTATGCATTTGAATAGAAACGAGGCATTTGAAGTAATCCTCACGTCATTCAAATGACATTTGATTTGCTAATATGATTGAGACAAGGCAAGTATTTCCAGGCACACATGTATACAACAGCAGCTGCAACAGCCAAGAGGATTGGCTTTAGTCATCCATACGTGTTCTGTCGCTTTTCAGTGCTGTTACCTGTGCTTGAGGGTGTAGAGGCAATTCCTTTCTGAACTGTGAACCGAATGCTGGTGATGGAAAAGGCCCTGTGGAAGAAAACTAATTTGCAACTTAAGTCTGAATATTTTTAAGACCTCCAGCAAGAGATTCACACTGTATATTTTTAGCTGCAGGTGACCTGAATCACTGTCTGGTGACATCTCCATATAGAGGCTTGACTGCTCTACTCAACATGCTCTGTACTGCATGAAGTAGATGGTGTGAATACCTCTTTAGAACATTCAAGGCTGATTAGTAGGAAAATCAGGATTCTTAAAGTGATATGAAAAATATAGCATATATCCAACAAATAAAATTAAACTTGATAATTTTGGAGTTTTTTTGACAGATAAAAGTTTGAAATGGACACAGTTTCTATAAATGCAGAAGAAACAAATGTAGAAAAGTTTTCTGTGAGTTATGGTATTTTACTAGTGCTGACGTACTGAAATCAGGAAGTTTTAGCATGCTTTACAAGGCATTACGTGATTATTAAATGTAGTATATTAAAAATGTACTGATCAATCTCTCATCTTGCAAATTTAATCATCGACTTATTTTGCTTTGATTGATTTGAGTAGGGAAGTAATGAAAGTATCAGCATTTAAAAATCAAGTACTTACAGTTTTGTTCTTTGAGATAGTCATCACTTAACCTTTCATTTGGTTGGTAGAAATTTGGCTTCTCTTGAAAACTCTCATCTTTTAATATGTGATGAGGGTGTATCATACATATATGCCTTATATACTGTCACCTTGTATAGTATTAACCTTTTTTTTCTTTCCTTTTCCTCAGTTTTTAGTCATTTACATATAACTCTGTGCCATAAAAATGGTGGTAATATGAAATTTTGCTGGTGAAGGCTAAAAGAAAAATCAAAATATTATTTAAAAAATCTGCTAAATTTACAACTTATTACTGAACACATTGAAGAGGACGGTGAAAGATAATACCTTTATAGAATAGCTTATAATGGCAAAAGATCTTGCTCCCGGGGGGGGGGCGAAGGCACTTAAAAATATAATCATCTTATTAAACTACTTACTTATATAAACATGCAGTTGATGGTTAACAGTTATTGTACTCCTCTAAAGTAAATAAAAAATCATGAAGAAAAAGGAATATTTTGCTTATGTTTATCTAACATTGGCAACAAAAAATTCAGTTGCAAGAAAAAACAATTTAAAGATGTACTGAAAATAAATGTTGCATTTTACATCTCATGCAATGCAAACATTTAGATTAATTTACCTACCATTGGCATTACATTAGCAAACGTTTTATGGATTTTTTTTTTTAGATTAAATACTGTTCTGCACAGTTCCACACAGACTTGTTCCACACAACTCCCATGGACTTCAGACAGAACATGATATGGCTCACTAAAAGTTTTGCTTTAACAATAAGTGAATAGAGAACAACTCAGTTAGTTAGCTCTCAGTTAGCACACTGCGTGTACGGTTGCATACCTGTTAATATGGCAGGATTCTGGATAGCACATTGGGCCCACAACCCAAAATCTGAATGTGCATATTTAATATATATAATCCTGCTTATTAGGATAGGATAACAAGGATAATACTGCATTTTTAAGTGTGGAATTTGTTTTAATTCAAGATCTATAAAAGTGTGTCTATCAAACACTGTTTGTGTGATATTTCACAGCAAATGTCAATAAACATCAACTCAAAGGAATTCTCCTCAAAATCTTGCCTCCAGGAATCCCACAGTCACTACAGGGTAAAAGTCAGAGTAAGTGGACAAGATCTGTGTATGCCTGAAGATCAGCAAACTTGCACTTGGATCAATTAATAGCTAGGGTCATTGACTATGAATACTCTCTCCTCTGCTGCAGATTCTGAATACGGACTCCACCACCAGAAGCAGGTATCTGAACTGCAGTCCTGGCACACTGGGGGAGGCCATGGTTTTCCTACAGCTTTACTGTGGGCACTGAAGTTTCAACGGAGCAATATGCACTTCAAGCTGCTTAATAAATAGTCGAGGTTGCCAGACGCTGACTCCCTCTGCGATCAATGGACAACAGTTGTGATGCCTATGTTAGCCACCTGTATGGTATAAATATATTTGGTTTTGCAGACAGGACACAGTCAAGCTCTGTCCACACTCCAAGCTCCAGGTCGTACTTCAAATAACGCTTCATGCGACTGTGCCTAATACAATGCTGAGACTGCCCACAATGCCTGCTGGATTTTCAGAGTTTCTAAAGAATGAATAATGGGAATGGGAAAACCTAAATCTATAAATGCTAGAAGGGTGTAAATTCCTCTACTTCAGGAAGAAGAGGAAGTAGCTATAAAAACAAGCAATAAACAGCAGAGGTAGGAAATACTGAATATGAATTCTCTACTAATTTCTGTCAGTGTTTTAAAACTGGACAATAAGTCATCCAAGAAACCTTCTATTACCACACTACTTCCTTTTGCTTTCTGCATTTATTTTTTCAAACTTACATTTGGAAACAGCTAATCATAATTTTTCACTGGTGTTTTCTCTCTAAGGAAAACTTTCACTGTTCACAGCAGTTAGCATTGAATTCTTCTAGTCCTCTGGAGGTTTGCTTTCATTTTCCCAGTAAAACCTTATGCTGTCAATATTGCCCCTTGGTTCTTTAGAAAAATGTGTGCAGAATGTTCCTATTTGTTTATAGCAAAGATTTGATTATCTTGTAATTTCCTAACATAGTCTTCTGTCAGGAATAAATCTAGGTTATATTGGCTCTATTTCTTATGATTTTGTGGATAATGTCTTCCCTACAGTATAAGAAAACAAAACAAAACACAATTCATACTTTTCTTGCAATTCTGTGGAATATTTTAGCCACTTTAATCCAATTTCTTACACATTTTTAATCTTTTATTTGGGAACATATTTTAATTATTTCTTTTCTGAAATTAGGATCTGCAGTATGTAAATTGTGATAAAGAAAAGACAGATACCGGCTCATTTCAATTCTTTGTGAGCACAGCCAGTAAACTTATTTAATCATTATAGCTGCAGAAACCTATATTTGCTATAGAATTTGTGGTGAGAATAGATGAGGAGATATGGAATAACCGCTTCAGATATATCCTCAAGCTACTTAAGGAAAGGTATAGTAAAAGAAACAAACAAATGAAAAGAAAATTATTTCATATATCCTTAGGTACTAAAACATGCTACTGCTTCAGTTCTAATATATTCCTTTGCACATGTACTGCCTTTTTCTCATATTTATATGAAAAAATATATTGCCAAGACCATTTTCCTTATAAAAGTAACAAAACTACTGCTTTATCTTTTGAAATATCTACATCTGGAGAAACAATCCATTAACCAAACTTCAGTGCTCATTGAAATGCAGCCCTGCTCTTCCTAGTTTGAACATAAAGCATGCTCATTATGGTGTAACCAGTTTTCAAATAGCTTTATCTTATAATATACTTTGAATGAAATACACTAGTTTTGATTCACAAAAACATTTCATCATCTGATTACAGATCTTGCTGCTTCGGGGGGAAAATTGAGAGGTGCACTTCTCCTCTACAGCCCCACCATAGAGACCGGGCAACATTTCAAGTCTTACTCTTCCCTGTACAAGCCAGTCAGAATGAGGGCGACATGGCCACCCCTATATTAAAGAGAAATTTTCTGTCTAGTCCTTTTAAAAGATGAAAATGCTGGGATCTTGACAGTTTAGTCCTTGCACTTGTGAAAATTTGTACTCACATATAGACTGCTAAATAGGTGCAAAACACCTGCACGGGTATACTCCCCAGGCAGCGGTGGAGCCCAGGTCTGCATGTAATGACTCACTGGTAGTCAACAGCTCTTTTGCAACCCCAAACAGAATACACATTTAATTTTGCAAGCTAGATTGCACATTTAGATCACTGAACAAGGGCCCAGTCGTAGCAGAACAGGAGTAGCCCCAAGAGGCCTCGAGCCTTACAGGTACCCCTATGTTGCGGTTCTTCTTGTTCTGTAGCCAT
This sequence comes from Pygoscelis adeliae, assembly GCF_000699105.1. Lineage (NCBI taxonomy): Eukaryota > Metazoa > Chordata > Aves > Sphenisciformes > Spheniscidae > Pygoscelis > Pygoscelis adeliae. The sequence goes on from NW_008825614.1 coordinate 20,553,128, forward strand.
GTACTCGTGGGCAGTAGCTGAGGTCAATCACTGGCTCCCTGAATACTGGTGCTGTCTTGGTTACATCAAGTCAAGATCCAAGTAGCCTAGGCAGAAGCAGAGGAGATGTTGTTCTTTCTTCTCACATCTCACCTGGATGAGCTTACAGTCAGAGTCTTCCCTAGGTGCTACAGATCCTATCTAGATCTGTCCTGAGAACTGTGTCCAACTTAAGCCATGTGTAGTGCTCTGATCACTGTAGAGTCCAGCTCTCAGCATCATATGTTGGTTTTAAAGAGCTGTTAACACTAGTGTCACAGTTTAACCTCAGCCGGCAACTGAGCACCACACAACCACTCACTCACTCTCCCCCCCAACGGTGGGATGGGGGAGACAATCAGAAGAGTAAAAGTGAGAAAACTCATGGGTTGAGATAAAAACAGCTTAATAATTGAAATAAAATAAAATCATCATCATAATAGTAATAATAATAAGAAGAATATACAAAGCAAGTGATGCACAGTACAATTGCTCACCACCCGTCGACCGATGCCCAGCCAGTCCCCGAGCAGCGGCCCCCCCGGCCAGCTTCCCCCAGTTTATGTACTGAGCATGACGTCACATGGTATGGAATGTCCCTTTGGCCAGTTTGGCTGTGCCCCCTCCCAGCTTCTTGTGCACCTCCAGCCTTCTTGGTCGGTAGAGCATGGGAAGCTGGAAAGTCCTTGACTAGTGTAAGCACTACTTAGCAACAACTAAAACATCGGTGTGTTATCAACATTGTTCTCATCCTAAATCCAAAACACAGCACTGTACCAGCTACTAGGAAGAAAATTAACCCTATCCCTGCCGAAACCAGGACAACTAGCTAAACCCATTAGTGCAATGAAAATAGTCAGGATCATGCCTGTTCATTTTCTATTCCATGACTCCAGAGGAAGATTTGACTTTAAGAGAATAAACTGCAAGTAAAGGAGCAGATCTCATAGTTCTGTGTAATCAAAGATGATTTATAATACTGTTTAAATTATCAGTTCTATTCAAAACTTCCTTCCTCATAAACACCAAAAGCTGGAAGACATTTTCTTACACAAGTCCACTGTGTCGGAGGAATTGTATCTGTTTGATGAGAGCAGAATATAATCTTTCGGTTATTCAGTATTCTTAGTGAGATAAACTAGATTGCCATTAACATAGTGAAAATGTATGGGTTTTTTCCTCCCTCTTTTTTAGAGCCAAACCATTTCAACAGTGGAATAAATTATTGGTAACTTGGTTCTTACAGGCAGTCATGCCCTAGTAAATTGTTATGACCTTGAAAAAAGTTCAATGAAACCACAAGGAGTCAGACTATTCATTCTGTTTCAGTTCCCGGAAAAACAGCATCCAAATATTGCTGCATTAAAGAAATTAAAGAAATAAATAAGATAGTGCAATAAATATTGAACAGCAGGCAAATCCTGAACTATCCAGAAGTTAAGCATAGAGCTTACCCTATGCAAATAAGTACCAACAATTGTTTATTGAACCTGAATCAAATAAGGACTTCTTTTATATGTCGCATGCCAAGAATTAAATAGGATTCTCTCTGCCACAGGGTCCCATAGGCAAAGTCCCACAGAAATGCTTTTCTTCACAAAAAAAGGGACACTCTGGTTCAAACTCTGAATACATGATGAAAAGAAGCTTTTGAAAAAAAGAATATACAGAGAATAGGCATTAGGCTTAACTTCTGTTAAACGAGCAGTAGAATGAAATGCTAGTAATTAAAGATGGAGACCAGTGGTTACATGTGGTAAATTATTTGGCAGTGGTTATTTGCTTTAAAGCATATCCCCTTAAGGGGGTATTTATTATTCTTGAAAGCTTATCTGGGAACAAGGAGAGACTTGGTTAGGAGGCTGGATGCAGTAAATGAAACAACTTGCTAAATGATTTACTATATAAAAGTTGTGTACAATTTTAAATGTGTACAGTTACATCAATTTTGCAAAGCAATTGCTCTGTGCAATTATTTTGTTTATTGTAACTTTTCAGTTATGACTAAATAACTTCTAGCTAAATTCATCGTTTCAATTTTTTAAGCAGATTGCCAATACATAGAGAGGAGGATTTTTTCCTAATTATGAAAAGAATAGAAAAATCAGATTAATTATTTGGCTACCTGTTACTGAAATTTGGCCTATTTCAGAACTGAGTCAGCAAAGACACACGAAGCAGTCCAGTTAATTCACACCCAGCTGCCAAAATGGTCCACCTATTGAGCAGATATCTGGTATTCATATCTCACCAGAAGCATTTCTTTTTATCTAACTACAAATAGTATTCTATTGAAAAAGTATATCAAAGGTTGCCTTTTTTATTGATATTGCAAAGAGAATTTGCAGAACTTGGGAATGCAAAACATCTTCTAATGTTCAGAGGAACTTCTGAATAGACATAGCTCTACATTTTTTCTCCTTCCCTGCACCAATCCCATCATTTTTGAGAAAACTGGGTCACAGTGAGTGCAGAATCAGTCTTAATAATTTGAAGGGAAACAATTTCCTTGCTATTACTTAATACACAGAGGCCCAGACTAACCTTTGCACATACCTTCTTGACTGATAGCAGCCTTGCTTGCACTCCTTCCACGGTGGCTGGGGCAGAAGCCAGCTAAGCTAGTATCTGCCTGAAGCAGCTACAGTAACCCTAAGATGTTAGGAGGAGAACAGAGAAAGATTAAGTCCATCTTCTATACTAAAAATAGCTTAGATGATATAAAAAAATATTTCTCCAATGTTTTATTCCATTCAAGACACAGCAAGGTTTTAAAAGCAGCAGAATAAAACCCAAACAGCTTTCTAATTATTTTACCATATCTGGGAATGCAGATGTTGCCTTAATTCTCCTCTGAAACACATTAGCGAGATCAACTTCCAGGCAAGCTTTCACAGGCTCTGAATAGCCCATGATTTCCTCCCTCATGTTTGCTTACCACGGAATGGTGGCAACACAGATCACTGAAGGTGCTTGCCTCTGTATATGTCTTTGGAATTAGAGTCAGTGCCAGCTGTAGATTTTAGGGGACAAGACAACCTACACTGTCTTTCAACAATAGGGATTTATTTCTTTACCATATAACATTTTTACCATTTTCTCTCACCATAAAATATGATTCAGTGACAGGTCTGAACTCTTTTGTCACATTCTGTAGGTCTATTAAAGCTTGTTTTCCACTTCTACAAAACAAATATAAACCCCTAGAAATCTGAATTTGAAATGTGTGAGTCATTTTGAACATTATTTTAATGACTGAAGTAGAAAGAATAATTTTCTACTCTGCTTCTTGAAGAAGAGCAATGCATGTTTATGATCTTAAAAATACAACAATGTAGCCATGCTGATTTTACAAGTAAGGAAGCTGTTGGAAAGAATCAAACACCAAAACAGTTTTTACTTAAAATAGTCTGTTTATGGAACAGACATTGTTTTTTGGGGAAAATTAATAAATTGTTGAAATGTCTACTTTCAACATTTTCTAGAATAAAAGCAAACTCCCTAAATCCCTCTGGTAAAATTGTTTCATTTTGCCTGGAATACTGAAATATTCATTAGGCAAAAAAAAACACCAACCCCCAAAAAACAGAAAACAAAACAAACAAACAAACAAACAAAAAACAGAAAGAAAAAAGAAAAGGATCATTTGATAGGCTACTTGTTAGGATATCCTTTTACCCTAAAGTGAATTTGTGTTCCAATCCTTGCTCCACAAAATGTCTAAGGATGAAATACTGATAAATACAGGAATTCCAGATGTGAGGAATCCCTTGCTGTGGCTCAATTTAGTTGTTTCTCTAGATGACTGTGTAAAGCTTTCTTTGAAGTCCCTTGAGAGGTTGTGTTTAAATCCAAAGATTAGACTTCGCTCTGAGAGCAAGTTAACATTCTGTGTCCTCTTTGTTTGTCTTTTCTTCATGTTATTTTAAAATTAAGTGAAACAGAGAACCAATTAGCGTAACAGCCATAATGTCCATAAAGTGCTGTAGATGCAGACTTTCTTAAATGCAGACATCTAACTGGCATATTATATATCCTATGATCATTCTTTTATTAGTTTTCCTCTTGGTAGCAGGAAAAGAAGAAGAACAAATACAGCTGCTAATTATTTTTCCAGTAGCTGAAAGTACTCAACGTGGCTCTTCAGTGGTCAAACTGGATTTTCCCCCACCTGCGGTGATATATTTATTTTTCCAAAATATACATCAAAAGAGGTGGATGCCAAGTCAAATGCTATAATTATATATACCTATGTAAGAGAATACTAGGTATATAGACTTGGGTAAATGATGATACCTCCACGAAAGTGTAGAAAAAACCAGTATTATAGATCTCTCAATGTTCAGGACAATAGGTGGCTTCCGTCTTTTTGCTGTGGTTTTCTCTTAGTTCCAAACCATGACCAACTTGCTGCGTAATAGGTAGTAACGTACACACCGTGTACTAACAGAATGTGAATATCCCATTAGCATTGGGCCTTAGGTGACCTTTTAAACTCCCACCTTGCAAGTGTGTTCAGAAGAGGTTCAGAGGAGATGACTCTGAAACAGTGTTAAAAATGTCAGCAGTAGCCTGCTGGCACTTGGGTTCTAAGCCAAATGGAGTTGAGGTCATTTAGGAAATGGTGGGATGTTATTAGAAACTTTGTCGTAGAGGAGACAGAATCAGAGCTACAAGAAGTGAAGAAAGGAGAGAGAAAAATTAGATGACAGGGCAAGGGGGAAAGAAAGTTAATGAAAAAGCAAAGTTAATATAGCCTTAAAGCCATACCCTTATAGCCTTAAAGAAAATTAATACAGCTTTACACAAAGTGCCTTTTGGAGAAAAAGATGGAAATTGGTCTTTCTGGTTACATCTAAATTGCTGGTCTCGTGAGCATGTGCATCATCCTGTACTGTCGTGTGAGTCCCGGCCATAATAATCCACTAGCTTCTGTGCACTTTTCCTTTCAAAATAAGGAAAGCTTGTGTAGGCAGAAATGGCGTTACATCCTACCCTGGTTTGCTGCTGAGGGACCAAGAGGCCAGGGCATGCCATGACCTCACTGTTTAGCGGCTTGGTCCTATTATAAATTATACACACGTGGAGAGATGAAATGTAGTGCACATTCCTACACGTTATTTACATGGTAGCACCAGAAAGCAAGATCCACCCCCCCATACTATCAAAAAAAAATAATGTATTGTAACAGTACCAGAGATATTAAAAGGAAAAATAGGTCCAAAGACTGTTGATGTTGATTGAACTGGAAAACAGGCCTCAAAATGTAAAATCTTATTATCCCTATCACGAAGAGTGGCTCAATGCTGTGAGTCACCGTGACTCTAGAGCAATCCTTTTAACATTTCTGACAATTGTGTTTTGTCTCTGAGAGAGCAGAACAGGAGAAAATAAACTATTTTTAGTCTCTGACCTGAGAATATTTGGGACAAAAAGAAGGTGCATCTCATAGAGGCTCTTTTGAGGTTTGTTCCCAGAAAAGACCTCAGTTGGAGAGGTCAGTCCTCTCTTAGCATGGCGGCGGTTCCCTCCCTGACCAGCTATTCCTACAGGAATGTATGAAGCTCCTTTTAAGTGCCAGCATACCACACCAAGAGGATGAAGACAGATCTCTTCATCTAAGGATGGAGCTGAAGGTTTCATCTGTGATCTTTAGGACCTCCTAAATTTGGAATGTAAGTTTTTATAAACACAGCCATTAGAAAACCCTTTGTATGTTGATAGGTTAAATATAGCACCAAGACCCCAATCCTAAAAATGCCAAATAGCAAAAGGCTTAATCCTACCTCTTGCCCTGCTCCTTTGATTATGTAAATATGCTGCACAACAATAACGAAGTCTTATGAAAACCAGCCTGGTTCTGACTGAAAAATGACTCCTCGGTTCCCCTCTTAATGCATAATTTGAAGGGAGGGGAAGTAACGATGCTTCCAAAAGCACAGCAGAGAGCAAAGGGTGCAGCTGGAGGCAGAGACGTGGGAGGAAGGGCTGCAGCAGTCAAGACAGTTTGGCAGAGTGCTATAATCAAACAGGTACACAGAGCTTTAGCAAATATTCAAGTGGTCCAACTACCTTGGCCCCATGGGCCCTGATAAGCAAAATAGTCAAACACACGTCTCCACTCTCTGGAAAGAGTAAAGGAGCCCTCGGTTTCACAAGTGCCACTTTCACACTGGCAGAGGAGTGTATGTGAAATCCTGCCAGCCTGGTCCTGGGGATGAGTCGTGCTACTGGAGTTCCTGCTCCTTTAGCAGCCCGATCCCCAACATCATATCCTACCTAGCCCCTCTCTGAAAACTGTGCACTCTTTTCAGTATATCACTGTTGCTAAATATTTTAGCTGTGATACACAACATGCTTGTTCCAGCAATCGAACTGAAACAGACGCTTGGCCCACGGGGCTGGAGGCTAGATGGCCATTTAAAGAAAAGTATGCATAATTAAATTCTGTCTCATTTTACGCCTTATTCTCCCTCTTGCCTTTTATCTCCAGCTACCATTAACAGGCTCCTTTTCGTTCTCCCCCTTCTTATCCTTTTTCCCTCTTGCCCTTTCATCCTTGTTTGTGTCTTTTTCATTTTCTCTTACTTTAATTTTTTTCCAAATCCTTTTGATCATCTGTCTCCTCAGCCTCCCAGTTCTTTACTCAGTTGTGTTCATGGGCTTTTCCATTTTCTACCAGCTTCTCCCTCTCTTCTTTCTTACTATGTTCCTACTTCCTCAGATGAATTAAACCTTATTCCAACAATCCCACGACGTGATCTTCAGCATTGTCTGTAACAAATGTTAGTCACTGTTCCTTAATGAGTAGATTTGGATGGAAACAAAGAATATGGCTAGAAGGAACAGTGTGGAAAATGGGGTGATAAAATCAGTGGTATGAAAATGAATTTAATTACATTATTCTTATCATTGCATCATCCAAATGCTCATTTGCTTTGACAACGATTTTCTCTCAGCTTGTACAACATCTTAGCCATATATTTAATGTAATGTATAGCGTTGTCTCACATACAGATAATCTTTCATTTGTTATTAAAAAGCAGTGAAAGGTTTGTCTAAATGAAAACAGTTC
>NW_008825614.1:20560277-20570331 GCF_000699105.1 Pygoscelis adeliae
GCCAAGAATGTCTGTGCAGGTCATGTATACATGTATCTGTTTTAATTATTCCCATATAAATATGCTTGTTTTCTGTAGCTGTACGTAAGCACATACACAGCAGCAAGATACACAGGAATATGGGTTAAGTTATCCAGTTACAGATTAACCTCATTATCCATTAAACTGGTGCAAATAGAGTAATTTGCTCACTTTCACATGCTTCCAACAAAAGTGCCTCTGCTTTCAGTCCTCCCATAGAGTCTTGAGTTTCTAGTTTGAAACTAACACTCTTGAACTTAGATTTTTAGTCTAGCATTCTTTTAAAAAAAAAAAAAAGTGTTAGTCCCCCAGCCTTCCTTACTGCAGCATCTGCACATTCCCAAGCCCTCCGGTCATGCACTGTGACAGAGTGGTTTGCAGATCAAGTTTATACCCTTCAGACTCCATGCGCCAGAAAAACACGGAATTCAAGTTCAGAAAAGAAATGCCTTTGAGTCTAACTTGCAAAACTCTCGACATCTACAGGTGCTTTGGCACATTTTCTCCTAATCTAAAGTGATCTCTTCTCTAAATCTGCTTTTTTTTTGTCAGCAACTGCGGCTGATCAGTCTCTTCTTTCCTCCCTGAGCTCTCCTTATGCAACTCTCTGCTCCACAGCTGAATCCCACTCCGACCTCTCTCTGTTCAATGATGATGAAAATATCACCACTCGCACTAATCCATCATTCTCCCACTTAAATCTGTCCAGAACTGGTCCTTGAGGATGAACCAGGAGTCCTGTGTCAACTAAAGTTATTAGTCAGAACTGGTGGTCCTTGGTACTTTTTTTTTTTTTTCCCAGAGAAGCATTAAATGTCTTTTTCAAGCAAGCCAGCTACTGAGGATGATATATGTTGTAGACATAACGTAAACTCAGAGAATCCCCTCAGTGTATAGTACAAAGCAGACCTCTTAATTTGATAAAGTTACAATTCACTTCATTGCAACATCTGAAAAACACCCTTTTCTCACAATTTGCAGCATTCTAAAACTGTTTATGCATGAAAACGTCTCTTTTAATATTGGATCAGTCTTCTGCAAACACTTTTATTGGTGTATGAGTAATATCCATAACATTAATTTCTTAAAGTCTTTAACATAGTTTGCATTTTACAGACTGTAATTAATCATAAAACCAATACTACACATACATTACTGTCCTGGTTTCGGCAGGGATAGAGTTAATTTCCTTCCTAGTAGCTGGTACAGTGCTGTGTTTTGGATTTGGGATGAGAACAATGTTGATAACACACCGATGTTTTAGTTGTTGCTAGGTAGTGCTTACACTGGCCAAGGACTTTTTAGTTTCCCATGCCCTACCGACTGAGAAGGCTGGAGGTGCACAAGAAGCTGGGAAGGGGCACAGCCAAACTGGCCAAAGAAACATTCCATACCATGTGACGTCATGCTCAGCACATAAACTGGGGGAAGCTGGCCGGGGGGCCGCTGCTCGGGGACTGGCTGGGCATCGGTCGGCGGGTGGTGAGCAACTATACTGTGCATCACTTGCTTTGTGCATTATTATTATTATTATCATATTATTATTATAATTTTATTTCAATGACTAAACTGTTTTTATCTCAACCCATGAGTTTTTCTCACTTGTGCTCTTCCAATTCTCTCCCCCATCCCACCGGGTCGGGGGGAGTGAGCGAGCGGCTGCGTGGTGCTTAGCTGCCAACTGAGGTTAAACCACGACAATTACACATGAAAGCTCATCTTTACGATGACACTGACATTTCATTTCACTCTAAGCAGAGCCAAGAGAATGTCACTGATATGTTTTCTGATTGGTCCCACCTAAAGAACTCAGTGAATTCACAAAGATAAATGTCATCAACTGAGACTAGCAATCACATAACATATACATACATAATCAGGACTTTCTGTGTCTTTCTTTTGTGTCTGGCAGAGTGCTCTCCTCCCATAATTTTTTTTCAAATGGGCTGGACAGAAAGGACCATGAAACATAAGTGGACCATTCTTATTCCAAATATCCTTTTCATGTCAGCTACTGGTAAGGTCCACTTTTCTGTGTCAGTCACAATTGTTTCATCATTTTCTGGGTCCCTTTATTCTGGGTCTCTGATTCCCGTCCCCCTTCGCGCCTTCCCACTTCATTAATGCTTCTGTTACCTGCTGTTTTGTTTCTTAACTGCACCTTTCCTTTCTTTGTTTCTTTGCTATCCTTCCCCTCCTTTCTTTCCCCTGCCTTTTGTGTTTTTGCTAGAGTCTCTTCATAGAAACTGAATCACAGAGAAGAATTAAGAAAAATGAGGAAAATTGTTCTCAAGGGCATCAGGAGCAGTCCAGAAATGTTTGCTTCTCAGTAAAATCTAAAATGTTCAGTGAATGTGAGGGACATTTTCACTTACATTTATCTAAGACAGATATAGCTAATACAGCTGATGTTCTGCTATTAGTGAAGGAAGTCTTGCGGCCACATGAGCTGAAACAGATTAAAGCTGCAGCACATTTATGTCAAAGTGGTATTTATAAAGGTCAAAATATAACTTAGGGTGACTGAAGATTTAAGCATTGGTTTTGGAGAAAGTAACCTTAAGTGGACAAAAATACTGTTAAGTTATGACAAGAAGAATTATATGTAATTCTTTGTTCTTTCTTTTTTGCAATGTGCAGAGTGATAGCTTTCTAACTTGATCATGTGCCAGGCATTATGAGCATTACAAAACTGTAACATTGTTTACATTATCTTCTTGTGCAATCACTATTTTTTTTATTAACAAAAATTTTGACATGCCTATGGAATTTAGATTAATTTAAGAAGTCATTCATCTTTATGATTTCAATCCCTCCCAATTCCTGTCACATTTAATTTTAAACCAAAATTATTATTTTACCAGTGCACTTATTGACTGTTAACAGAACCAAATACACAAAGCTCAAAACTGGACCTAGAAAAAGACAAGAATAAAACCAGCTATTTCCTTTTTGTATCTTTAACAGCTACCACTGTGTTATCTTGTAAGAGCCTCTTCAGAGACAGCCTTAAGGCCAAATGCACTGTACAGACCATTCATGCTGAATAACTTCACAACCATTTTCAGACTATTATTCCCCAAACTGGTGAGAGAATAATGCAAAAAGCTTCCAGATCATTCCAGCTAACAGAGCGCATAATCCATGGTACCACAAATCCACTCTGTTACAGCTGCAGGAATACTTCCCACTCTGCATTGATCCGAGTCTCCACAGACATCCTCCCTAGCTCAAGGTTTACACAACCTGTCCTTGTATCATTATGCAGAGCCACCAGCAGCCTCAGTCCTGCCGGCAGAGGACCTACTCTTTGTCAGACTAGTTAGGGGCATGCCTTTAGCCATACCTTGCTTTCCATCAGATACAAATGAATAAGGGAAGAACTCTTTGGTGAACCTCTTCTTCAAACCCTCATGGATGTTGTTGAAGGGTGGAAAACAAGACCCAGTGAATTTCTTTCTGGGACTCCAAGTCCAAAACAGCCAGAAGAGACCATCGCATGGTATCTTCTGAGGTTCAGCTGCACAGCTCTGAGGCTGAAGCAAGACAAGAGAAAGCAGAGATAAGAAGGTACAGGAGCTGCTGACAGGGAAGCCCAACAGTCCTGACCTGAACCGTCACACTAGCTAGCATCCACACTCCTTCACTTTGACCCTGGCCATTGCTGGAAATCACTTTTTACAAATATGTTTTCTGCTCAAAGTAGCAATAGAATAATGGAATTTGGGGTCACCAGACATTTGCCTGGTGAGTCTGCCTTGTGACCTCTTGCATTTAAGCCCAGGATGCTTCCAGCCAGTCTTATCTGTGGATCAGTGGTTCAAGGTGGTCTCCATTGCTGTCCTCTTGTCTATCCCTTCTCCTCAATCCTCTTTCTACCAAGGGGGAGGCCAGTGCAAAGCCTCAGTGCTCTTTCCTTGTGTTTTCAAGCTAGTGTGCAAAAATAAAAAGCTATGCCTATATACGAAAGCCTAGTGGTTTCTTTTTTTGGATATGATGCATTTCTGTCAGTCAGGATGGAACATTTATGGCTGCTTTTTCTTAAGCGGCCTCTTGCCATACAGTGTCACCTCATACAGGTCTTCCAGGCATGATGCAGCATCTGCCATGACACAGTCATTTCCAGATTTGTGCCCAGTGTTTGCTTTGGTTTTTTGCAGGGATTTCCTTCACATCTGCAGCAAGTTCAGAGTGAGCACCGCTGGGAACCAATTGGATGAGACGGAGTTGTAAAGTGCCCAGAGGGTGAAGACTGGAGCCATTCATGCTAGGAGATACTGTCTTAGCGACATTTATCCTGGGAGACCCTCAAGAGGGATCAAAGGAGAAACAAAGAAGCCCTACTGTAGGTAAAAGGCACACATAAAAAGCCACACATTGACTTTCTCCAAGTGACAGGTTAGAAAACGCTTTTTCTCTAGATGGGAGACAACAGATACTAGTCAGTAGGGAGGGTTTCTTCCTCTGTTCAAACTTGATGGGAATAAAAATTCAGGACTAATGAATGTTTATCAAAACGGGAGATAGGAGAACAATTTTTCAGGAGAGCAGTCAGGGACCTACAGCATTAACTAGCATCTTTCCTGGAACTGTGGCAACAGACAGCTTGGTCTACTGCTTTCATAGGATAGGAGAGACAATCTAAAGAAGGAATGCAGAAAGATATGACAGAGATAGAGAGACTAAAATAAAGGCACTCTAAGGAAGACATCAATAAAAAGCATGGCCTTCTGACAGTGAACTATGACACAAAGATGTTTTGAATGAATATTGCCACCATCATCCATTGGTGGATGTCCACAGTTTGGGGAATGGACTTAGAACAGAGCCATGCCTTTTTGTGTGCATAACTGGGCAGCCTATTGCTCCTTATTCTCATCTTGACATTGTTCGGCCAGAGCATGCTGGTCATCTGCTTCAAGTAGCTTCTTAGTCACCAAAATGCGGTAGCTCCTCTAAGTCATGACGGTGAACTCACGGGATTCAGGAGCCCTGTGTGTTTTCCTCTGTATGAAGAGACCAAATAGGCCTCAGCCCGGCCTTTCACGTCCATCTTTGCCTCACCTTTGCACAGCTGCATAGCAAAATCAGTATGGACAATGAGGAGCTGTCACAAGGTTAGGATGGTGGTTAGTATCCTGAAATGCGGCGTAAGTGCTGAGGGAGCTGTGCTGTTACTACTGATTTCACTGGAAGCAGAACTTGATCAAATAGGAACAGTACTACTGGTGAAAGTGTTAAGGCAGACACATCAGGCACAGGCTTGTTCTTCTACTAGTGTGATCATGAAAAAGCAAAAATATTTTGATTTCTCCTTTTGAGTTTTTCCCCAGTTACTCTGCTCCAGAAGCTGTATATCCCTGGTTTTGAGGCATTTCAGAGATTCTGTAGACAAGAGGTAGACAGAAGCAGATACTTCCAGTTATGATATGGATTATTCCAAAGTGTTTGGTGCTCAGAAGGGAGAAATTCTAATCTAGGAAACTTTTAACTCATATCTGCAATGCTTGTGACCACAAAGGTTATTGCGCATAATTCATTCAATTGTATTCTGAAGAGCTCTGTCAATTCATTGTTTGCACCTGAACCTTTGAATTTGGCAGAGGTATAGCTCTGAAGTTATAGAAGTGTTTTAATCTAGGTGTTTTATAACTTGCTGGTGCTTCATTTTTAGTAGTATTCTTTTAATATATTTTCTTTGTTCGTACGGTAATAAAAATGAGGATTTGTGATGAAAACTTATTGCCTCTGATTTAGCATCTGTCTCTAGAAACAACATACCCTTAGTATATAACTTCAGGCAATGACTGGTCAGTTCCTCAGCATAAGAAAATTTTCCTCAGCAATGCTCGCATCTGATCACTGCATAGGAGAAGGGAGAAAACAACATTGTCTCATTTGCCACAGAGATTCATCTTTTTAAGAGCTATAACTAAAACTACTATTAGTAGCCCTTCGAACATGGCTAGACTTTTTTTTTTTTTATATGGGTAGCGGTTTTGCCCCAAAACACACCTGTAATTCCCATTAATACTGGTGCGAGGGTAAAAAAACCAAATCTACCACACTGCAGCTTTCCTGTGCATAGAATTCCCATTAACTTTAATCGAAGTTCTACACAATAAGCAACAGCAGGATCAGCACTCATTTTGAAAAGCAAAGTAATATGTAATGATTCACCACATCTGAAAAGCCTTCCTGACTTTTATTTATCATGCTTTTATTTTGGTAACCATTCTTGTCTTGTCAGAATGGTTATTTAAACTTGTGAGAGGAATCCATTTCAGCATTATGTTTTAGCACATACATCCATCATAATTCTTAATTTAGACTTAATAAAATAATTCAACAGTTAGTATAAAATCAATTATTAAATAATTGATTTTTTAGCACAATAGTGCACGGAGCAGGAGAATCAATAGCATTCATGGCCACAACCAATTTCAAGTTATCATTCCCGATGCCTTTGACAAATCAATGGGTAGTTGAATTCCTACTAATTTTATTACGTGTAACTTGTTAAAAAATTTCACTGCATGCAAGTGAAGTCATTATTTGATTGAGTACACTTCTGCTCTTATTCTCTCCTGTGCTTGCTCCCCCCTTTGTCTCCTCAGGGCCATACTATTTAAATAAGCTCCCGTTATTTTCAGTGGAATGACTTGCTAAAGGGAAATATTTGTGTCCCTTCACTGGACATCTGCTGTTGGTATGAAAGCAATCAAGAGGAAAAAATGATGGTATGAAGCACATTTAACTTTCACGCCTCTTCATCATTCTGCACAAGCGAACACCAACAAGAATTCAATCACAAGTATATCGAAATATATTCCTCCCCTCTCTAAAAAAGCAGAAATATTGAAAAAGGAAAATAAAGAAACAGAAAAAATACTAAATAAGAGGAGTAGATTTTACGTGTGAACCTTTCAATTTTGTAGTGCTTCCCCTGACCCATTATTACCATTTTTCCAAAAGATCTTAAAATACTTTCAAATACACAAATATGAAATAAATTCTACAAATGACTACCACAAACTGCATAATTTAGGGTTGTCATCATTATAACATATAATTTACTTATCAACAACTTTTTAACATATTAAGGTAAAAACCTGCAGTCAGCACAGGTGGTGGTGTGAGAGGTTGTACTTACATCTATGCTCATATGCTGCCTCTTTGATGGATTCTGCATCACTGACTACTGTGTCTGCCTGCTCAGTATTGCCTCTGATGAGATGGTATCGCAGTGTTTTGCAACAGTATAAATTGTTGTTAAAGTCGACTTCATGGGGAAAAAAAAGGTCCTTTTTTTTGTTGAAAGACAAGTGCAAGATACAAAGTGCTCTTCCTTCCATTCAACTGCAACTGTAGGAAAAAAATGTTAACTTCATGTTCCAATAGGATCCAATCTAATAACATCTCATGCATCTCATACAACAACTGCATCAAAGGAATAGTAGGAAGTTGTCTAGCGGTGCTGTTGACAACCGAATGCTACATTGCTAAATAAGAGTTAGTAATGAAGAGGCAGAAGGAATTCTAATTCCATCCATCAGTGACTGTTTTTAAGACCCATGAAGAGAAACAAAGAGGCTGCATATTTCACTTCTGTTTCACAAACTCCTAATTAGCTGTAAATGAACTTTTGGAAAAAAATTAATCTTATGCCAAGGCACAGCTACTGTTATCTGATGCTAATTCAGACCTATTGAAGAAAAATATATGTGAGTGAACAAACTCAAGAGAAGTCTACAGGCAGAAAGAAAACTAACTTTATATTGGATATGGCTTTTCGGTTGGCTTTTGCTTCTGTGCATTTTTGGTGGAATGAACCCAAGATGTCAGAAATATGTTCTCCTAACTGGAGACACCATCTGAAGGGCTCTTGCAGATATGATCAGTCAATGTCAGCACTGATGGCATCAGACATTACTATTCCGGTTGTCTGCTTCAGTCCTCTGCCTTATATGAAGACATCTGAAAAACAGACTTTTGTCAAGTATTTCTAGGGATTACTACTAAAGGGAATGTTCCATCTGATGGGAGCCTGTAGAGAAACCCATTCTGGAAAAGGGTTTATCTATGGAGAGGGATGGACTAGAATATTTTTAGCAGAAAAAATATAATGCTATAGCTCTGCTGGTATAACTCAGTGTGTGTTCCTTCTATTATGTAATAAATGCTAATTTATTTTGGAACAATTACTCTGTCTTGGATGACTGAGAAGTTAGCTTACTTCACAGTGCTTATCTGCCAAATTTTGATTCTTCTGGTCTCACTCCTTGACACGGTTGATTGTAGAAGCACTGAAAAGAAAGAATAGCAACTTGAAGTTCAAATGAGTAGGGAGAGGTAGAACAGTACAAAACTTTGAAGACAATGAAATTAAGCCTAAATTTGTAATAGAAAAGGATGTTAACCCAGATGGATGACAAGATCAAAGCAACGAGTGACAAAGATGATATTACAGTCTGTATTTGTACAGACTTTGAAGACTGAATATATGAATATTTGCAAGTATTTGCATTTGATCAATCCTGTGTTTCTGTTTCTTTCTGCTCCTGACCAATCCTACCCAGCCATACTCAAATCTGAAGGTTATACACTCTCAGTTGGCATAAGTAGGTGTTTGTTTAACAGTATTAGGTATTTGAACTATTTTGCTCTCATCTCCTCTGTGTACCTCCTGATACTGATGACAGAGACACGGCTAAGGACACATGCATTTTGGGAGAAGCTAAGAGCAAGTAGTAAAAGAACAGTGAAGATACTTTTCTTTACAAGGTATGGGAAGCTAAAAAAAATATTAAAAGCCATGTAATATATTTGAAGATGCATAGGTGGAAAGCAAGATGGCTCTGAGTGCACCTATAAGCCTTAATGGCCCTGATCAGCCTCACCTGGGGCCTCCACCCACACCCCCTGCCTAGTCACCCCTGGAGTCCCATTTCAGCTCACCCTGGGGCCTTCAGTCTCTGCTGGACCTATGCTGTAGGAACACTGGTCTCCATGTGTCTGCTCACAGACCGTGTTGACCCAGGCCCCAACCTGTGGGTTGACTTCTGAGATTGATCTTGGATCTGTCTTATCACTGTGGACCTGTTTGGTGATCAACAAACATGATCCTAATCCTGACTTGTAGATTGTCTTCCTGGCTTCATCTCAGACCTGCCTCATCACTGTGAACTTGCCTGATGATCTGGAGCCTTGGTTGAATCTAGTCATGCTCTCCCGGCCTGCTCTGCTGTGGTGGGTTGACCCTGGCTGGATGCTCTATCACTCCCCCTCCTCAACTGGACAGGGGAGAGAAAATAAAACAAAAGGCTCGTGGGTCGAGATAAGGACAGGGGGAGATCACTCACCAATTACCATCATGGGCAAACCAGACTTGACTTGGGGAAATTAGTTTATTACCAATCAAATCAGAATAGGGTAATCAGAAATAAAACCAAATCTTAAAACCACCTTCCCCTGACCCCTCCCTTCTTCCCAGGCTCAACTTCACTCCTGGTTTTCTCTACCTCCTCCCCACGAGCAGTGCAGGGGGATGGGGAATGGGGGTTGCGGTCAGTTCATCACATGTTGTCTCTGCCGCTCCTTCCTCCTCACACTCTTCCCCTGCTCCAGTGTGGGGTCCCTCCCATGGGAGACAGTCCTCCACAAACTTCTCCAACGTGAGTCCTTCCCACAGGCTGCAGTTCTTCACAAACTGCTCCAGCATGGGTCCCTTCCACGGGGTGCAGTCCTTCAGGAACAGACTGCTCCAGCGTGGGTTCCCCGTGGGGTCACAAGTCCTGCCAGCAAACCTGCTCCAGCATAGGCTCCTCTCTCCATGGGTCCACAGGTCCTGCCAGGCGCCTGATCCAGAATGGGCTTCCCATGGGGTCACAGCCCTCTTCAGGCATCCACCTGCTCTGGTGTGGGGTCCTCTGCGGGCTGCAGGTGGATATCTGCTCCACCATTAACCTCCATGGGCTGCAGGGGGACAACCTGCCTCACCATGGTCTTCACCACGGGCTGCAGGGGAATCTCT
>NW_008825614.1:20570651-20573744 GCF_000699105.1 Pygoscelis adeliae
CAGACCCCGGGCCCCTCTCCTGCTGGGAGGTCTTACCCCACTCAGCTCCTGGCTTCCCATCCTTTAGGGAGCAGCTGACCCTTTCTGTTCCCTGACAGAAAGTTCAAGTTTGAAGAGGCCTGCTTCTCACATATACTATACAGTGATAAAATATTTCTAAGAGGAGAGTTAAAAGCCAATATGGTTTTAAGTCTTGTAGATTGTTAAACACAATAGATTTCTAATAAAATGTTGACGATCAGAAGACAAGACAGGATTTGGCTCGCAGACATCAAAATGCATCAAACACAACCTGGTATGAGGTACATGTTCTTCCTTGTCCATACAAATCACACGTGTGGGTAGGAGACTATGTTGATCATGGAATCAAAAACTTTGCTTCCAGCAGAAGAAACAGCATTGCATATAGAGTTAAACTTTTTATGTTTACAAGCTTCTACCTGCCTAGGCTACACTCTGTCTTATCCATCTTACTATAGCAGAGTGTGAGATTATGAAATAGATACTCTCCCACAATGCAGCTATTTGCTCTTGGGTTTGAACTAGCAGTAACCATCTCTGTACAGCGCCATCTGTTGCTCTTTGCTCCCCTCCTGACATTCAGATCCTAAAGGTCCCCCACTGTTTTCCTTGGATACTTCAGACCTTTTTCTCACTTCTATTTCAACAACTTCTGATTAAAGATTGTTTCTCTCTAGTCTTTTAAATACTTTTTTTCCAAAGATCTGGATGAGTGTTCTCTTTCAAGTCCCAGCCATGGTTTAATATCATGGCCAGGAGTGACCATGTAGAATTTCCTCAGTTATCATCAAAAATGTTGTTTTTTCAACAAATGGAAGCAAAGAGGACTTTGGTCTTTATAATCACCAAACTTCAGAGTGAACAAGTGAATAAGGCAAGGTGTCCTTGGTACAAAATGGATTGTTATCATCACTTGCACAAATCATTAGCAGCACCAAAAAAAAACCAAACCCAAAAAACAGGCAGTCATAAAATTACACATGACAATATCTGATAGGGAGCAGCCACAGTTGTGATTAGTGCACCTGAGTACCAAATGAATGACCAGGGATCAATTCCAGTGCCAGCAAACCCCAGCAGCAATAAGCAGGAAAGATGATGAGCCTCTACTGAAGATGGAACATTTTGTATGCAGCAACCTTTGCAGCTGGTTTAGATTGACCTTAGACTCCAAGGAGTTCTCTGTTGTTCCTCGGAGGCAGGGAAAGACGGGGTATGGGGTGGACGTGATCTTTTAAGGACACTACTGTATCCTCACTATACCCCTCAAAAAAACAAAAGGGGGGCGGCACACCTGACTTTTTGGATAAACACTAGAAGATTTATTCAGAACACTACATTTATCACTGAAATAGCTCTTCAGTAACAAATGAAACCTTTACAGCATCTACGGGTATAGATATATTAAACATTATGAAATAGAATATAATTTAATATAATGCAATCAATAAATCCTGGCACATAGATAAGCACATTTTCTTTCTTTTTGAAGCTTTTGACAAAAAATCAGCAGTGAAAAGGTGAAAAGTATCAGTAAAAATCTAGGTTAGAAGATAAAGCTACCTAAAGATAAGTGAACACTGGCAAAGGAGAATATGTTGCTCTGTATTTAATAAGAAAGAGTAGCAAATGGAAAAAAAAAACTTCTAGGTTTGGCATATTCTCCCTCAACCTACAGAGATGATGTGATTTTTCTTGAGTGGTCCTCCTGACGAAGGATTGGCTCTGGAATTTCACTGTAGCAGAGAAATAGCTTTGATAAAAACAGAGAATTGGAATCATTGTCTGTCTGTCTTCTAACAAAGCACATCCTACTTTTGCTTATTAGCTGTACTTAACTAAGAAAATGTGCCCTTCCTGTGAAGAAAATTACTTTTTCATCATATATAAACAGTAGTGTCATTGAAAGACTCATGAAGTTTTGTCTGTCAGAGCTTTAGAACAAGATGGAGTGGGCTAGTGAAAAATAATTCTTGTCTGACTAGCCTGCAGTGCAAAAAATAGCTTTGAGCTGGGAGAGTGAGGTTATCTGCTGCTGATCCAAAAGATCAGGTGACAGCCCTGTAGCCCACATTCTTGGCCTCTTAATCAGCATTGTCACAGGTCAAAAAAAGGCAGGATGTTTGGGCCTTCCTCCAATATTTGAATACGAGTCTTCACTTTTCTATTTGTGCTGTAACATGAGCAAGAGAGTGTTCCCGCTTTGTATCATTATAGGAAGGCTGACTTCATGCTACGGATTATGCAGGATGGCCTTGATGTCTTATGGAGTTTGAGATATGTTTACTTGTTCTTTTGCTAGTAATATAGAATGAATAGCATTGTGAATATCATTAGTGCCTTAAAGGAAAGGTAACAGCTAAACAGATAAACACAATATATATGCAATTGTTAAGCATATATGTATGCCTATCCGAAGAACTTTTCCTTGACACGGGTCAAGTACTTCTGTTTCCAGATTACAGTAAGTATTTGGACCTCAGACCTCTCTAACTGGTAATACTCACAGTTCTCTATCAGTCTGGAATTTTCAAAAGTCATTTGTCAGAAGTAGCTCAGAGCTCTGGAATATTGGAAATGGATCTGCAAGAGAATGATTAGCAGGGAGAGGGCAGCTGAGCCAGTCAAGTTTGTGTAATAAACAGTGTAATTCATAATTTATCATCAGGTTCTTTAATTTTCCCCCAGTGGGATGTATACAAATTCTGTATTTAAAAATAAAACAAAAACTTTGCAATGAAGGCTGGTTGTGTGCATTTCCTATTGATGTACATTAACATCTAGAAAATAGTTACGACAACTTCCAGATTATTTTTTCTCCTTACTCCACATCTTACTGTCTCATTCTAAAAAAAATCAGCAGGAGTAATTATACTTGTGATCTTCTATGTTCCTACGCTGAAGTGTGTGTATATAGGGAACTGTAACCAGGAGTTTCTTTGAGGTGATCCAGTTCAAGAACAGATGCAAAGTATCTGTTTGTCAGTAAGAAACAATCAGCAAAGTAATTGCTTTTTTTTTTTTTTTCCAAATGCTTCCAATCCCCTTTCCAGCCACAGCTTAGCCCTTAAC
>NW_008825614.1:20573792-20575999 GCF_000699105.1 Pygoscelis adeliae
CTAGTGTTTTCTTGACGCTCTAGTTCTTTTTTGTAGTGTTTCTGGACTGTTTTCATACACGCTCCAGGACTAAAACTCAGCGAAACAGCTAACAATTCCTGATCAGCCATGCATGACCTGTGTTTTCTATTGTTCTTGTTGGTTTAGCTGTTCCCCGGAGCTTAACCGTTTCTTGGATTGACTGTAATTAAAGCAGAATGGCTATGTCTTTGAAGGTCAAGCACTTTAGCCTTACTCCTACTGTAACTGTGACCAAACACTCTTACATGCTCTTCTGCAACCCACAGAACGCGGTGACTTTCTACCTCACCGTCACTACGCTAACACTAGATACCTGTGCATATAGGCATGGGGTTTTCGATTCCCTGTAACAAAGACGGGGTTGAGAGCTAACGTTGTATGTCTGAACGTGATACCTTACCACACTGTGTTAGGATTGACATTGGCTGATCAGAGGTACAATTTTATGTGTGCCTGGACATTGTGAACCTAGAGAGGAGTCACCATTAGCATAAACACTGGTTTAACTCTTCATTTCTGTATTTTTAGTGACAGATCTACTAGAAGACACTAGCTAGTTAAATAAGTTAAATTTACTGTAAGTTAAATTACTTATGAGACTTCTTGAGGGGGGTTTTAACAGTTTTGTAGTTAGAAACGTAACACTTTCAAGAGCAGCTATAGTTTCTAATTTTCAGAGGCTGTGACTGCAGCTTTTATAGAACATAAAATTTGCATAAATTATGCACGCAGGAAAAAATTGTAAAATAAAAAAATGAGAATTTTTATTGCAACACAACCCAAGGTTATCAAAGCTTTGTGGAATTAAGGTAACTTTTTTCGGGGAGAGGACTGGGAAGTTCCAGACAAATAATAAGCGAAGAGAATGCTCACAATTCAAAAGTCTGACGTCAAGGAAAGACAACAATTAATGCTATTCTGCCCCCTTGCGTTAACTTTTGAGGTAGCTGCCTTACCCCCACACATCAAAAAGTTCATGTCCCTTCGTGAAGATTGCATCACACAACAAATGCATTAGCAAAAACATAATAGAGCAGTGTCCTGACAACAGCATGGTTGGGCGATCACTGGAAACGATACAGCTGTGTGCCTAAGTTTGAAGATGATGTATTACATGTTAAAATAATACAAAATATGCACAAATCATTAATATGTGGTAACTCACACTACCATATGGGGGATGGGTAGCATCAAGACTTCAGTTGAAACGCGAGTGAAGCCGGCTAACTATATATGAGAGTAGCATAGAAAACAGAGGACCTGTGCTGGAGAAAAATGAGAACCTAGAACCTGAGCTCTTGTATTTGTGTTTGCCAGCTCAAACCCTAAATTGCAGCATTATCTAGGTTCTTGTTTTTACCGTTTTATTTGTAACCCCCGGGGAAATAAATAGGCATTAAATTTGGCCACACTTGCACTCGAAATAAAAAGAAAGCATTCATTGAAAATGATAGTCAACAAAAATATTTCCACCTCTAGAAGTCCAATTTAGAAAGAACTGGTTTAAAACCAATAAACACATCCTTGCAGCATCTTGGACACCAGGAGCCAAAGCCCCAAAGTGAAAAAGATTGTCAAGCAGCTGTATTTCATACACAACGTAGAGACAAATGCCAGAAGTTGCAGACTGCGAATAATGAAAGGTAACTGCCATTTTAACGTGATTTTACTTCCATCATTCCCTACCTAACCCTGCCAATTCATGACGTCATTCTCCACTCACAGGAGTAAAAGCTGCGACCCTGCTCTGAGCCGGCGATCTCCAGAGGTCCCTGCCCACCTTCCGCCCTTCCCAGCCGCCCCGAAATGCTCCGGAGGGGCGAAGGGTGGCTGTAACGGAGGGCTGGGCAAGGAGCTGAAGTTTTATTAATTAGCAGCACACGAATGAGAAGCAATTTATTTACAACACAGTGCCGCTCGCCAGCCCGGAGAACTCCATTTACATCTTAATTTCCTTCCAGTATCAGCCTTTCGCTGTGAGGGCAGGGCTTTTATGCTTGCGGTTTTCGCGGAAGGCTGCGTAGTGGCCTCGAACAAGTTCTTCCGACAGACTCCACATTGTCTGTAAAAACAAAACGATTATGAAAAGCCAGCGCTTTCCCCCGCTCTTACATTTATCCTTCCCTGTCCCGCTGCCTCGGAGCAGCGCCAGAACGGTGGGGCGGGGGCGCGGGCAGAGCGAGGCC
>NW_008825614.1:20577470-20600440 GCF_000699105.1 Pygoscelis adeliae
GGTGGGTTGCCCCGCCGCCCTGCCTGCCTGCCTCGCCCTGCCGGTTCCTCCTCGCTGGCCGCCGCCGTCCCCGGAGCTCCCCGCCTTCCGCGCTGCCCGTAGGTGCGGCTGTAAAACGCCGGTAGAGCCGGAGGTAAAGCCCTGGCCCGTCGTTTTCTGCAGCCCCCCAGATCGTCGCCTCGGAGGGCAGGGCAGAAGGTGCCTGCGGCTGCGAGGTCTCAGGATTCCCGTCTAGCGAAGAGCCCGGCAAAGCGCTTCATCAACAGCGTTTTTCTGTTCCCTGAAGTCCTAGACCAAGATGGTTATCTTGGTCTCGAGTCCTGTGCCTGCACCCCTGTCCTATTTATATGTTGAAGAAACCCATAATTTTAGACAGAAATTTGGATTGTGAAATAGTTCTGTGTGCTTCACTGCAAAGAGTAACTTCAGGGTTTTTTTGTTTGTTTTGTTCCTAACATGAAGTGAGTACAACTGAAAAGCACGTTAAATTGAAGACATCTGGTCTTTCAGTTCATGCGAAGTGTGCTTTGATCTGGTGGGAAGCAATACTTTTGACTTTCCTTGTTGCTCAGGCTGCAGAACAGTTTATATTTTGTATATTACATGTTGCTTCTATGCAGCACTATAGCTAAACCAAGTTTTACAGCTAGGAATTGGTGGTCTGTTTTAAAACTTTTTTTTAAAAATTAAAAAATTCTGGTTTTATGTTAGGTTCCAGGGACCTTTTCTATATGTAGTTGCATTTCCCCTAATTTGTCTCTAACGTTTTTACTGCAGATGAGACAGAAGATCCCTGAGCAGAAAAATGTTTTGTACTGAGGTGATATATAACAATGATTAAATCTTTTCCAAATGCTCATGTTAGGATGAAGCTATGATCTGTAGTGAATTATGCAACTGAACTCATGTATATTAGCCCTATAACTCATTAATATTGGAAGTCTAGTGTCCAGACTTCAGTGAGAGCTCTTGCTCTATTAAGATAAATCTGTAACTCATTGCTGACCTGCGTGAACTGTCTTACTTCTTGTTTAAAGTTAAGCTGGGGAGACTCTTCTTCTCCTGGATATTTAAATGACTTGTGCGTGCGATATGCTGATACTATACTAGGGTCAGCATTTAAGTGCTGTTCGTGTTGCTGAAGAACAGTCCCACATTAGTGTTAGATTTGTATCTGTTGTGTTCATTTCTATTGCTGCACGCTGTGGAAAGAACTGTGATATAAACCACAAACAATTCGCAGATGACTTGTGCATACAGTTATTCAAAAGGTGCGATTCCAACCCTTCTGAAGTACTGAAAAAACAGAGGCTGCAATTTACGCACTTCAGTGAGATTGCAAAGGATGTCACGGGATGCAGAATCTGGCCTGCTTTTTCCCCATGTGTGCATATATACATGTACGCTAAATATTGAATGTAAAGATTATTTGTGAGGATGCATGTACAGATTTTTTTTTTAATAGTGATTCTTGGCACTCAGAACAAAATTGATGAAATTTCCATTTTTGTACTCTACCATTTGAAGTCCGTGCCTGGCAGTCATTTTTGCTTGGGGGGGAAAAAAATTGCTGTTGCTTTTGTTAGAAGCTTGATGCGTCAGTGTCATAGAAACTAAATTACAGAAAAATCCATCCTTGAGTTGGGTAGTTATCTTTTGTAATAGCTGTCCCTTGTTGCAGTCAGGAGTTATATGACTAACCTATAAAAAGTTTAAAAACAAAGAAAAAAGAAACAAAGCCAACTTCACACATGGTCTAAGCAAAGAATAGCAGTGGGTGAGTTAAGTAATCTTTGGCATTTATAGTTCCATTTTTATTTTTATTCTTTTCTAAAATGACTGATTTGTTTTACAGAGATTGGTTCTAACATTACCGTCAGCTATTGTTTTATTTGAGTTTCTTATTTAGAAAATAATCTTACTGAAAGATCAGATCTTGGCTTTTTAAGGCCTGGAAGCTTTAAGTAATCTTTTGAAAGCAGCTTAACAGTTAATAACAATAAGATTTTCTCTGAGTCCTTAACTAAAGAATTTAAAATTCTGGATTCATCAGTTCAAGAAGCAAATTATCTCAAGAATTTCAATTCAAGAGATGTTACTGAAAACATTGTCTTAAATGGACAACGCTGCTTATCTTAAGTTTTTAAAAGTAGCTGGGGTCTTTCTGCAAGAGTAGTTTTGTGTTTACGTTTTTTTTGTTGTTTCTTTCTGAGAAACTGTAGCACACCTAATTCAGCTGGTTTTGTTTATGACTTTAACATAAATGTTATTAAGTGGTCTCATGTGAAGACTGAATGCTAATACTAGAAAAGTTCCTGAAATGTGGTGTTCCTGTCATATGAAATGCCACCTGACTCCACCGTGTTCCTTCTTCCATTTCCTTGGTAGATTATTCAGGCTAGGGAAAGCAATCTACTTCTGTAAGGGATTTAGGTCAAACAGAGAGATGTGGAAAGTTAGAAGGGACATTGTAAACCTAAATATTAGGTCTTACATAAAATGAAGGGTCTGGATGAGATGAGTTCTGTCAAATACCAAAATGGGGAACTGAAATTGAAGGCAAAGAGATGTGTAATAGAACTCAGAAATTGTGTTTTTATGAAGGCATCGTGTTCAGATAGATGTAAATTTGCACACAGCCTGAATTCTGAAATTGGTGCTTCTTGCTTATAACCTGAATCTGACCGAGGGAGGGCTATTATTTGGCTGTTACATTCTCTTTTGCTATGGAAAGTGACAAGGTTGTATATTAACACACACTTTTTATGGTACTGGTTTTAAAAGTGGTTTTTTTTTTTTTCTCTGAGAAGGGATGAGTCCTATTGCAGTGAGAGAGAGATACGAATGGACGGGCAGACTGACTAAAAGTGCTTGTAGGAGGCCATTCATAACCAACGTTGCACCAGGAATGGTGGCAATTATGAGAAGAACAGGACAAAAAGTGCTGTACAAAAATTGAAAATTACTTTTCCCAGTGACTAGTAAAGGTTTTACATAGAGAATAGTAGTCCTCAAGCTGTTTCATGGATTAAAAATACAAAAAATTGCATTCTGAATAGATGTGTGTTCATTTTTGGGTGTAGGCCCTCTAAAAACAAGAATCACATTTTCCAAAAACAGATGTAAGGAGGAAGTTTGACATGCTGAAGTTGAAACTTACTGTGATGATGTTGATGTTTGGTGACTGCAGAGAGGGAAGATGAAAAGAAAGAATATAGGTTAAGTCTTCATAGGTCCTATCCCAGCTGAAATGAAGCTCCTGGCAATCGGAGTGATGTATAGAAAATAAAAAGTTTCTGGTATAATTAACTGTGTTTAAAGAGATTTGTCAGAGTATTCAGGATCTCTATTTGGAAGTCTTTAATAGCTATTCTGATCACTTTAGCAGCAAAGAGCTCCAAGTGTGGTTCTCCCTCATTTTAACAAATTCTGCTTTTGCTTGCATTGCTTATTCCACCTGCTTTCCTTCATCTCCACCCATCCATTAAGTCTATATTCCTGCATTTCCTAAGGGAAGTAACATATGCTAGTGAAAATGCAGCGTTATTGGTGGCTGACACAGTTGTCAGCTCATCGACAAAACTATTCCAGTTAAAGTTCATAGCATGGACTTGGCCTCACTAAACAGTGAGAGCTGTGGGGGAAGATTCTCAAACCAAACTTCTCGCTGTCAGGTGAATAGGTGAATGACTTGATTTGTGTTTTATACCTAAGAGTATTCATATTTAAAACAGTCCAGCAAATTAATGGAAGCATGTTGAAGAATCAGCTTCTAAATGTCTTTTTTTTTTAAACTTTTGACAGTTAGATGAAATAAAGTTTGTGTTCCCCTGTAAACTGGGATGTACTTTAGAATGCCTCAGGTAAAAATGAGAGTCTGGGCTTTGGAAATGGCACAGTTTGTCAAAAAAACCCCCCTGTGTGGTGGGTATGAGGTTAGTAATGAAACCTCATCAGAAATCAAAAATAAATCCTACAAAATATTACAAGGATGTAATAACACTGTGGGAAAAAATCCTGTGATGTTTTTTTAGTCTCACGATTTAGCAGTTGTCAGAATCCATGAGGAAGACAAATCATAGTGTCCAGAAACAATATAGCAGCAAATAATTTCTGAAAAAATAATATATTTATTGCTTACAGAAGTTGCTAGATTGACAGCTAGAGAGACCAAATCCTCAGGCAAATCACAAAACATGCTAGGATAGAGTGTGTAAGCTTCTGAACTCCATCTCACTAATGTCATTTGAGTCTGACGTGAAAAAATGTGGAGGTCGTTTATTTTTCATGTGCGCTTGCTCATACACTGAGGTGGTCAGTGAATGTGTCAAACAGCCTAGTTGCCAGTGGCCGGGCCAGTTTTACACCTTACTGCTGAGACAGTCGGTTCAGTTTGCGTCGTTAGATTCAGCTAGGGGAAGATAATAGGTGTAGACTTGATGGAACAAAGTCCAGTGATGTTGTGGGGTCAGGACCTGTGAACTGATCCTGTGTTTCACATGTTGCAACTTTATGCTAAGGGAAACGCCCTTTGAGAGGGAGATCCCTTGTGTTTAAAGCTCCTTAGGATCACTGTCAAACACTTGGAGGTAGCTACATCACTAAGTTTTAAAGATGTTTCCCCAGAAAATGACATGCATTTAGGAACCTTTCAGCTTACACTTACAACTCTTGTGTAAAGAAGTAGTTCTGAAAATCTTGCCAGGAATAAATTGTTTGTTGGTGTGTGAATGCAGCTGAATTATCTGCTCAATTTCTGTAGGAAAAATTGTGAGTCCTTTTTATTTCATTTGATTTTGCTGATAACTTCCAGAACTGTATTTCTGATTTCATGTGTAATGTTATCAATGTATTAAAAAGGATTTCAAGAAACCAAAACCAATTTGGAGCATATGGTCATATATTTAGGGGGGGGGAAAAAAAGTCTAGCAATAAATTTTACTGTGTCACTTTATACACCCCACTATGTTCACATACTTCTTCCCGATTTTTTTGTAGTGTCTTCATGAGTTTTGCCTGCTGTGATCTGCTGCTGATCACTAGGTGTAGCTGCATCTCTAAATCCACTTTTCATAGCATAGAAAGAGGAAGGGCTGTAAACTGGGCTTTATGAGAATGTAGGTGTATTTGGAGCTGGGGAGGTGTGAAAATATATGATGGATTTTTGTGACCTAGAGAATTTTGATCCATTGGTGGCTTGTTTGCACCAGTTTGATTATAATACAAATGAATTTTTGATTACTTGTAAAAAGGCTGATTTCAGTATCAGTGTTAGTATTCAACAGAAGGATGAATGAATGCTTTAACATAATAAAAATACATGATTAAAACACATGAAATTACAAAGAAATTGTCAGTACTTCCCTGGTGGTTTAAATGCAGGGTTTTTTGCTATAGAGATCTGATAAGGTTACATCTTGGTTGATCCTTGTCTTAAAGAAAAGCTTAAGTGTTGTGTGATATATGTCTTCTCAGAACCTATTAAGAAGCTTTCTGTCCCATTCAAAATAATTATTTTCAGAAATGATGTTGCTGTCAGTGGAATTCTGTACTGATTTTGGAATAATGTGTTGTGTTGGTTTTTAAGCCATGTGACTACCATTAATGTTACGAGGAGGTACAGAGGGTAAGTCCCCACATATGCTTTAAAAATGAAGGAAAGACATTTTTATGCCCAGATTTCTGAGAGTAATAGCAGTAAATATAAAGGTGTATTTATGCCTCTAACACATACTTGTGCTCAGTAGCTGCAGGGAATAGGAAAGTAGTGTCTCAGCCAGAAGCATCTGACTCCACGTCAGACACGTAAGGAGCAATGGTAGGAAACAAAGTAATGACCACACTTGTTCAGACAAAACCATGGCAGTATTAGCAGGACGGAGTTCTGAAAACAGGTTAGGATTAGGGTGGTTGGGGGGAAGGGTAGGAAGGCATAACACTTACACTTTCAGAAAGAGATGAACCTTACTGGAAGGGAAGATTTCTAGGAGAAAAGCTGAAGTCCTAAAGGCAGCTACATTACATCTGGAAAACATAAACGGATTTATAATTATTCACATTTTCTTATTTTTGTCATCTTAGTTTTGAACACGTTTGTCTTTAATAATATATTCAAGACTCAACTATGTCTTCTGACAGCTTTACATAGCAAGAGTTGATTATCTTTACACATAAGATTAAGTGTAATGATGTTAATGAATCTTTAAATTTTTTCTGTGGAATGGTGTAAAACCAACATTTTGCTTATGAGTGTGTTTGTTTTCCCTCTCCCCGCCTTCCCCATGTGTAATTTGCCCTGACTTAGACAGCAGTAAGTTTTGGTTACAGTAGGGTTTTTTGAGAGGTAGTTTGGCTCCCCACCCCCCCACCCCTTTCTGTGGTGGGTTTTTTTTTTTTTAATTTTTTTCAATTTTTATAAAAATCTTTTACAGCACTGTTTTGTTAATCACAAGAAATGTGTTTTTGCTCTGGAATAACTAACAGCTAATTACCTCTTTCATCACTTTAGCTCTTCAACTTCTAGGAGAATGAGATAGAGCATCACATGTCTGTATTAGAGCGTGTGTGTGTGTGTGTTTGTTTGTTTTGGGTTGTTTTTTTTTTGTTGTTGTTTTGTTTTGTTTTGTTTTTCAGGTTTCCGAAAAAATTATTTTGGGGAAGTTTTCAGAAGGATCATGCTTTCTTACCTTGAATCCTATTGCCTCTTCTATCCTTAACTCTAAAATCAAATATTGTTTAGACTCTTTATTTTTTGCAAGTAATGTACTGGATAGAATACTTCTTTTCTGCGGCCCTTTGTTTTAATTCTGTAGGGCATAAAGGTAGGGGGATTAGACGAAAGAACTGTTTAGTTGTGCTGATGAGATTCTAACATAAGATTGAGGACGATATTACGGGAGTTTCTGTGTACTTTCAAGTGGATGGATAGTGGACCAGTAATGTCTTGAGGTTTTCATAATGGAGTTTTTCTTGCAGATAAATGAATAGAGGGGCTTTTCACGTTTGTTTTTCTGGTGAATATAGACTAGACTGAGTAAATAATTTCCATCCATGATGTGCACGTCTATACTTGTGTATAAGCTTGTAATCTGTGCACTAGTCTGTATGTCTGTGTCTTAAAAAGTTGATGAATTATTACCCTTTAGCAGACCTTTGCATTTTTCATGGTGTACTTGCAGCAGAGGTGGTTGCAGGGGGGTTGTATCCCCCCCCCCCTCCCTTTTTCTTCTCCTTCTAAGGTCAAACAGTTCCTTATTTTGGGATCTGATGCTTAGTAATGCTACTATCGGTGATACAGTAATTTATCACCAAAAAATGGTCATCTACGTGCACATCTTCAAGTTTTGGTTACCAATTCTACGTAGTTCTGAGG
This sequence comes from Pygoscelis adeliae, assembly GCF_000699105.1. NCBI lineage: Eukaryota > Metazoa > Chordata > Aves > Sphenisciformes > Spheniscidae > Pygoscelis > Pygoscelis adeliae. The sequence continues at coordinate 20,584,843 of NW_008825614.1, forward strand.
GTATGTAGTGAAAACGGATCTCCAGTTTTGAAAAAAAGAATATTACCAGGTGTTATATCTCAAGCAGAGGCTGAGATTTCCTAAAGGGATTCACATTGTCCTCTACCTGCATAGAAACTCCTGTTCATCTCACTTCTGCAGTTTTCGGGTTCATGGCTTGTTCCTAGTTTAACAAACAGTTCAGCTAACAGTTGAAAACATGCAGGTCAATTGCCATCTCAATGAACTGTGTTAGGCCCCAGATCAGACATAACTGTTTTCTCTGTAGTTGTTTGGTATAGTTGCTGTCTCTTCTTACGCGGTTCATATATTTGTTTTGTTTGAAAAGAAAAATTTCATTATTACCTGTTCCCTCTTCCATCCTTCTAGTAAATGAAATCACTGCGAGAAGTCCAGTGTTTCCTAACAACTGTACAGCCTGTTCAGAGTGTGCTCATGGGCTTGGTAGAAACTTGCGAGGAAATACATTTATTTTAAGGTTTGACACTGTTTGCGTATCTGTATAGGACTATATATAATCTATTGTAATTACTCTGATGTTTCTATCAACCAGTATAATTCAGGATCAACAGTGTTCTGATGATTACGCTTTTTGGAAGTTATTACTCTTTTGATAGCATAAGATCTCTTTTACTTAACTGTTTGAAGATGTGTCATACAATCTTAACCAGGAAATTATTTTCTCTTGGTGGAACTTACTGAGCCTGGAGATTTTTCTGGTTCCACGTTGGGATGACATAGCCTAACATGAATCATACCACTGGAGCACAGCATGAAAAAGACAGATACGTATTTTAACTCCTGTTGTAATAGTCAGTTGCTTAGTGATCAGAACTCCTACATAGGTGTGGGAGACACGATTTAAGTCTGTGCTCTGGCATTTGACTGTGACATGGGTGAGGATCTTCATAGCCAGGCTTTTCTGTTCTTTTTGTGGGTTTTTGTTTAGTTTTGACCAGTAGGATTTTTTTTCCATGGTTGAGAAATCTGCTAAATTTCCATTTAAAAAACAAACAAACAAACAAGGAAGGTGGCAGTTCAGAACCCCCCCAATGTATTTAGAGAAAATCTACAGCAGTCACTTGTCACTACCTGTAACTTCAGTTTTCCCTAGAAACTCAACAATGTGCTTAGATATTGGCACATGTGTAGGAGATAGACAGTTGTGGACATTTCCAGGAACCATAGTACTTGGTGGGGCAGTTTTTATGTAATGACTGAGGATTGCTATAGCCTTTTTTCCTTTCATGTTAACTTCTCTGAATTCTACAGAGTAGATGAAGATTATTTTACAAAGCACTGCATTCAACACTTTAATATAAGCACTTTACATAACATCACTTAAGCTGTTTTTCTTTTTAACTTCTGCAGAGACAGCTATTACTGAAGTAATTTCTCATTTATGTAAGATAAATTGTTGTCCCAGTAATAATTTTAAGGCACTGTGCAGTTGATGCCCTCTTTACTGTGTCTGAGAGATGTCATCTTGATTCAGTCCTAGCTCAGGAGAAAACCTCTGCAAGTAACTTTCTAAATATGAAAGCAACCTTTTGGGGTTAGGTCTGTGAGTGTCACAGGAAACCAACAAAACCAAACCACAATTAAAGTTAATATTTATTTAAAACCTTAAAGGTTGAAAATGCAAAATGGAAGCCTGTATATTGCCCAACATTACTACCTTCTGTTTACAGCGACAGCAAAGCACATGGATTGAAGACCACGTATAAAGTTCATGAGGTGTGTTTTATTTATTTTTACTTTAAGAATTGTTGTTAGAATTGCCTACATAAAACTAGGCTAGTAAGGGATTTATGTGAATTAGCCTAGCATTTTCATTTGGGGATTTGGAAAACACTGGGGTTTGACTGTTTTATTTATTTAAGAGTGTTTGAGACAAGCACACGCCCTCTTGAGCAAATATGCATTGAAATTGCGTAGGGCCCAGGAGCCCAAGACAAGTTGAAATACACTCTTGACAAATAAAAAACTGGCTTCTGCAGCAGCCACGCAGCAACAGCAGATGTGGATTAGGGTTTTTAAACGAGTCTTGCAGAAGCTTCAGAGCTGGATCTTTACATGTACAATTGCTTAACAGAAAGTCAGTTTGTCCACTAGCATCTGTTACTTCTTTGCATCCTGAATATTGGGGAGTTAAATGTTACCCATATTAAAAATTTTACAAAACCACAAAAAGGTGTCAACATAAAAGGCCTTAAAATGTTCTTCAAGTTGTAGCCCAGTATCTAGCATAAGATTACCATGCAGGGAAATGATGTGGAAATAACCCCTTAAGAATAATATTCCTCACCTACTTCTGTTCTGTTTTCAATCGTAGACAAATACACTGCTGTGCTTGTGGGTTGATTCACTGGCAGATCCATTGCTGAATGTGCACTTCAGCCTTATTCACCTGTACCTTCCATTGTCGTATAGTGGACTTGGCGTCTTGAAGTGCAGATAGTGATTTTGAGTTGGGAGTAGGGGTGAAGCCTTAGGTGTTGCATATGTTCAGACTGAGAAGTTCAGGTGAAGACTGTCTGGGCTTGGTCTAGCTGTACTGCCAAGGTTGCTTCAAGGGGAATTAGAGAACATAAACTGTGCATACATTTCCTGCTGCTTTTGAAATTCTTTCTCTGATTTCTACAGAGAAACAGATACAGTCTTTGGAAGTCTAAATTCTTATTTTGGAAGATACCTGTTATGACTCAGTGATGAATGGAAATAGAAAGCAGCTGTGGATTCATTCTGGCATCAGCCAGGAACTACTTTGGAGGTTTTGGTTACATGCAATGGGTTGCAGTTTAGGCTGCAACACGGAAGCTTGTATTTTGAAGGTTATTGCCTGGCTGTCAGTGCTGTTGTGTTCATTGCAAAAATGGAGTCAGTTGCCGATGTGTAGCCCAAACTCAAAGACTTCTAATGAAAACTGTCTGTATTTTTGAAGATCTCAATTTCAAAATGAATATAAACTCGCGGCTTCCTGAATTGGTCCACAGTAAATCTGCCTCAGTGAAGTAGTATCCGACAGGCTTGTTTGCTTCAAATCAGTTTGGTGGGTGGATCACAGGAGTTTTGCAAACCACAGGTTGGGAACCACTCACTCACTGTGAGTGAGAAAACGCACTTTTACAGAACTGGCTCTGTTAAAGTCTTCACAAACTGCAGAGTGCCATGCTAGATTTGCAGCAGTGAAAAATTAATTCCGGCTTGTATGCCAGAACTAGATGACGTGTATTTCTGGACCTTTGGGAGCAGAACTGCAAAAAAATCAGATCTATGTGCTTGAAACTGGCATTGAGCAAATATGTGACATTCACCAGCCAGCCCCATTCACATGATTTCAGTGCTTTGACTCTACGCAGTGGTCTAGCAATAAAAGAAAGAATTGGCCAATTATGGTAATCTGCTAGGGCTGTGTACTCTGGAATTTTGTGCAGAGGAAGAGGGAGGGTTTTTACCTGCTCTCAGTTCCATCTAAAATTGCACTTTAGTACCATCTATTCCACAGCAAATAACATACATATTTAACAAAGCTGTTAACCACCAGGCCACCTTAAGAATATATTGCTTACCTGCCACTTCCTGTGCTCTCTCCACCTCGTTTTCTCTGTTCATGTCTGCTCCTCATCACCATGTTCCACAAATCACTTGTGCCTTCCTCTGCCACCTCCATCCTTTGGGCAGCTGTGGCTGGGCTGGGAAGAGAGCTGAGACTGGAGGGTGGTAGCTCTGGTTTAGGGTATCCTGTGGTGCCATGGGCCACTCTGTTGCCCTTACAGTTTGGAGATCTATGCATACATTTTGATAAATCCCCAGAGCCTCTGAGGGGGGGGCTATGACAGAAGCTTGGGGATACAATTCCTGACTGCCTGGGTATTATTCATAACAAGTTAGGTTTTTTCCCCCCCCCCCCCCTTTTTTTTTTTCCTGAGACAAATAAGATCAAAATGGTCCCATGCATGTGCTAACACACATGCCAGCAAAGCGTGTGCTTATGAGTAAATACTGTAAGCAAGTGAAGTTTAAGTCTTACTTTGCACTGAGTGCAGTCACACTGAACACTTGATAGAAACAGCAGGCAGTGCTAGTGGAATATGAGATCCTGTGGCCAGATCTAGATTTCAGACCAGATGGACGTTATTCATAATATTACTTGGGTGTGAATGGTTTTTACTAGAGTGTGAAGTAAACTGATGAAGATTTTTTTGTTTGTTTGTTTTTCATGCTAAAAAGAATTAGTAATACTGGCGCTATTTATATAAACACAAGCTCAAAACGTAAAGATGAATACAGTCGGTTTTGGGCGTACTATGACAGTAATTACAAAAAAACTCTTGTTGACACAATAATTGCAAGTAAATCAGGTGTTAACACAAGTCAGCATGAACACACCAATATCAGCATTTTGTAGAAATGTAGTTACACATATAGTTTTCTAGAAATCAGAACGGCACTTTTCGGACACAGCAATTGAAATTTTAGTTCCTTGGTAATAAGTAGAGTGTTTTTTGCCTACTCAGCCTGCCTTTGAAAATTCATCTGGAATATTTCTGTGTGGACAAAGTGCCATTAAGTAGTATGCTGGAGGTATCAGCTCTCTTCTAAATCTTTGAGCGCTGTTTATGGGGAGAAGATGATGCAGAATCTTGTGTTACATACGTCTGCTTCCTTTCTTAATAGATATAGAATAAATGTTGTATGTAAACATTTAGAAAACGGTTGCTTCTTTATTCAAATCCTGCAGTTAAATGTTGTATAATATTCATACCTTGAGTTAACCTGTTTTGTCCATGCTGACGCGTTAATTTTGGCCCTTGTTTTTATGTGCACTTCTAATGCATATAAATGCATATGCAGTGTATTCTGTGCTATCAGTACATATTTTGACCAGTTAAAATTGTGCTTTAAGATGAGCTCAAAAGTTCCCACTCTGTACTTACTGTGCAAATTATTAACGTGGTTCCTATTGATGAAAGTTCAATATATGAGCAGGATGCTGGCCATGCTCATACCATTCTGTACAATGCAATGTATGTTCTCCTGTGCTGAAGTGGTCTAGTAAACCATTCAAGTTCTCATTCCATATTGAGAACAGAGGATTCCTTCTTAATCCTCATATGGCTGATGTCTCTGCTGGAGTGTTAATAGATAGTCTAATTTGTGAGCTAAATTACTAATTGTATTATGCGTCTAAACCTTATTAAGCCTTTTGTGTGGAATTAGATCACAGAGCTTTGGGAAGCTGAATACTGGTTGGGTTCTGTCTCCTCTCTTTAATGACAGGAGCAAGTTTTACTGGCGTCTTTTCTTCAGAGCTGCGTAGCTCTGAGACTGCAACTGATTTCTTTTGCTGCCTTCTACAATATCGACAGAATCCTAAGTTTGAAAAGCAGGGTGACTTTGAGAGTAGTTGAAGATTTCCAAGCAGGGTCTCAGTTATCTGAAAGCAGTAAGATTCTGTATTTAGCTGAGGTGAGGCCATGATTTGGAATATAAAAGGGTTACTCTGATCTTGTGGACACACACTGTGTGGAGGTTCAGCTATGTGGGAATTGTTGAAATTGTGCAAAAGCTTTAAAATGGCTGCAGTGATATAACAGGATAGTGGGTTTGGTAGGTGTATACTCCTGTAAGAGTTCAGGTAGATGAACTCTTCAACAAATCACTTCAGTTGGATTTTTATTTCCAAAGATGTTCACTACCCACCTAAAGATGGAGGATACTTCCCTTATCGCTCAGCTGTGCTGCTAGATATCATGCGCGCTTCTCATCTGTTTCTGTGCAAATCTAGCTGCGTCAACTGAGACTATTTTCAGAGGTGGTTCATGCTCCTCACTCTGACTTTGCACTGGAGTCTGCCTGCTAATGCAGCCCAGTTGGAGATGGAGCTGATTGCCTCCAGCGGCGGATCAGTAATAAACAAACAAAGTGGGACTTAATGGATTTTGACATCACTTGCAATAATTTTTTATGTTGATGTGGAAGATGGCTGTGAACTATTGCGCCTTTGATACAGGAATATTGCACCCATGGTAATTCATTTTCTTTAAGAGAAAATATTCACAGCTGCTCCATGCATGTATGTTATGGAGTGTATACACGAGATAGAATTGCAACAGTATCAAGTTTTACTCTATACACTTTATACACAACAGCACACTAAGCTGTTGTGAGAAACTATTCTTATTTTATACCTGAAGCTATCAGGGCCCTGTATGTACTTAATGGCTTTGCTTTTTACTGTTGTAAATTAATGTCATTTGAAATGCATGGACAATAAATGAAAATAATAGGATATATAGCTTGTGTCACATTATCTTAGGTTTTTAAAGAGCTTTTTCTATTTCTGCATCACATTTAGTAATATACTTTGTAGAGTATACTAATAAAAAATTTGGTGTCTGTCCTGAGAGAGAGAATTCAGAGGCTTCTGCATTGTTCTGTTCCATGTGCATTGGTTCTCTCAACCCACGCACCATGTATTTATTATGTTACTGTGAGTAGAGCAGCCAAAAGTCATTGCCAAGAGCTAATTGTCTTCAGGTGTGTCTGTAGATGCCTGTATTTGTTAGGGGTTTCTGTGTTGCTCCCAAATTGATTATCGTGCTTATTAAAGTATTTTGGTAGGTGAATAGTTTTTGAGAGAGGTTTTTGTACGTTTTAAAAAATAAAAAAGAAAAATTAGCATTTACTTATTCAAATGCAGTATATCTTGAGACCAAAGCTTAAGAGCACTGCATTCTAAATTTCTGCTGAACGGGTGCAATCATGCAGAAACTCACAATTTAACTTGTCTACCTTTCGGTAACAAATGCAACTCGCACTAGCTTAAATCTGCAGATGAAATAATTTTGGGATCCAGGAATGACAGAACTTCAGAGCTTTTTGCATACTTTGTCAGAGGCATGGCTAGGAATGTGATGATTGTACCAAATTAGGCCACTTCTTCTGTAGAAGAGAACAATGCAGGTCATTGAGGCACATACTTTGTTAGAAAGGCTGAGCTAACATTATAAACCTTACAGGCCTAACCTGGTGTCCTGGGAGGGCCTGAAGCAATAATGCTGTGTATGTATTTAAAAAGGCAAGTGGATTACTCTATACCCATCCTGAGAGCTCTAGTCCCTTGGAAGAAAGGATTTCACACACACACACACACACACACACCCCCCCGCACCCCTGGCCTTGCTTTCCCTCAGGTAAAGCACAGGTGGATGTTATCCAGGAAACTGGTCACCTTGCAGTTCCTTTGTGTTGACACTGGTTTGTAGGTTGACTGGGCAGATACTGTTTCTGATTTACTTATGTGTGTATTAGCAGGAAAGGACAGACTAGGCTGCCAGGACCCTCTGTATCCACATCCCTGCCCACTTGCTGTCTTTTCCTCCATCTCCAGACTCTGTGCTTAAAAACTAGTTCATGAAGTGTGTCTTTCTACTCTGATTTTTGTTGAATAGTCTTGGTAATTTTCTTAGTCTGGCCTTGGTTGGTTTTATTTATTTGTGGGGTTTGGTTTGGTTTTGTTTTTTCCCTTAGGATGAGAAGTGGTAACTGAGTATCGGTAGCATTCTTATGGTTGTTTTCTTTGTGTTCTTTTCATACGAGAGGCCAGGTTCCCATAGAAAATGGGAAGAGCAAATTAGAAGGGTCAGAGTTATTTCATGTCACTATTAGGTACAAGTGTTTGTCGTGGTTTAACGTCAGCTGGCAACTGAGCACCACGCAGCCACTCGCTTACTCCTCTGCCCCAACGGTGGGATCGGGGAGAGAATCAGAAGAGTAAAAGAGACAAAATTCGTGGGTTGAGATAAGAACAGTTTAATAATCGAAATAAAACAAAACAGTAATAATAATAATAATAATAAAAGAATATACAAAGCAAGTGATGCACAATGCAATTGCTCACCACCCACCGACTGATGCCCAGCCAGTCCCTGAGCAGCGGCATGACGTCACGTGGTACGGAATGTCCCTTTGGCCAGTTTGGGTCAGCTGTCCTGGCTGTGCCCCCTCCCAGCTTCTTGTGCACCTCCAGCCTTCTCAGTCGGTAGAGCATGGGAAGCTGAAAAGTCCTTGACTAGTGTAAGCACTACCTAGCAACAACTAAAACATTGGTGTGTTATCAACATTATTCTCACCCTAAATCCAAAACACAGCACTGTACCAGCTACTAGGAAGAAAATTAACTCTATCCCAGCTGAAACCAGGACAAGTGTCTTTTACTGGAGGTAGTACAACAGAAAACAGAGCATTGAGTCATGCTTTGTATCTTTCAGGGGTGATAGCATGGTATAACAGCTTCCTTTTCAACTGCAACTGCTGATTTAAACAAATAATTATGTGGCCTGTTAATTGATTTTGGATAACTTCTATGCTTGAATGTATCTCCTGGATATGGAGAATGGAATATGGATCTCATGTCTTCAAATGGCAGCACTTTGAATTTTTATATTCTCTTTGGTGCTTTTCAAAGCATCTCAGACATGGTGCCTGATTTGATAATAATCTGATAACTAGGTGCAAAATACTACCTCCACTGAAGTTTTTGCTGCTGTCTTTTAACTTCTGGAGGCTGGCAGAGAAGTAGTTTCTAGTAAATAGCAGGGAGCCATGAGAGCTACAGGTATGGAGTGGCTGGGGAGTTTGGTGGTCACAAGGGTCTCTGTATATTTCTACATCTGTGCTCCATGTGATGACTTTATCTACTGAATGAACTGAGATAGAAATAAAATTTCAGAATATGAGTTTTAGTAAATATGCCCTTGGAACCCTCAACATAAGCGACTGATCTTGCGAGAGTACATGAGAGGTAGGGCACTTCCGTAACAAGGAGTCATAGTTTTAACAAAACTTGTCCTGGACTCAGTAACCATGTGCCTGTCTGGATTACACCCTAGTCTACAACAGGTCCATGTCATTAATCTTTATCAGGATGGTTCCACCTTGGTACCGTAGAGCCTGGACTTAAGTTTCGAGATCTTTTTTGGCCAAAAGTTGCTCCACAACCTATTCTGTCTTCACAGAGCATCCACTCCAGCAAAGCTTACTTCTTCCTACTACTGCTCTATAGCAAGAGTTGACCTCCCCTCCCTCTCTTCCCTCCCCTCCTTCTTTTGATATACCTGCCTCCTTTCTACCTTCAGTGGTGGGAGTAGCACAGTTGTCTGGTATGGATTGTAGGTATCTGGGAAGAGGGAGACTTATGGGTGCTTAAAGGGCAAATTATCTGTCCCCTGTTAGGTTGTGCCCATCCAGTGGGCGATGGCATACCCGTGATTCAAGTTAAGAATGAATAGTTGGGGTGTTGAATAAGTTGTGTGGGTTTTTTTTTCCTTTTTTTTCCCCCTGTAAATAAAGTTTTGTGATTACGAGGGAGAGGATGGGAGGACACTTGCGAGATAACTACCTGCTTTACAGTGCTAATTATGGTATATATTACATATTAATAGGGAACTTTCTGTTGCCACAGGCAGAATCTCCCAGTGGGAGGTACAGGAGAAAGCTGTTTCAGAAGCAGAGCGCGATGGAGAAACCTGGCTCTGCTCTTGTGTGTGGCAGCATGGGAGTTGGTATTGTCCGTTGAAGCTGGGAGGGCTGCTCTGACAAACCTCGAAGCATTGCATCTTTGCCGTAGAAGAAGCTAGTGCTGTACTGGCTCAGGGGGAACTAAGCTTTGAGCTAGGGAATTTGTTCTAGAAGTTTTCCAGGGATTACTACCACTGTCACTGCGTGAAATGTAGGGACAGTTTGTGTGTGGACATGAAGCTTTATAAAAGCATTGCAAACTAAGAGCTTTTCAAGGTATGTTTAGTTGCAGTGCTCTTCTGCTTAGACTTGCTTATGGTCTCCTATATTGCATTTATGCTGTGGAAGTTTGAGAGCTGTGGCCTTGATGTTTATTCCTAAAGGAGGGAACACTTGTATATTTAAAAAAAAGGGGGCGGGGGGAGGGGAGAAAAAAGCATAACTGTGTGGTTGTTATGTTAAATGAATTTTAAAGCTGGTGAGAAGAGGCATTCAGAGATGAGAATGCTTGGGGGGAGAAATGAAAGCACATTGAAGCTGTTTCCCCTTGAGGGCTTTAAAGCAGGATTGAGAAGTGGTGCATACTGAAGCCTTGTTTATAGTCTTTCACTTACTGTTAATAAAACAGGGATGTTCTAAAAGGTTTCCATAATTAAAATGCAGTCCTTGAGTGTAGTGCATTTTCAGAGTGGTCTAAAGCCCTGCTACCTCTCCGCCTGCTTAAATCATTATTTATAAAAAATGCTGCAGTGGACTTAGTGTTTTGAAGTTGTTTTCAATCAGAATGATGTTAGAAATGTTTGGTATTGAATAAATGAAAATAGAACTTATGGGGAAGCTGATAAGTGTACAAATTGACTGGTTAGTAACTAATTACTAGTACAGAGATTGTTTTTGCCTTCTTTTTTTTTTTTCTTAATTGGCTGAATATTAATAAATCTGGTTTATTTCTGGAAAACAGCAAGTTTTAATGGTCTGGCAGAAATTCATAATAAAAAAGCTAAAGAATTAGCATAGTAAATAATTATTGCTTCCAGGGTTTTTATTGTTAAGATAATAAAATGTTAAAAAGCAAACCACTTGAGTAGAAAGTAATTGCACTGACAAGCACCACACAGCCTAGCATTCACAATAAAGTAAACCTTCCTTCAATGTCAACCTGATTTGCTATCCACATAAATGCTTCCTCACATTATGGAAATGTGCTTTTTCTATCAACAGAAAAGAATAAAACTCTAGGCATCTAATTAATCTTGTCTGACGTATGATTCCATACTCAGGTTAAAACATGAGGCAGGTGGGTCTATTTTTCCACCCCCTCTGTGTACATGACCACAGGCAAATCTTTCCATTAATGTCAAGCTGCATCTGTGTGTCTGTCTCTGCCACCTGTCAGTCATTAATGCATTAGTGTTGCTTGTATTTGATTCATATGGACCGGTTTTCTTGTCTGGAGGGAAAAAATAAAAATAAATAGGGAACCACAAGGCTTCAGCTATACATGACAAGCATTTCACCTTGACCCTCCCTGTAAAGGAAGAGGGACCTTACTGTACAGGAGAAGGATAAGAAGTGGTAATTTGTAGCATAGGGAATTTCCGAGTTGATACGATCAAGTAGAAGAAAGAAACAAAACCGATTTGGCTTTGACATCTTTATTGATTAAGAGTGCTCTTGTTAAAGACTAACAACTTTTAATAATGCCTAACTGTATTACCTGCAGTAGTTTAGACTTGTTGATGGCAGGATATTTTCTCTAAAGTGCACAGACAAACTCTACAAAACTAGTTAGATGCATTATGGGTATTTTATTTTCTGAAATTCTAGTTAATGGTTTCTGCCAGAGGCAGCATGTAGCGCTTGAAAATGTGGTTTGACCTTGTATGCTAAGACCTTGTATGCTAAGACCTGTGTAACTCTGTTGTATTTTTACATACTTAGGAAATACAGACATTTAAAAGGACACAGTTAAGAACTTAGGTCTAAGTAGTAGACTCTGCTTGCTCTTAAAAATAAAACAGTGATAACCTTAAGCAGTTTCATAATTAAAAGAAAGTTTGCAAACTGAAAAATATCTTCATGAACATAGTTTATGTATTAAATATTTTCCTGTAGTGTTTGCATGCAAAATCCCATGGCGCTGGGAAATAAATATTTGTTTATGAAGTAAAAAAGTAATAAGAAGCATTGGTTTTGTTTTGCTGACTAAATGCAAAAAGTAAAAGCATCACTGGTGAAGAACGTCTGATTTTATTTTTTTACTTGTAGTTTTTAAAAGTTAAGTTATAAACTTAAACTTTTGTTTATCCTGTCTGCCTACTGCATAGTAAGTGTGAGTGAAATTGTTTTTCTCTGCATAAAGGGCTGGATGCTGTTTGGAAAAAGTGGTGTACAGCAGCTCCTAGCCATAGCTGTATAGCAGCCCATTCTGTAAATCACTTATGAAAGGTGCTGAAGAATCCTTTTTTAAAAAAAAAAAGTGTACTAGATCAAACAAAAATGCATACATAGACAACTTTGATGTTTATGCCGAAGTAGTTATATATGAATAATATGTGGCTTTCGCTCTGCTGTGTTGGTGCTTGGTTTGACTGTCTTCCTGTAATCTTGAAAGGCAGCCTCACCAGATGGACGTAGAAGAGGGAGCCAGGAAATACCACTACCTGCTAAATCAGTCTTGACTATGAGGTTCTTGCTGTCAGCTTTTCCCTAGATGTTTCTTGACAGACTTTGCTGTCACGAAGTGGGACTAGAAACCAAGACGAGGAGCAGTAACACGGCTTTGGTCCACACTTACTAATTTTCTCCATCTCAAAGAATGAATACTGCTGTTCTAACAGCTTTTAAGAGAGTATGAAATGTAGATGTGGAGTTGGAGAAATGCCTTCCTGCTCAATACCCCACGTAGGTAAAAGCAGCAGATTTTATTAAGAGATCGGTTGTAATGCTTTGCATTTATGTGCTGCAGTTTTTTTCCAGTTCCTTTTGGAAGGGTTTAGAGTCACAAAACAATTCAAGTAGGAAGAAGCTTCTGTAGATTGTCCAGCCCAACCCGCTGCTCAGCACAGAGAGCTAACTTCAATGCCAGATCATGGGCCTTGTCCAGTTGAGCTTTGAGTATTTTTAAGGATGGTGGGAGATTCGACAACCTCTCTGCATTATATGAACTTGTAAAATACGAGCTTTAAAAATTTTTCAGTATGTTAGTGCAATATTTTTATACAAGAGAAAAAGTTTATTGAGAGAAGATATTCCGGAGTATATTAAAACATAAAAGGTAAAAGCTGAAGGATTTTTTTAGGCTTCTGAATGCACTGTTTGAAATGCATCTGTCAGGAGGGTCTTTCTAAATACCTGTTCATAGTGTTGACAAATACTTTTAAGGGTGCCAGTGATGTAAACTCCTGTTGCTTTCTGTCTAGTTTTGTTCAGAATGAATACAGTTGTACCAGTGACCACTTCTGATGGTGTTATTTTTTTAAATAATAAAACGATGACTTATAATTAAGAGATAGTAGTTCCAGAAAACATTTTAACTTGGTTTTCAAATTCACATAGCTTAAAGGCATACACTTAACTACTTTCATAGCAGAAATTTTCATTGTATGGTACCAGCATTCTCCTCTAATACAGAGAATACTGGAGCTCTCCCTAATGAAGATGCTTTTTTCAATTAAAAACTTAAGTAAAGAGAAAATACACACCGATACTAAACAGAAAACAAATTGCAGAACCTCTAAAATGAGAAAAATTTATTAAAAAAAAAAAAAATCCCTGCAGAGGGAAACTAGTAGTTGAAGGGTAAGAACTACAGGTTTTTAACTGAGTTTTGTTACAGATAACACTGGCAGGGAAAGAAGCATTGTTACTCTTAACTTTGAGACTCCTTGGGGAGTTTTAAAACAGTGGAAGGAAGAAGTGATGCCTCTAGAGAAGTTTGTGGACAGGAACAGCAAGCATAAACATGTTTTCCTGTTGCAGGGGAATTAGAGGTTATTATGCTGCGTCCAGAGATTTTTTTCCTGTACTTATTTTTCCTATTCATTTACCTATTGTTGACTTTCATTTCAACTGGGCTCTATTCATTCCTAGTGCTGTAGAAACCTAAACCTTTCTTTCTGTCTGGAGACCAAATTAAGAAAGACTCGGAGAAAGGGGCCTGACTAGACATGCTTTGGATCCCAGGCATGCTGGTATTCACAGGGGTATTGGTTCATTTGAGACTTAGGTAACGTAAGTCTCCATTGCTGTCCTCTCTCCTTATTTATCCTTTTAGCAATAAATTTTTTTCTTGCCAGAAATGCACTAAGTAATGAGATGACACATGCTGGTCATTTCCAGGGGATTAAAGTTCATGTTTTCAGAGAATTCTAGAGTTTATAGTCACATTAAAAACATCTTGCTAGTAATCACTGAACAGTGAAAAGGTTATGGGTTATTCCATGTTTAAATTAATTAGCATGTCAGACTTCTAATTAGGAGTTGGTCTATTATAGCTGAGATTCCACGAATGACTAAAATAAATTTGTATCTATCTTTCTGTGTTTCAGGAATCTCAACAGGCTCTGTAGAATCAACACCTGAGAATCTAGATTCCAGATGCAATTCTTATGCTGTCTAAATGAATAGTGTGGTGGGTTTTTTTGTTTTTTTGTTTTTTTTTTTTAAGTTCTTTGAAACATTGCAGAGGGGTTCTTTGTTCTTTTTATTTAGTACTGCTGGTTTAGCTAACAGCGTGCTGATTTTGTCTTATCAGGGGATAAAATGCAGAGGACTAAGTAGCACGCTTCTGCATTTAGTCTTGTAGCTGCTATTATCATTTGAATCTGTGTGTACATGCATATGGGCATATAAGTGCCAGTTTTAAGAACTGTGAGCTCAAAGCAAGAGGAAAAATAAGTAGTTTTAAAAAACCCACTGTACACTTGCAGATCAATAGAATTGTGAATATTGGAGTTGGTGTACATAAAAGGTATCTGTGAACATTTGCCCAGAGCTAGCATATTTGACTCAGGCCAGCAAGGAAACAAAGAGAAACCTCCTAAATGCAGATCCTCTTTTCTCATTTGCAATCTCATTATTTGACACTACCAGAACTCAACACACTACTTTTAGCCTTTCTTTTCTCAGCATTAACATACTTTTAACCATCCTCCTCGCTCTAGTAGTAATTGTGGCTGTTTGGTGGAGTATTGCTTTCTGTTGGGAGGAGGGCGTTTTGAACACCAGCTAGTGCTGCTACAACTTGAAGCTTCAAATTCTGGCTAATTTTACAGTGGCTTTTTATGCCACAGACTGTTACTTGTTGTAAGAGCGAAATTTATCCCTGCGTCGGAGAAATAGAGTAGGCAATGTATGGTGGTCTGCATTTCCATTTTACTATTCCTTTGGTTTTATGTCAGTACTTGACGACCCCGACGTCTTCACAGAAGTGTTGGTGCAGTGGGTGGTCTGTGTGGTAACAGCCTTGGGCTTTTGGTGCTTGGGAGGGAAGGGAGCTTCAGGCTGGGGAAAACTCGGCTGTTGGTGAAGGCTGTTATTGGCAGAGATGCATGAATTTCCGAGCATTGCCAACAACAGTTCCACATATTTTTGGTTATAATTACCTTATATTAGAATATTTTAAATGTCTGCTATAATGTTGTGCTATATCAGAGGCACTGTATTTGAGACATGGAGAAACTTCTGAAAGTTAAATGCTGTAAGGGAGAAGCAGGATTGTAATCCTAGTCTCACTGCTGTCAGAACATGTAATCAAGATTTCACGAGGAAGATGTGCCTCATTTTTAGAGAGGAATTGTAGCAGCGGGATTGTGAGAAGGTAATATAGGAGGGACATTGATTAAACCAGCAAGCAGAAGTTACACAATTGAGAAATTCAACTTTGATGTTTCACTGCATGGTTGGAAGTCTACCTGGTTCTGATGAGCAGAATGCAATCCTAGCCTTGTGCTAGGTCAGCATCTTCACAATTTAAGCTAACGGGAGTAAAGGAGCATTTCGAGATGGCATAGTTGGAAAGGAAAGCTTGAAACCATGAACTGCATGCTAACTGCTGCAGTGTTGCTCAGCT
>NW_008825614.1:20600821-20612968 GCF_000699105.1 Pygoscelis adeliae
GTAGGCACCAGTACAGCTGTCAATTATCAGATCAGTTTTGTTCTCAAACTACAAATGCAGAAGCAGGCACTGCAGTAGTTTACTGTGGAGAAGAATAAAAAAAAAACTGGTAGGCTGTGGCAGGCAGGCTGCAAGCGTGCAAGTCTCCATACTTGGCAGCACACATCTCTTAAAAGTGCCAGAGGATTGTAGGAACAGGGCAATGAAAATAAGGTCTTGTTTCATGTTTCTCTATTCTTTTTCTTAGAATTCCAGTGAATTTCCCTTTCTTTTCCCTTCGTAGTTAGAACCTACAAATTTGCTTTCCAGTGCATCATTATCTAGGGCCTATATTCTTAGTTTTTCGTATTAGTTCTTAAAAATGTAGTAAAACTGTCATAGTTGTGAAAAGAGAAGTTCTGTAAGAGAATCTCTCCCTTCCTAGTTCTGTAAGGAAGAGATTGCAGGGATGACTGAGAAAGAGAACAGAGCCAGAGAGAAGAGAAAGGAAAAACAACTGTGTGGGGGATGTGGAACATAGAGAAGTTTTTATCTCTATTGTGTGTAGGAAAGGGAAAAATGAAATGAAAGAGAGCCAGCAACAAACTCAATGTTTTCAGTTTATTTAATAGAAACTAGTTACAGTATGTTGCAACTAAACAAATTACATGATGTCTGAAGTGCTGCTTTTATTTTTCTGGGCACCTGATGATGCATGCATTTTTCACTCTAACAGGTAGATTTGCTTCTGTAACGGCTGTCAAGTTAATTTTGCAAGTCCTTGTATGCATATCAGCCATAAGTAGGTATTGCGTTTTCTTTCTTTGCAATGGGGTTATGTAATAGTTTGCCCTTAAAATTCTTTAAAATTAGGAAACTTTTTTTTTAATTTTCTGCACCCTTCTCAGTCTGGGAAACCCACTGTTTTTTTAATTGAGCATGAAATTAAAGTAGATTTGTTTACCCACTTAGTTGGTGTTATCCGGCCTGTCAATACTGGTAAAACTGCATCTGGGCAAAGTTTGATGCTAATGTGTTGCTGCTCTTTTCTTTCTGACATCCTCTGGAAGTAATAGTGATTATAACTTAAAAAACAAAGCAAACAAAAAACCAAATGAACAAACAAACCCCACACAGTGAGCTTAAAAACAATAATTGATGCTCAATCCACTTCCCAATCAGGCTGAATGTACAAAGCAAATAATTGATGTTTCGAAATAGTCTGGTAGATCTGTATCTATGATTATGTGGGTTGTCACTGTCATTATAGAAGACATGAGATATATACGTATGTAAGATATACTATTGAACTTAATATATTCTCATACCTATTTTAATGAAATATAACATGTATTTGCATTATTAAAATAATCTGAATTGCTACAGCTATGAAAGATCCATATATTTACTTTAGGTGTTTGAGTTCTTCAGGCAAATGTGGGAAAATGCTTTAGTCTTGTATACTGTCACTTCATCAGTGAAAAATATTTCTGTGGTGTATGTAAGTTAGTGACTGAAAGACAGTTTTGGCTCTTGGTGATTGTGCAATATAACTTGTTTAATTGGTCTTTCATTTCTTTGCAGCTCTGTAGGGGAATGTGTGATTAAACTGGTGCTTTTAATGAGTCGGTGTTGCATATAGCCTTTTATGGGTACACTTATATGAAATGAATGATTTAAAACAGAATTCTGCCTTTTGCAGAAAAGGCCCTATATATTATGAGTAAATTATCTTTTGACTTTAAATATTTAAGTACATAGTGGAATTCCAGTGGCTCATTGGTTTTGCTGCAAATGCATAACATAATGTAGTTTAAGGCTAGGAGGAGCCGTTAGATCATGATCTCCTCTGATCTCTGGGGCATAGATCAAGAATTGCTGCTGAATGAAGAACAAGTAATGCTGCACCTATGCGCACCAGGAGAGGAGTGCTTAGGAGTTACAGTGTGTGAATTCAGATGGCACTAATTCCCTTTTGAATACACACTGACAATGTGGATGACTATTTGAAAAACACAGTAATTATCTTGCTTTTAGGATTTGTCTACAAATAAATTTACTGCACACCAGGTTAAGGTATGAATTTACATTGTACTGGTGGTTCTGTACTAGGTTCTTGAAAGGCTCTGCATGTGAAATAGCGGCATGAACCACCAGTGCTTGCAAAGCAAAGCAGATGGCCCAGCTTGAAGGTGTTCACACTGCACTATGAAAAGTATCTACATAACCTTTATGATGCTTTGGTCTGTAAATTCCTTTTATTGGGATTTTTTGGTGTATCTTGTGTCATATTTTAAATGGATATAAAGTTCTGATTTCATTATACTGTGTGTTTATTATACTCCATTTCACTCTTATTGTCTTCTGCAGTAGATTTGAGGGGATCTTTTGAGGTGGTCGAAAGATGATGATTATTATAGTAGATTTCCCCCCCCTCTCCCCTGCATCTGTTACTGGGTGGCTTGCAGTAGCTGTTCCTGATGCTGGCATCTTACTAACTTGAAGAAACAACAATAAAAAACGAAGAGACAGTGTGAAAGACATACACACAGAGACAAGAATTTGTTGCTGTTGGTGCAAATTGCATTGCCACAGCTGTTCAAAGTTAGGGGAGCATGCATAAATATGACAGTTATTGTGACTGTTTAATTTTTTCTATTTCTTAATGTTTAACCTTCAGTGATTCTTTTCCCCTCTTTGTGGTATTATATAGTCCAGTTCCCATGTCTTGAATTCAAGTGCTGCTGCTTAGGGCTGTAAAAGGCACTCTTACACTGATTTATTCTTACTTTGCACCAATACATTTCTGAAGAGTGAATGAATGAGTAAAACAGAAGCTAGGCAATGTCCTTCATCTACTTTTTCAGAAGATCTCAAAGCAAGAACATTAACTATACCACATCATCTACCTCCCTTTGAAGTTTGTCCCTACACTGTAAATAGAGCCCAGACTTTTTGTCCCCTAATACTAGCCTAATACCAATTCATATGGTTTTGATTGTGTATATTTTTAATAGGCTCTATAACATTATTCCTTTTGTTTTTTTGTGTTCTCAGACACTTTCAAAATTTACATTAATTAGGTCTCCCATCATTTCCTCTCATGTAGTTGCTGCTTCATGGGCATAGTGCTTGTTGTATGCTTCATTGCTGGTAAAGGAAGCATACTTTTTTTTGTATAATTGAAATACTTCTTTATTCTGTTCCTTTTAAAGTTATGCTGGATGCAGTGGGAAAACCAGGTTCTCTATCACGGTGATGCGTGTGAAGTAGAATCCCCTTAGGGGTCACTGCAAATACCAGTTTCTAATGTCTAGAGAAACAGCTTTTAATTATCTTGGCTTAGCTAATATTTGCAATTGAACTGCTGCTTTCAGAATACTTATTAAATGTTGACAACAGTTAAGAAGAGAATGGTGATGTCTTGGTGCTTTTCAAGTTTTCAGATGTTTTAGTCATATTGTTCTGGTTAAGACGGAATTCTATATGCATGTGCAAAATGTTTATAGCTTAAAAGTAGTACAACCTTGGAATAAGCAAAACATTGTATGTTGCTATTTGTTGTCAGTGTGTGAGCTCTTAATTCACTCTAATAATGTTATCGGGGTTAATTTTTAAATATTTTAACTTTTTAATAAATATATTGAAAGAAAGAATGTTCTTATTTAAAGCCAGAGGTATTTTTATTTCTTTAAATATTGTTGAAATGGTTCATATATAAAAACACATCTTAGGTAAGAAATATAAATCCGTCACATGATTTTTAAGGTTAAAAATTATTAAGTAGACGTGCCAAGCTGACAAGATCTCAGATAGCAACAGTAAAATAGTTTCACTTGCTTATTCCCTCCACACTCATCATCTATAGCTATCTTTCCTCAGCAGATCTCAGAGCACATTACAAAGGAAGATATGTTTCCTCATTTTAGGGAGGGGATGTTGATGATCTGCCTTATTGATTAACGCAGTACTCTTCCTCCCCCCCCCCCCCCCCCCTTTCTTTTTTCTTCTGAATATGTCATAACAACTATGAATGCCTCAAAAGCTCTTGAAGGCTGTCAGTAATGGTGAAACGAGATTTTCTTGCCTTCTGCAAGCATTCTGGTACAATACCTGTTTATGTGATCAGATATGGACTTTCTATAGGACTTTCCCTTCTCCTTACCCAATGCAGAGATTAAATAGACAAAGGAAAGATTTCAATTTTTATGAATATTGCATTTCCAAAAGTTCAGGTATTTGAGCTGAATAAATCTCCATGGATGTAACGCTTGGGTTCTAATGTAGCATTTTACATACATGAATATAAGGCAACATAAAAGGCTTATTTCAATTTTATTTTTGGTAACTGGCATAGCTTGACAGTACTGTAATGGAGGAACTATGGAAAGATGTGTATCCCACAGTATTATGGAAGTCGCAATGTTGACCTATTACACTGGTTATAGCATTCAAAATTCTAGGTCTGATGTGTTTTGGTTATTTGGTGGGTACACCTAATGTCCCAAAATTCTCTTTCAAAACAGTTTTGATTACATTTTGCCTGTTCTGTTTTCATGTTTCCTTAGGTGTTTTATTTGATAAAGGAGGTAGGCTAGGCTACCATACTTTTTTATCAGATGACTGTTACACTTTTTATTTTAAAAATGCGTAAGGCATTGGTTCCAGGATCATGTAGGACTTTCTTGAGACCTAGATGTTCCTTGGAAGATGGAGGATCATGTTAGCTCAGTTACAGAGATTTGCGATGCTTCATCTTTAAGGTTAGCAGCAGTTGTTAATGCACCAAAACCCGTCCATCTTCTCGTGATGTAGTTGCCTCACAAACTGCATGAGGAGACCCTCTTGAATATACCTAGTGGTGGGCTTTTGGGGGAGAGGCTCCATCTCTGCCTTTGGTTGGGCTTGCAGGCTTAGCTTTAGGTTACTGTATGCTCTTGAGAGTCTTCTTAGGAGGCCATGTGATGTGATGTAGTTACGGCTAGTGGCCTCAAAATAACACTTTCAGTATGCCATTTACAGTGTGAGTGACAGGGGGTGATGATCCAGAACTATCTTTAGTTTGGATCATAATTGGTAGTAAGGGACTGATTGCCAACACATAGCATAGGCTATTAACATTTGTACACATACGAAGCTTTGCTTTAACCGGAGTTGGGAAGTGGTTGGTGAGGATGGAAGCAGATTATGATATACCCTGTAGGCACAGGTGGGACTTGAAGGGCAGTTTGAGGATGTGATGAGACAACCGAGAAGTTAACAGCAGGGCAATTTTAAGTGTTCCTTTCTCAAGCAGCCTTGATCTCCAGTTCAGCAGTAGTATGTGCTTCTTTGTTTCTTTCTATTTTCCAGTATTTCAACTTCACGTATTCCACAGCAAAAGAGGTTGCAGTTGGCAGGTGGCTACATATTGTAGAAAAAGAGAGCTGGATTTCTAGACTTCGATGTGGCAAAGGCCTGTAGAATTCGAAAGGAAACTCTAGCCCTGCCATCTAATTCTATTGGATGGTTTACTATAAGAATTATTTATTTAATTTGGAAGATACTGTGGAATAACTTAGTATACTTTTCCAGTATGCTCAGTATACTCTTTCCTAGTTGATATCCCTATTATGTTCTGTCGAACTCCATAGAATATATGTGTCCAGACAGTTCTGGATAACTCTTCTTAAAAAAGTCTAGGAAACAAGTCAAATAAGAGTGAGAGTGTGTGTGTGTGTGTGTGTACGCACATATGTGTGTATACACACACACTCTCTCTTACATCTATCTCCAAAATTAAAGGCAGGCATTTATAATAGTTTTACCTTTTACATTTTTCCCCATTCATCTAGCACGTTCAGTTTAGAGGAAGGTTATGCAATGTAAACTTTCTCAAAGCAACTTTTATTTGAAATTTGTAGAATTTTAGAAAATCCTCTCAGCAAATACTACACAGTATAGATTAGAATGCTTATCTGCTATGTGTAGATTGGAGTGATCTGGGGAGGTAGCATAAAAAATTAGCTTAATTTTTGTTTTAATTAAACAAGACATATCGGTTATAAAGCTCCTTGTGCAAATAATCTTCTGCTTAAGTATATTTTTACCAGTCTCATTTAAACTATCATGTTCAATATCACTGCCTTGTGATGCAACTACTGTGACTTACTAATTTGCCACTAATTCTTTATTAACGTAATGACAGGAAGTTCTCATAAAATCAGTTGGGCTGATATTAATAATTTGCTATGGCTTTTGGTATTCTGTGTTGGAGTATATAAAGTTTGTTGTACTCACTTTCTGGTACACAACTTGCTGAGAGTATGTTTTCCATTTTCCAAAAACTCTGGACAGACAAAACCAGCCACTTCTTTCGAAGTAAGTTCTGGAAAAGTGTAGTTAAACTACTCGCAGTTGGTCTTAATTATAATTGGATTATATGTAGACATCTCTGCGCTAGAATAGTAATGTGTTTTAGAAAGGTTTTATCCCTGATCTGCTTCAGAATAAAATCTCCTTGTTATTTTTACTCTTTGTCTGAAAGTGTTTAAGCTGGGGAAAAAACAGTGAACAAACTGCTACCTCCTCTGCACACTTCTTTTTCTGCAGAAGTGACTTTAAAATAGTTGCTGTTGTGAGTACTTGTATTGACTTAAAAAGGGACGGAGATAGGAGTTTATTGAAACTATCCAAAGATGGGAATACCTGCAATGCAGTTAACCTAAATAAAGCATGATGGTTTGCAATGAAACTGGTTATGAAACAGTTTTGGTATAACTGGTTTTGGGTTTGTGTTCTTCTTTCCTGAGGTAGTTTGTGTGACTGGGCACATAGCCTGTGAGTTGCTGCTGCGCTTTCAAAAAACGATTGTCATATATGTTCTAAAAGCTGAAAAATATTTGCTATCTTTACCGTATGGACCTTTATTTTATATCAAGTTTTCATAACATATGAAGGGTGGAGGGTTTTGGGGTTTTTGGGGTTTTTTTTGTGTTTTTTTTTTTTAGTTGTGGCAGCTTCAATGGAGAAGCGGCTTAATTATTGATAATTTACAAGGGTGGTACACTGGCTAGATTTCACCCATGTAAATCTGCTTGCTGCCTTAGCAACAGCTACAGTGTATCATTTAGTGCTTAGGCTGTTTGTGGACTATACAATATCATAATTACAGAAAGAAATGTACAGATGTAGGGGCTTGAATATAAATGAGTTGTGCCTCATACAGTCTTGAATTTTTTAGGAAGGATATACGTGACGTGTGTGCATCTAGCTCTCAAGTTTCTTGTCCCCCAATGTTGTCTGTAGTGTAAGGGAACAGTTGATTACTGTTTAGGAATACTGTACTACAACATAGAAAAAAGGAGCATGGAAGCAGTTACAAAGCAAGAAAGCTGTTATCATTCATTGTGAGTAGCAGGACACTACTTCAGAACCGAACGGGTATCGTGGCCAGCACTGTGTAAACAGAGCAGTGGATGCTTTTTTCTTACTCTGTACTTGACTCTACTATGTGTGTGAAATATTTTATTATACTGTGCAATGTTTTTAATGATTGTTGCTAAATACAAATGATACAGTATGGAACTTTGAGTATGTACAAATATACAAACCCTTGCATATACATCTAAGGAAGATCATTCACTCTCCATCATGACCTTCCTTTTCCATCTCCATTTGAATGAAGGATTTTGCTGTACACATTTATGCTATCTATTGTTGCACTTAGTTTACCACTCTTTTCCGTAAGAATAGAGCTTTGCTATCATGCAAGGTCCTCAGCAGAGCGGCATTTCTCAGGAAGAATAACAAGAAACTTGAAATACACTAAATATGTTGAAGAAGTCTCAAAATATTTACCTAAGCATCAGTTCAAATAAGTCCTCATTTGAGCTTCTTTATGCACATGGAAGGGATGACGTATTATTAGTTATATTTTGTTCCCTTCAAAGGGTAGCAATTTAGTGCACTACTGTACTCAGATGTCATTGTAGAGGGAAGCATAGATTAAAACAGTTGTCATGAATTAGAAAGGAAAAAGAATTACGTTTTTAATGCCGGATTGGTTTTAGATGTTTCTAAAGAGTTGATGTAAAAAAAAGTAATGACTATTAAGGTACTACCTTTTAATCTGCTGCTCCAGTCATAATGTGTTCAGCAGTGCTTTAGTACTGTGTTAAGCACAACCAAGGCACATGTAGAGACTTGACATGGTGAAAAAGCTTAGAAGTAATATAAAGGCTGTACTGTGCCCATTTCCTTAAGCAGTACAGAACAGGAAAGGGAATTTATTATTTAAATGTTTATGAAAAGAACAAGAAGTTTTAATGTGTGAATGTGTGGAAAAAAGAAGAAAGCCTAATTGAATCGTGGGGAAAGCTGCAGCTTTCAAAGCTAGTGGTGGCTTTTTCTTGCTGCTTAAGCTAGGAAGAAGGCTTTCTTTTCCATTAAATAGCATAATTATCCCTACAATAACTGCCTGAGTGTCTTCAAGTCTCATGCTTGTTTTCATAACCTGCTTGTTTACTCGTAGGAAGTATTATTAAAATGAATGACAGGCTTTGCTCACTAAGGTGTGTCTGGGAAACCCACTAAAAAGTGGGGTATGATAAATGCACAGTATGATAAATGGTTTGGGAATTTTGTTTTTAAATTCCATCATAAGCATTAGGGTTCAAGGTTCTGATTTCTGGGTTTAACTTTCCCAGTGATTAGTTGTCCCATGTCAATTAGGTAAACCACAGTATGTTTCCTCCTCTTTTTGCTTCTTGGTAAAACAGAGCTAACAAGTCCTCTGACATGGCATGAATGTTACTAACTGTATAGATTGTTTTGGATGTATTTGTTGTGCTATATGTAAATGGTACTTCCGCTGTACTGTACCTTCAGTCCAAATCCATGAAATTTAATGAGAGATCTGGATTTAACCTTTGGTTTCTAATGCCTAATGAGTTGCCCACAGCCTTCATTTTAAATTGGGAATTTCTTTTGTCCGCTTAAACAAACTCCTAAATTTAATATTAGCCCTGGTTTTGTCTCCAGCACTGTATAAAATTGTAGTATGAATAAAGGCTCGTGTGCTTGAAAGGTTGTCTACTTTTGGGGGATTTTTGTGTTGGTTTTTTTTTTTAATTATTTTTTTAATTAAAAAAATTAATTGGGTTAATACACTTATTCTCTCTCCTTTATATCCTTGCCTCGCTTATGTTCTTAGGGAGCATTTACTTTCATGTTTTAGTTTGAATCAGGAATGTACCTCTGAAATGAACTTTGGAATTGGCTATGTTTGTGCACCTCAGTTTGCATTGCGAAACCGTCCTGGAGCTTGTAAATTTGGATTCTTTTTGGATGAAACTAAAGCGGGAGATGCAACGCAGGAGTTGCATCAGCCACTGATGCTAATGGGCGTCCAGTCCTTGAGACTGCATTGTGGTTACTCTGAAGTTAAGACCAGTGTGGACGATGGCTCAGCTCAGCTGTTCCGCTCTGCAGGGCCCTCCCATCACACAGCACCATTTTGTTTTGAAACCCTTATGACTCTGATGATGCTGCAACCAGGACTATGGCAGCTGTTTGTAGGAATTGATGCTTTGTGATGCCCATGCTCCTTTTGTCAATTAGTGACTGTTGCAACAGAACACGACTGTGTGTTTATTTTCATTCAGTCATTATTCTGTTTTTGTATTGGTTCACATTTTTCATAAAGAAGAGGGATTAGACAGCGAATGCTTTGACTGCGTGGGCGAGAGCACTGTACGTCAGTAAGAGAGTAACAAAGTGTTGGGCTCTCTGAAAAACCATTTGAAATTCTTTCCTTTCTGAATTAACCTGACTGGAGCCTTGAAATTTTCATTTTAATGCATTCCAGAGTGTATCTAAGAAGCTTTTCTCGATATTCTAGTGTTTGATTAATGTACATATTACTAACCCAAAAGAAAGCTTATGTAAGTCTGTGTATGTAGTAAAACTAGAGTTGTTGTACTCTGTAATAGATCAATTTTGTTTCTTTTAGTTAAAAAGAAAAATACTTATTGGCAGATTGAATGGATTAACAACTATTTTGGCATACCTGAAAATCCTAACTTGAAACAAAATTCCAAAACTCCTTGCATTATTAAAGTTACCTTTGCAAAATCTCTAGCGTGTGTTATAGAAAATAGAGTTGTTTGCTAACCAACTCTATAGCCCTTATTAAGCTTTTTCCATTCTGTAAAGGCAATAGCTCTGAAATACAGAAGAGATTGCGTTAAATCCTTGGCTGGCAATTTTGTGTGGGATTGAGTATTGAAATGCAGCAAAGCAAATAATGAAGGCATATGTTTACCTATAATTCTTTTTACCTTGGGAGAAGGATTAAATAGGAACAGTTTGGTTGTTGTCAAATTCCTAACAGTTGCTTTCAAGCATGAAACAGTCCCCAGGCTCTCGGAGGATTTACTTAGCAGTTTGAATAGAGAGGTCTTTACTGCTAATAGAACTGAGATGGCAGGCTTAAGCAATGGGGTGCTTTATAGCCTCTTTAGCCACTTGAGAAGATGTAACATCAAATAGCTGAAATACACTTGGTCTCCATTGGTGTTTGGGAAGTTGCACAAAGATTGGTGAATAAATAATTCAGAGTTGTATGAACGTCTTGATGCCAGAGTGTTGCAAGTATCTAAAAGCTTGATTCACAGAAGGTTTAGTATCAGGAGGCATTCTGTAGTTTTTGTGTGAGCTTCACCCCAGGGAACATTTACTGATGATTCAAAAAAAAAAAAAAATCTGTTGGGATTGACTGAGGTTTGTACAGAAGTATTTAAGATTCAAAAATGTTCTTCATAAAAAGGAATATGTTATCTTTGTGGGGATGGCTTACAATTATTGAATTATTTCATAGTTTTTAATATGAAAAAGTTGAGATTTCTTAGCATTTGAGATGTTTGCTGTTAAATTCCTTTACTGTATGATGACTTTTGATAGTAAAGATATTATTAAATACTATTTAAAACATTTAGGAAATGTGTGTAGACAATCTATTATTGTGGATTTATTCCCAATCCTGCCTATAAATCAGATTTTCAGTTTTGTTTTGACCATGGGTTTTTTCGTTTGAGTTTTCTGTTTTTTGTTAAGGATTTACTTAGTATATGGAGTGGATCCTTTCTTTGAAAGGAGGAGGCAGCAGAAAGGCTACTAGCACTGGAAGAATGTTAGGTTTACATATCTTAGGATTTCCTTTGTTTTCTACCAAGTGGGACAACATTATGATTCCAATTTTAAAAAGTACAAAACCTCCCCTCCTCCCCCCAATTTCTTATTAAACCTGCTAATGAGATATCTAGTATTTAGAAGATTTACTACAGGGATCAAAATGTAATGTGAGAAACTCTTCTGTTTGAATACCCACAAACTTGGGATAATTTTCAGTGCTTTGAAAAGGTTCTTGCCTACTCAGTTCATCTAACTTCTGCCCATGCTAACTGCTGTGTCGGTACTGAACTCTTAATTTTCAGCTTCTCTAATTTTTCCTCTGAAGGCCATCGTCTCTGCTGTGACTCTTCTGTAAGAAGGTCCAAAAGCGAATAGATTAATTTATGGATTTGTAGATTTTAATCTTCTCTGTTGCCTATGTAGGCTTTCCCATTACATTTTGCACTATTTTGGACCTGTATCTGGAAAGGTATTGATACAGAGAGTTTATCTGATGGATAATAAGGCAAATCCTGAGGTAATTTCAGTGGTAAATTACTGTCTCTTAGAGAATTTAAATCAATGCCTATTTCTAATTTGAATTTGTCTAAGCTTTGAGGTTCTGCTTTGTTGTATCTCATTATGCATTTTTTCGCTAGATGAAGAAGTTGCCTGTTATCAGAAATCTTATTCTTCTTTAAATTCTTTAGACAATGAGCAAATCACCTCTTAAACTTTTCTGAAATAAATAATTATTTGGAATTCATAGGTCTCTTATCAAATGGCAGATTTTCCAGACCTTCATTAATGCTTGCAATTCTTCTAATGATTCGTTTTCTTCTGCCAAAAGTGTTTGTTGTACACTCAAGTCTGCTAATTCATCTAGCCAAAAGAAGTGATACTGTATTTTATTGGTGAATATGTGGATTATAATATCAGCAGTAGAAGGTTTTTGACCTTGGCTTCATGGTTTTTAATCCTTTAGGTTGCTATTTCCCTTGGGTTAGATTGCCCCCC
>NW_008825614.1:20613020-20628575 GCF_000699105.1 Pygoscelis adeliae
CCCCATTAAAGGTTAGCATCCTGAGACTTAAGTAGCTAAAGTTCTTGTCTGACGAAAAAGCTGAACTATTATGACTACTAGTGATGATGTCATGAGAGCCAGTACCATGTATCTGCCATTGGTCACTTCAGATAGTTGATAACAACTCCCTCACCTAATACATTACTTTGATTCTGGCTCCACTGCAGACTACTTCTGATTAGGTTCCCTTGCAGGTAAAAAGAACATCCACTCTGATCTGATCTTGTCTTGCTGTTGTCTGCAAAAATTTGTCTGTGAAATTTAATGACAAATGGAAAGTATCTTGAAGTCTACTGCCAGGATAAGAGGATACTGTTACCTCGAGCAGAACTGGCCTCCAAGGAGGCTGAAGCCAAAGCAGTTGAAAACATTTTGCTTATTTCTAAGAAAGAGCCATATTAATGAGGGGCACCCCAAAGAAAAGCCAAAAGTCTTCCTCAAAAGGCTTTCAGATAATGTCTCAAACGTCCAGCTGGACATGTGCTCTGTGCTGTAAGGGTTCCATCAAAATGCTAGATGAATTCACAGTTTCCATCGGAGAATGGGAAACTGATGTCCATCTTCCACAGTCTTTTGAAAAACGTATGACCCATTGGTAGCTTTTAGTAATTTTCTGCTTTTTTTTCCCCTTTCTCTTTTTTGGCCAGGGCTTCCTTCGATTAACAATCCATTTAGTGGCCTCTCACTGTGGAAGTAAGGGCACTTTTGTTCAGGTCAGCAGACCTGGTCCTTGAAATATTGTTACATTTACTTGCCTTTTAAAAATTAGTATCTCTTCAGGGACTTCCTTAGCTAAACTCTGAAATGTTCTTGGGAACCTGAAGACTGGTCACCTTGTGTTATCAGAGAAATAGTATACTTGCAACTCTGCTCATGTTTTCAGGCATAGCCAACTTTTACAAGCTTCTCTTCCCATTTAAAAGAAAGGCAGGGCTTTTTTCCAGGTCAAGCACTCTTTTTCCTCAGCTGTGAAGTGAGGCACAAGACTTCTGAAATCAAGAATATGAAATGGGGCAGGTTTGTTCTGCTTGAATCTTTTGGGAACCAATGCAGTAAGGCGTTTTGTAACTATTTGCTACTATCACTGCAAAGTGTTTGGGATGAATACCTTGTGGATTAGAGGTTTGGTGAATCTTGGAGTCAACCAGCAAGTAGAGTAGTTTCTCAGATAGCTGATCTTCACCTGTAAGCTCATAGGCAAGATACAATTTCAGCAATTCAGTTGCATGGACTTGCAGAGGGGTAAACTATCAGATTATTGGCATTGATGAAATAACTGGATTAATGTTAAGAAGACGTTGGCAAGAAGATAATGTTTTAGCTGCTGTGAGAGTACATGCATGTAGAGAATTTATTTTCTTAAAGAAACGCAGACTTCTGAAATCTTAATCTTACAAGAACAACACTCTGTGTCCTCTTATTAGATTGGGCGGTTTAGTGATCTGATCATTACAAACCCCTGATGTTTAGTATGTACCTCTCCACAGTGGACTTGTAAAAGGTGGTGGTGGGGGAATCTGAAATCCTATACACCTGGTGAAATTCCAGGTGTACATACAGAGGTCATTGCAGTGGGGGTTGAAGTCTTCCACAAACAAATAATGGCAACTAACAGTGCCGAAAGGAACTCAATTAATTCAAATATAATAGCTATTTAGAGAAATCGCATAGATGGATACTCTGCAGTGTTAACTAATTTACAAAAGAACGAGTATTAAATGAATTAAAACAAATGAATTGCTCTTTACTCTGGAAATGCAAATTGCTAGTATATGCAGGTTAGTACGCACGCTCTTGCAAAGACTGGGCTCGATGACTCTCTGTTTCTCTAAAATATTATAATAGAGTTCCTATGTCTGCCAGTAATCAGCAATTAGGGTGAAATCTTTGTTTACCAGTCTTGAGATAGTCTAGGGCAGACTGAGTCAGTGTCATGGAGCTTTTTTTACAATAAACCTACTCTTAATGGCTCTCTCACAAAGAAGTCTTCTGGGCCTCCTGCATTACGAGTGTGTAACAGGAAATGTTGAGCTGAGGGTCACCCATGCTAAGAGGCAACCCAGCTAGATGAGCTCATAGGTCTCTTTGTTGCTGTTGTCAATTTATACGCTTATTAGCACTGGATTTGAGGAATAAATGTTCACCTTTGAGAGAACCCAGTCTTCCTTGCATTGCTCTATTGTTTCTTTTAATATTTTGCATACATTTATCAGTTATTTTGTTTAAAGAGTATAAGAGGAGAATGTTTCAGGAATGTCTTTTATCTGTGGTTTCTACATATCAGTGTTACCTGGCTTGTTTGTTGCCCAGCATTTTAATATTACTTGAGTAAGCTCATAGCTTAAAATTGGGATTCCCTCCCCCAGTACTAATATTTTTAAAAGGTCCATGTTGGTACTGCTGAAGTCATATTATGGATATTAACAATGCTCAGAAACTAGGAAGTGGGTGTTGCTTTCTCATACCCATACTCTTAACAACCATTACTTCTTCACAACAGATATAGTGAATTTCCATACCTCTTCACCTTTGAAACTTCTGGTGATTAGATAAATACGCATATAACTGTTTTGGTGAAGCAGAAACTTGTGTATGTATGATAACACATACTTAGTGTTAGTTTCCATACAACACAGTGGCATGTGCAATGTTAGAAGCTGCTAGAGCTCATGAAGAAATCCAGAGGATACCAGTTATATTTCTGCCAGTTGAATATGTATAACCTCCAGGGTTGCCCCTTCTTATAGCTTTTCATTTTTCTGTATTTTGTTGCTTTAATAGTATCCACACATTTGACCTCTGCATCCTGTATCAGAGCTTTGCTGAAATTTTGTACAGAAACTCTGCTTTAGTAGTCTGTATCCTTTGCTGTGGAGATCTTTTTTTATTTAGAAAATCAACATAATTTGCTGTTGTGAAAAGTTGATTTTACTAGGCAAGGACTTTCCCTCTTTTTGGGCTTGACAGTAAATCGAAACTGTAGAGTATTTTTGAACAAAAAAAGAAGAAAGGCTGAGAGATTATTAACTGCCTGTTAAAGGCCAGTTTCCTTCTTTTGTTTCTCTTTCCTTTCAAAGGAAGCTAATCTGGCTTTTGGGTTATGGAAATTTTTCCATGATTCGTAGATTATATTGCCAGAAGGGACTGGGGGTGGGTGGGTGTGGGTTGGTCTGGCTGCCTCCATACTCTAGGCTGTAGCAGTTTCCACAGTTAAATCCTCCTTGAACCCCAGAATTTAATGCCCAGGTAGTTAACTCCCACCTGCTGTTCATACATGTTTTTTTGGCCCCACCGTTCTATGAAGAACCCACATTTGGTTGATCATCTGGTTTTTTGGGTTGGTTGGTTGGTTTTTAAATATTTCTATTTTTAAATTTTTCTTTCAGTCCTTCCTTCCTGGCATGGAGGCCCTCGTTCTTCACACTCATCCTTTGCTTCTAGATACAAGTTTTTATATGTGTTTGTCAAAATGATTATTTACTAGTCTCTGACTTACTGAATGTTAGTGAGGTTGCTGTGTAACACTATTACTTAGCGTTTCTTTCGCAGTCTTTCTGTCATCTTCAAACTCAATTTGGGGATGCTGCAGCTTTCTTAAGGGTTGTTAGCACTGTCCTATTCAACATTTTTGTTAAGAGATCCCACTGCACACCTAGTTAGTGGTGGTGGTTTTTTTGGGGGTTTGGGTTTTTTTTTTTCCTAAGTAGTTACCATTTGAGATGTGTCTTTGGCTAGGTTTTAGTTAATTTAACAAATGTCATGAAAATTTTTTTTACTACTCTGATTTTCTTGATACGGTACTATAAAGTCCTCATTAAAAAATACATCAAAACTGTTATATTTTGATAAACTTTATTCTAAGCATACACTTCCATTTTTCAAGATATTTTCCATAAACTGTTGCTAATTTATCGTAGTTTGATAGAATTGAACTTTGTAGCAGCTGTTCTCTCACTGGGGATTGTTCCAGGATCCAGGGAGAGATCAAGAGGTTTCTTGTCTTTTTTTTTTTTAAGTGTCATTGCAGCTTTGTTTTCTGAATACAGCTTTATTTTCTGAAATTTGCTGGTATTCCAGGACTTCAATTCTTACATAGTTATTTCCTGAAATAACTATGCATGATTCAGAAATTGCTTAAGTCGTCTCTCTCGGAAAGTCTAAACCTTATGATCTTAGTAGAGCTGCCTGTGGGATGTTAGTAATTAATTAACATCCTCCTTTACTAAAAAAACCAGTAATATATTTTTGCATTGTATGAGAAGAATCCCTCCTCTGTCTTACAACACAGGTAACGTTTGCAGCCTTGGATGCTTTTCCTAGCGCTTCTCATATATAGAGGCTAAAGCAAGTCTGTAAAACTGAACCTGGGTTACATCTTCATTTAATGAACTGTGTAACTTGACATCATTTTCTAGTTTTGAGTTCCTCAGCCCTAGTAAAGGATCAAAAGCAGTCAGTAACTTCATCGGGTTCATCGGGACGTACTTGGTGCCTAATAATACAGCTGGGTAATTTTAACCAACTTCCTCTTGAATTTGACCAGGGAAGTGCATTGGAAGCAAATGAAAGTGCATGGGTATACCTGTGTGATTAATACTGATATAACTGTAATGAAAACTGGCTTGTAATCTTGCACCCTACTGTCACCATGTGTGCTATTGGAACACAAAGGTCAGGAAATCTCAGGCATAATTAAGGATGGATTATCTTGGCTGTACACTCTTTTTGGGTAAACCTTGAGTCAGAAATGAAAGCTTTAGCTTTGTCAGATGCATTGTATCTGCAGTTTACTGTCCTAAGTGATGAGGTTTACGTGACTGCTGTGCTTGTCACATTTGTCAGTCCCTCGTTGCAACACTGGAACTTGCTTCTCTGCATTTTACAGCTGAAAAAACCTCAGAGGTAATTAGTTCCTGTTAGTTGTGTGAAAATTCGTGACTGAGTAAAGGAGAGACATTCAAGTTAGTGTGTGTGCCAGGGGAAATGGCTGGTGCAGAAGCTCAGCTGCAGGCTGGCGTTGGACCGTGCCCAGCCGCTTGCACACCTGGAACCGTCACTGTGGGATTCTCTGTTGTAGCTGATGGGAGGCAGGAGGGAGCATCAGGGGTATTGAGGGAAACGTGAAGATACCGCTTTGTGGAAGTTGTGATAATTTGTGGCAGGAAATCCTGGGCTGTTTCCTAGAACTTGTATACTTGTTCCATTGTAGAAGAAGCCAAAGTGCTGATTTTCTTCCTTTAACTTTGATAAAACTCAGATATGCAAGTGAAAATTTGCTTTTAAGTGGCAGGCAGTGGAGAGGGCTTTGGAGAAAGATATTTTGGCTGCTCTTTGCTGTATTTTCTTTCAGAGCTGTTTTTAGTGTATTTAACATTCTGCTGTGTCCTGAGGACAGTTCTTAACCTTCTATATGTTAACATTATTGAATTAATTATTACTTTTATTTGGACTTGATGAAGATTATGTTTTGCAGTATTTAAGGTCATTTGCCTGAGCTTGTAAGGTGAAGAATATGATTAGCTAGTTGGTCTGCCACTGCTGTTTTAGTCTTGGCCTAAACACAAATAGGAAATCTGCGTGACAAAGCATGGATTATATATTTCCATTGTAGGTAAAAAAACACCACCACCACCACCCCCCCAAATGATAGAGGATAGAAGAAGAAGAAATATGGAGGCTGCTTGCATTCCTGTCAAGTTGCATTTCTTTTTAAGAGTGCTACTTTTAGTGAGGTTGCTTCCCTCCCCACCCTGAATAATGAGAAAACTAGAAATGCTGAGTTCTGTACTTTTTTTGTATGAACTAATTCTGTGTGAGACAGGAGAGGTAAAGGTCAGCTAGACTTATTTCGGAACTCAGGTGTTGCTCTGAAGCTAGACAATTTGGGCAGTATCTAAAATGAAGTTTTCATACAAGTCTCAATTGATACCTATGAGACTGAAACACAGTAAAACATTCGGTAAAAGAAAACCTCAGCAACTCAGATGCTGCTTGAAAATTAAGAAATTCATGAAACAAGGTTTCATGAAAAAGTAGTGATACTACTTTCAACATGGTTAAACTTAAATATTAGATAAATGATCTGGCTATTAGGTTGTTCACTTTCTGTTGTGACATAAAGTGGAAGCGTTGAATTGCATGTTGACAGGGACAGTACCATCTAAGACCTTCGCCCTGAGGCAGCTTGCCACCAAGATGCTGGCTCATTTTTGCTTGTGGACTGAATGGCAGCTAATGGGGGTTCTGTGTGGAAGTTGAATTATGTTGTAGGAATTTCTAGCTTGCTTGTATTTTAGTTCATCCCTGAACTGAAAAAATGCTCGAAAATACAAGGGGCTCTGAAGTCAGATTCTTACAAAGAAGAAAGGCAACTTAAGATAGCAGAAATAAGTGTTTTGGGATACTATTTTATCTGACCAGCAGTTGAAATGTACTATTAACTTAGTGTAAGAAACAAAAATACTATATTAAGAACAGCTGTCTTCAGGAGAGCTGTGGGCCTTCCTGGTCTGCTTGTTCCTTAATAGCCAACCTCTCCTTGAAAAATCCTGAGAGAACTGGAACATTTTGCATCTCTTCATGAAGGTCAGTGTTGTGTAGTTTTGCAGAATCGACCAAATTCAGAGTTAGGCATCCCCTGCTGAAAAGCCCTGCCAGAGTTTAATACAAAAAGAAAAGTGTTTTCCTAAGTAGCTGACTCAAAATTAAGTTTGGTGCTACCAATCCCCACGCCTCCACTCCTCTCCCCCTAACAAATAACTCACTGAACCCTTGGAAATCAGCTGCTGTGTAGCAAAAATCAGAGACAATATGAGTAAACAGATGTGTCACTTTGTGGCCAGTATAACATCATGACTTTTACAAGAGCTGCATTATAACATGGAGAGGAGGCAAGTGAAAATAAAACATGTGAATGAGGTTCTGGCCGTGAGAGCATCAGCCACAAAGATGACAAAGAACAAGGGAACAAAGAACAATATTAAATGTAATGACCTTGGTAAGAGTGCCAGTTATGAAAGTGTCGTTTAATGCTCACTGCTGAATATACTTTTTTACTTGTTATGGAAACAAATGCACTATCTTTAAGAAAAGCAGCAGAAGAAACTAAAAAAACAATTGAAGGCTGCCTACCAACTACAAAAGGAAGGAAAAATCTAGCAAGGAACCAATAATTAAAGGCACTAACGGGGGGCACTAAGCCCAGCCATTAATAAACTTACATCAACAAGGTAATCAGCAGATTAAAGTCCAAATAATGAAAACATTAGGACGGCAATACTAATTTAAAGAACTAAATTAAGCAGAGGAGACATTGCTATTGTCTCTGAAGATTCACTCTGTGTGTATGTCCTCAAAAATTAAATTGAATTTTTAAATAATTAAATAGCTTTTACTGGCCTAGGGGGAAAAAAAAGTTTCATCTACATATTTTGTGGTTCAGTTTTGCTGCATAATAGTGGGTTGGTTATATTCCACCCACAAACTTTTAAAATCAAAATGTAACCATTCTAGTCAGGAGTAGATATAATACCACAAGTAATTACTTTAAATATTAGTAGGTGGTGTGGTTGCTCTGTCAGAACAGTAGTAAAATAAGAAGGAATAATATCTCTTTGGTAGTTCACAGCCAGATTTCAACTAATACCTTTTCTACTGGGAAACGTTTATTTCCATCATGGTGTGATCTGAAAAAGCCTGAAAGAGAATTATAGCAAATAATAGATATTATTAGTCTTGAAAAAAACTTGAAAATCTGATCTTTGCAAAACGACAAATTTGCCACTTTTGGATGATAATTTCAGTTAAAATTACTGTTACTTCTTTATTAGATGGAAAGATTCACCAAAATGCAATGACACATTATGAGTGTTCTACTAATTTATCTGTTAAATAAAAAAAGAGACAGGATGAGTGTTTGAAGCAGTAAAATACATTGCCTTATTTATTATAAATTACAAGACTTCTGATTTAAGGGCTTTTTTTATAGTTTAAATGACATTGCACGGTGTCACTTTTGTAGGTTTTTCCTTTTGTGGTTTTTTTTTTTTTCCCTGAAGATTTCTATATGACCATAAGTTTTACTCCCATCTATCAACTTCTACCTACTCAGTCATTCACTGTTCTAATTGTTTATGACACTATTCCCACAGCAACAGGTATAGAAAATAATTGGTACTAAAATCAGTTGAAATGTAGCCTGGCAAAAAAGTCCCGGTTCAATGTAAGCATTTATTTAAGTAATTGGTAACATTTGGACATAGACTAGAAAGTGACTTAGAAAATTGCTAAAGTTTCTGCAATTTTCTTAATGCTATGTGTGATGAGGTTATCTATTGCTCTCTCTTAAAAAATTGATATATCTTAAATATCTTCAATAGCTTTCTGTTCCTAGCTCTTCAGTTACTGAAATTATGCATCTGTCAAAAGTTCATTATGGTACAAAGATGAAAATCCCATTACTTCAGAATTCTAAATGTCATAGATCCGGTAAAGAACATCATAATACGATGAAACCGCTTCCATAGCTGATACAACTACAATTTCCAATCTTTCAGTTTTCCAGTCTAGAGACTGTCCAGGCACATAGTGCGTTGTTAAACCTGGGAACGGTTCTGGTTCCTGGCTTGTAGGTGATCTGCTGGAATCACATACTGAGTGCAGTGGTTGATGTTTCCGAGTTGCTTAGTGACTTCTCTAAGTTGGTCGTCTTTCTCCAGTTGCACGCTGCATGTGTGTATAGTGACAACCTCATTTGGATGCTCCAGCACCTGCTGGCTCTTGCACCTCCACCACAGGAAGACTGTGGAGTTAGTCATTAAAGCAAAGGCTCGGTATGAAATATCTGTACTATGGTTGACTTAGCCACAGCCAAAGGGTAACTGAAAACTAAAAAGAGCAATATATATTTAGAAGGAGTACTGAATTAGCTTATGCTCTGAAGCAAAATACATTTCTCGCACTTAACAAAATACATGTGATCATCCTTATTTCTGCTACTGGGATAGACAAGCTGCTAAAGTGCAGCAATTCTTGTGACATAATGTCAGTCAGAGCTGCAGCATATGCTGAAGTCTACTGGCTGTTTTCTCCATACTCTGTTAGTACTAGAACACCAAGGGAGTAATTTCAGGTGATTAAAAAAAATTATGATCACTTTTAAGTTCAAAACCATTTTTTGGTGTAAAGTCAATATACTAGTTCAGTATCGTCCAATATCTTACCTTCAATAATCTTCTGTTTTCCAACAGTCCTTTTTCACTTCCTAACCTGCTTGTGTTTGGAAGTGAGAGCCAGAAGTTGTGTGACTCAGATGTTATTCACCTCTGGCAAAAGACTACACACTGTAATATTGCTGGGAATCTTGATGTTTGGAGGTTGCCTCTACTGCATTAGTAATTTCTAAGTGTTAAAATTTTCATAAATATCTAGTTTTAAAAAAGCAATACAATATATTTAACTATATGAAACAACTCATTACAAGCATACTATTATAACTTCAGGCTTTCCGAATTTTTTTTTTAGCCTGTTGTAGTGCGTATTCAAAAATGTCGCAGTGCAGCAAGTCTTTGTATTTTGGCTTTTTCTTTTCCTAGAGCAAAGCATCTTAATCCTTTTTTTAATCTTCAGATAACATCTGATCTTGCCATAGATAATTTTAATATTTCATATTGATTTCTAAGATGGCTGGAGTTTCATCTTTCATTTCAACAACAAAAAATATGGGAAAATAATGTGTAAGAGCATGTGAATGATATTTTAGTAGAGATAAGTATGATAAGAGAAACAAATCAGAACTTCAACATACTTCTGCTTTTGCATTATTCACTTTCTTGTTTTTAATCTGTGGACCAGTTAAGTTAGCAAATACTTTTTCCGCCTATTTCACTTAGAAAAGTTCCTCAAAACACTGACAAGAAGCAGCGACATCTACCATTTACTGTGTAATATCAGTAAGAGGTGGCAGATCTCTTTAAAACTCTAGAAAATGTGATATTAACACTCGGATTTTTGTTTAATACCATTAGATGCTCTTCGAGATAAAATAGAAATGCTCTCTCAAGATGCCTATTGCTAAATTCAAGTTCTTATGTTCACGGGAATGAGTTTTACGGGCAGTAATAATCTGTTGGTGATGGGGACTAATTGCAACCACTTTTGGTCATGAAAAGCCACTAGACTTTCTACAGCACACCACAGTAAAGGCACTGATAACGGTTGTGGGATACCCAGGCGTTAGATGCTGTGGTATGTGTGGTTATTTCACTTCGAATATGTGGAACAGGTTTTGCAGTGAAGTTAAAAATCCAGGTCAGTTCTGCGCCCTGGACATTGGAGGCGGGGGTGGTGCGGCACAGCCCGCAGTAACAGGCTGCACGCACTCTTGCTTTCTTTGGAAACGCTGCCTCTCGCTGCTGCTTCATCATTTAACTTGCAGATATTGGCAGTTTGAGAGGTGAATTTTGGAAATCCTAAACTGCGTATGGTACTGGAAAACCACCGTTATGTTAGCTTTTCATTAATTGAAATTTAGGAGCGGGTGTTTGTATATTCAGGTCATTGCACAAAATCTTGAGGAATTAGTCGATATGTATATTTCATTAATTGGTGACTATTTGTCTTTAACTTAGAAGCAAGACACATGGATGTTAAAATTTTTTTCTGGTCAAAATAAATGTTGTCAGCTCTCTTTAAATTTCATCTGTGTGTTGCCTTGTCCTCCCATGACAAGGTCCTGTCTTCTCATTGTGCGGGCAAAGGAAGGGAAGATTTTTAAGCATGTTTTCTTGTTGTCATTGAATAGCCATTTAGTTTAGTGCTTTGCCTTTGTCCAAGAGTGGCACCTGTTCACCTGTGTGGGTTTTTTTGTTTGGTTTTGGTTTCGTGTTTTTGTTTCTGTCAGTTGTGATATCGCAAGTGAACATGCATATCGGTGTTTGGTGGGTCACAGAAAACGACTGGTATTTTTAAATTAAATATAAAGAAAATCTATTGTATACTTCTCTGTAATCTGTGTATTTCTATCATATGTTTTGTTTATTTTCTCTTTTTTTGGGAGGTAGTGGGGGTGGTGGTGAGGGAGCTTTTAAAGGGACTTTAGAGCAAGCTTGATTCAAATTTACAGAACTTACTGAACTTTTATGTTGTTACTGGATAAATTGGTGAGAGTGTGGAAGAGCTCAGTATGCTGATCATCAGCAGTTGAGGAGTCTGTGTATTTAGGGACTTTTTCTGGTCATTCACTCAGAACAAAAGAAAACACCTCCGCCTCCTTTACTGTAGTCTTGACAGTAAACCAACTCTGTTCAGCAAAATAAGTTGTGATTTCTGCTGAGCGAAATTGTCTTTCTACCTGCCTTTTTGTTTAATAACAAACTTAGATTGTTATGTCAGTAAAAGTAAGGCTGATCAGTGCACTCTTGCAAATTCTCCAGCACTTTTTTCTAGGGATCAGGCCCCAAGTTTTATATAGTTTAAGAGTTTTCTCGTTTTCATTAGACTCTTCTGGCATTATGCATAGTTTTACAGGAAGTCAATGTAAAAGCATTTCTTTATTAGTTTTTTGCTTTGTGTCAGTGTTTAGTATCTTTGGTTGTTAGTTGTACAGCTGCTAAACCAAAGCACACTTAATATGGAAAAGACTTGCTTTGTTTGGGACCAAGTGATAAAGCATATATTTAGTGATCTTTCACAACAGGACATTGCGTGACTGATTAATGTACTGCAGAGGAAAACTAGGAAGCCTCTCTCTTTTTCTTTCTTTCTTTTTTTAAATTATTACTTTTATTCCTGTGATTGCCTCAGTGCCCTAAATACTCCTGTGTCAGCAATTAGCAGTAGCAGTGTTTCATTAATCCATCAGATTTCTGATGTGGCACATTCTAAGACCAAGAGATAATAGGGAATCATTTGTTTAAACCTCAGGATTAGCCTCTAATGCATCAGGCTGCAGTGTGTCATTAACAGCAATGGTGGTAGCACTGTAAACTAAAGCAGATACATGGCATGTGATTGATACTCTAAAGTCAAATGACAGCTTTGCTGTCTTGTACCATTAAGCTGGTGAACAGGTATTGCAGCTTACATAAATTTGAGTAATAGCTGTGTATTTTTGATAGTGTTTATGTTTCCCTGTTGTATGCATCACTTAACAAACTGTATTCCCTAAATACTTGTTTTACCAAGTTAAAATAAACCCAACTCCACAGAGTAACTTTACAAAATACCCATATATATCAACAGACTCTGAACTTTCAGAATACTTGCCAGCATTCGTGTTGGAAAGCCCCTATAGGAGTTAATTCTGAACAGCTTTATATGCATACATAAGCAAGAAACATCCTGGGCAGTTATTTTTAAAGTAGCTGTAACATATCTGATACCAAATTCATACTGAAAGGAGCTCAGTTTTGTTTTTCATTATTAATATTAATGCAAAATGCATTTGAAATGTCTGGTCTTTAGAAAACACAGCAGTTGTACTAAACCAGAGGAGTTTTTATATTCCTTGTAAGCTTTTAGAAGGAGCTGTTTCATTTCTGTGCTGAAGCACTAGCTTTTAAAAATGAGAACTCTTCAAAATGCTAGCAGTTGATTTAATTTGTAACTTACGCAGTATATTCAACTTGCAAATTATTGTAGCCTTACATTATAGAGATAAAAGAGGATTTATAGGTGCTCTCTCCTTTTGATTGAATAGTATTTTCACAAGAACACTGTAAGTGCAGTAATGGCTGAAGCGATCAACCTTGTGATCCTATTTGGCTCATATGCGGAGCTAGGAAAGGTAGAGAGAGATCACATAGAACTGAATGGCGGATAGCAACTTGTCCACAATGTAATCACAACCAGGCATAAATGAGCTCTAGTTCACCTGTATTGACAGTATTAGGTCTATTACCAAGAAATACCGAAGTCCCATGTAAGGGTTGTGCTGCACAGAGTTAGGAGAGGTTGTCCACTGTGGCCAGACAGTTTCTGCCTACTTTTCCTAAAGCTCAAAGTCTATCAGGCTACTTCTCGTTGTACGTCAGCCACTGCCTTTGCCTCCAGGTCCACTAGCCTCTTCCGTATCTTTTGCTTTTTAGGTCAGTTGATTGGCTTTCAAACTGCCTCTGACCTCACCTGTAAGATATTCAGTAGACCTGCCTAAGTTGCATCAAATGAAAATTACCACTTGCAGCCCATCCTCCTTTGCCTATTGTGTCAGGAAGAGGACTCTGAGGGAGCCGCAGCTGTCATGGGGTCTGCCCCGACATGGAAATCTTTTTCCTGAGCCCTCCTGCTACAGGGTGGCTGCACGGCCCATAGCACGAGTCGTGCCGATGGCTCTGCTCCACAGAAAGTGAGGAGCTGAGCGCTTCCTCCTGATTCTGCTGCCAAAATAACACAGCCTTCAGGTCAGCCGTGACCTATATATAAATCCGCTTGCCAAAATGTACTCTTGCCTGATCTCCTGTTAGGGGAAGGGTTGCGGGGACTTAGCTGAGGACAGTCCTATCCTGGTCCTTGCTTGGGCCAAACAGATCCCTGCTTGGACGCAGTATGGAGGTGGGTGGGAGAGAAGCGAACCTCTTTGCTTTTCTTTGTTATCTTGAAATATATCAGCTGATGTGAAGGCATAACTACCCTGCAAAACCAGGTGGAATTTTGTCTGTGTTCATTTCAGTGCATTGGCTTCTTATGTTCCCTGTATTCTTAATTGGAAATTAGCAACAGCTGTTTGAACAAACCTTTTACTTTCAGATTGCATTATCTGTTGAGTTCATTGACATTGATGTGGTGGTCATCTGCACTTCTGAATAGTTAGACTGGATATAACGGCACTACTTCTGCAAAAATGGTTAATGACGGACAGGTGTTACTTTTCATAGGTAGACCTAAAGATATTTCAAATTAGAATCCTATTGGGATAAACATGGTCATTAAAAACTTCAATGACGTAAAAAAACCCAAAACTCCTTAAGGTAAATGAATGAAAGCAGTTGGCCATCTGAGATGAGTGCTCTGCATGCCGTTCAGCAAACTTATTTACTAATTTTTAGTTACATGCTTGTGGTGTAAAAATTGACCATTTATGTGAACTTCTTACCAGTGATAACAAATGCCCAAATGTAATTTTATTATGAAAATGTTTCAGGTCTTCTGTGCTTCTGCCCCTATAGCGACCTTGCAGCATGCTTAGAAAATCGGAAAATACCATGTTAATTGCAGCTGCAGTAGTGTGACTTAAATCTCTCTTGAAGAAAGGAGAGCTTTCAGATAAATAAGGACCAGTGTACTTTGGGATTATGTTAGTGCCATTGGTAGCCAATATAACTACATTTGCTGGTGTATGGGCTGCGGAGTTCTGCGCAGAGTTTAAAGTGATTTCTTATTGTGGGCTACATTTCAGCATCAGCTGTCTAATATGGAGGAGAGACAGGTACGGCTGGTTGTTTCAGTGTTTACATTTTAAGGAAAAGTAAGTACTGTATTTTGGCTGTGACCATGTGAGGCACAGAGCTGACTTGGATGTAGTTCCTACGTTGCCTTTCTAACTTTGGTCTGAAATGTTTTGTGTCTTCACAGCTTCTTTATGTTGTGCGTGGATTTTTTTTTTCTTCCCCTCAGTGGAAGGACATAGGAAGAAATATAGTCAGTGTAAGCTGGACTGGATTAGAAACTTGCTAGCTATGATGCCCAGTTTCATGGGTTCCATATTTTTGAATGACCATCTCCTGTTACCAATATTATGTATAAAGATGAAAGTATAGTAGTTTGGTTTTATTTATTCTGCAAAAAATACTGATTTTAATCTTTAAACTTTCTGACTTTACCTTCTAATTCTTTTTTGCCTGTTGTAATTTCCTTCTGTAATTTCTACAGAAGGTGATTACAGTGTTCAGCAGCATCTTCCTGTCCACGGGTGGACGAGAGAAGAGTCAGGTTAAGAAAGACTAAGAAAGTCAGACTTTCTGGGCAAGGAAAGCTAATTTACTCCTCTGTACACTGAGGCAGCTTGGAGGAGTAAAAATGGCATGAAAAATAGATGGAAACTTCTTTAAACTTTTTCCAAATTTTTTATTTTGCCACTTATCTACTCAATATCTAATTACTACTTTTCTTTTGAGAGAATTGATTTTAAAAGTAGAATAAAATAAAATATAATAAAAATGCTTATTATAGCTGAAGTTGATAGTGATGGCACCCTTAACTTGCGTTGCTACAATCTCATTCTAATGCTGGCGCTCTGACTTTGTTTTTGTTGGCTGATGGAGAATATCTCTGCGTTTCTTAAGTAGCCAAATGGCATCCTGATATTGAGGCGCTGCATGAGCTAGTTAAGTCTGAGTTTATAGCTGTGCCTTATAACATAAGGAGATCAGTGAATAATGAAAAAATACTCGCTGAAATGTAAAATATCAGATGAACAAAACTTCAAAGCTCAGGATTTTATAACTCATTCCTTCTGCCATCTCAAAGAAAACCAAAAATCTCCAAATCAGCTGGGTAAGATGTTTAAGGAAAACTCTTGTTCTGCTTTTTTTCCTTTGA
>NW_008825614.1:20628611-20629013 GCF_000699105.1 Pygoscelis adeliae
TCATATTTAGTCCATTTTTTAAATACTAGAAATTGGAACTCTGTTTTCTGTTGCCAGTTTTCCTCACCTTCTGACTTGCGTAGCTATAAAATAGGAAATAAGTAAATAAAATCAGACCTAAACTATCTTTTTGTTTAAAGATAATGATTTCTGTGGGGTCATTAACTCTTAAAGAAGAAAAAGGGAAGCAAC
Organism: Pygoscelis adeliae; assembly: GCF_000699105.1. Classification (NCBI taxonomy): domain Eukaryota; kingdom Metazoa; phylum Chordata; class Aves; order Sphenisciformes; family Spheniscidae; genus Pygoscelis; species Pygoscelis adeliae. The sequence continues at coordinate 20,628,804 of NW_008825614.1, forward strand.
TTGTCTAAGCAAACACTGCTTAAATATTTTATACCTAGGTATAAATTGTAAATAAGAGCTGTACTTTCAGGAAATAAACAACAATCCTTAAGGTTATGTTGAGTCAGCAGGACCTAGGTATGCTAAGAAGTCTTACTGATGTGCACTGTTTTCATATAGCACTCTAGTTGTTCTATTCAGTGAGACTCTTCTGTCTGAAAATGATTAGTT
>NW_008825614.1:20629024-20629905 GCF_000699105.1 Pygoscelis adeliae
CGCTTGTCTTCCAAGTGACTCTTTTTTTTTTTTCCTTTTTTTTGAATGATTCTGGTTGAATTGTGTGTGTTCTCAGTCCTTGTCCTCTCCAAGTCTCTCATCTCTCATCTTCTGACTTTTTGAAACACTAGATGATTACTATATGCTACAAGCAGGGAGAAGTTTGTGGAAAGGTGGTGTTCATTTTGCAGATTTTCAATGAGGGCACTGAGAGCAGACCATCGTAGCCCTTGATAGCTCTATCTATCTGCACGAGTCTGTGCAGCGGACTCATCTTCACTGTCACCTTGGGGACCAAGAAGGTTTGGGCTCTCACAGATGCCTACCCCTAGCCCAAAAGCTGTTCTCTTCCATTCCGTGTTATGGCATTTGCAGAGCTCTTTGCAACAGCCCTGGGGATTTCTCTGACATTAAAAAATAAAGAAAAAAAATTGCTACAGAGTGACCTTTTGTTAACTAGAACCTTAAGCAACTTATCAGAGCTGCTGGGGTAAAAGCAACACCGTAGTGTATTCGAATTTAAAATCAGTACAGTTGCATTTTCGGTTTTGTCACTGTTAATGTGTCCCCTTACGCACTGGCTGGCTATAATATTCCTAATAGGAACCCTTAGCTAAGGCTTTGGAGAGACTATCCGGTCTTGGAGAATAGTTGACTAATAATAATTTATGGGGGAAAAAAAGTCAGTAAAAAACCCAGGAGAATATGTTTATGATTGGAATCTGCATATACTGGAAAAACTGTCAGGATTGTTTTCCACTGGGCTGAATGAAAAAGCTGCATTTCCCCTTTTGGCTATTTGTGAGCCTTTCTTGGCTTCAGTGATTGGTGTTTGGGGGGCAGGGGGTGAGAACCCGTTTTCATTTAGAAAACTCTGGCTT
>NW_008825614.1:20629941-20645802 GCF_000699105.1 Pygoscelis adeliae
AATTAAAAGGAACAACTGAGCAATTTGCCATTTACTTTCTCTTCCATTCAAATGAAATTATTTCAGTATCATAAGATCATTGCAAATTCATCTGACCTGAGGCAACTTGGATGTGGTCAGTGATGATTATACTGTTAAGATAGATATATAGTTATGGTGGGATGAGGGTGAAGCTGAATTACTTTTTTAAATTTGGGACGCTATTTCTGCACCTGGGAATAATCCACTAAATAAGAAACAATCATATTGCGCGTATCCAGTAGAACCCTATCTATAAAGCTATCAGGCTTTAAAAAAAAAAAAAAAAAATTGTCTCTCATGGATGGTGAATTGATAATCTCCTGCTGTATATGAAGTGTTCCATAAAGAAGCTCCATCTTAGTAGAGTAAATGGAGATTAGTCCTGCTAGGAGAGAAATTTTCTGTCGTAAGTCATCGAGGCTGCTTGTTTCTTTTTCTCTCTCCATGCCTCCCTGCTCTGTTTCTCTCCCTTCTTCCCCACGGAAAATACTGCGCTGGTGGAGGAAGAATGGCAATCCTAGCAGTGTTACAACATGTACTCCTGTTTTGTGAAAGTGAGTATTGAGATACTGTTGGGGAGTTCCTTGAAAATAATTTTGCCTTCAGAAGACTTTTCCCCTACCCTCCCCCCGCTAAATGTTATCAGTGGGCCTTACAGAGCATATTTTGCCATATGTGCTTGTGCAAAAGCAGAGTCCTGGGAGGAGCTAGAAAGAGGCAGTGAGAGGCAGCCGGGCTGCTGGAAGGCAAAAAAACACCCTGCAAAGGGTCAGAGCCAGGGGAGTTTGGAAGGGTAAAGGAGAGCAAAGTGGGATTCAGCAGGGAGAGAAGGTGGGGTGGAGGGTCTTCAGTAAACTGGCTGGTCTTCTGCTAGGGCTTGTTTTCCAAGGAGTGGGGGTGTAAGGTGAATAAGTTAATTTTTAACTTTCTTTTTTTGGGGGGGTGGAAGGGGGAGAAGGTGTCATGATGCTGTCACTTGATATCACACCAAATTATTGATTGGTGAGGATGGAGATAGATATACCCACACACATATATACGCACACACATATATACTCACACTGTATATAGGTATATTTGTGTGTCTGTAAGTAGAAAAGGCTACAATTTGAGATATTCAGACAATTTTGCATTTAAAAACAAAAACAACAAAAAATGATACAATTTGCAGAGTCTGCATCTTCAGCTGCTTTCTCCTGATGGCATCAAATAATAGGAGTAACACTGCAAAACCAGTGTGTAAATAGCCCTTTCTTTGAATTACTCTCCGTTTAAGCAGTTTCTACATCTCTTAATACCTATAAATATGTTGCAAATCCTTGCAGTAATACATGTGTTGTGTTGTGTCGTGGTTTAACCCCAGCCAGCAACTAAGCACCACACAGCCGCTCGCTCACTCCCCCTCAGTGGGATGAGGGAGAGAATTGGAAGAGTAAAAGTAAGAAAACTCGTGGGTTGAGATAGAGACAGTTTAATAGGTAGAGCAAAAGCTGCACCTGATGCAAGGAAAGCAAAACAAGGAATTCATTCACTCCTTCCCATCAGCAGGCAGGTGTTCAGCCATCTCCAGGAAAGCAGGGCTCCATCACGTGTAATGGTTACTTGGGAAGACAGAACGAACACCATAACTCCGAATGTCCCCCCCTTCCTTCTTCTTCCCCCAGCTTTATATGTTGAGCATGATGTCATATGGTGTGGGATATCCCTTTATCAGTCAGTTGGGGTCAGCTGTCCCAGCCATGTCCCCTCCCAACTTCTTGTGCACCCCCAGCCTACTCGCTGGTGGGGTGGTGTGAGAAGCAGAAAAGGCCTCGACTCTGTGTAAGCACTGCTCAGCAGTAACTAAAACACCCTGTGTTATCAACACTGTTTTCAGCACAAATCCAAAACATAGCCCCATGCTAGCTACTAGGAAGAAAATTAACTCTACCCCAGGCAAAACCAGCACATTTGACAAACTAAACTTTACTGGGTTTTTTTTGTCCTTGTACCAAACAGCGCCATTAGAGAAATCCAGAACAGATACTCATGCTGCGTGACAGTCTTCCTCCAGCTGTTTTATTTCCTGTTTATATATGGATATTAGGTTGGAAGCAGTGTTCACCATGTAGGGGAGAAGGTGAAAACATGGCCTGGCTTGGCACGGGACCTCAGCAGAAATACACAGTCAGCTTCTGAGGACTCTGTTGGGTTTAAAGCATGTGCCTTTGCCAAGGTGTAACCCATGCCAGCAATCACTTAAGGTTCTGGAGGTCATTAAAAAAAAATCTTGTTGATTCTGATGCAGTTGCCCTAAAGACAGTAACTGCACTGGGTGCAGGTTGTCTGGATTCCTGCTTAAAGCGTCTGGCAAATTGGGTTTGAATTGCCAGAGCTAGTGTGTTCATGCGTGTTTTCAGCATCCTTCTCACCTGTTCTGTCTGTTCTTAAATTACCAGCATACGTTTGCCTGGGCTTTGGTGACTTGTTGCGAGAAGGGGACACCCCTAGTTTTGCTCGAGAGTAGCAGTAGGCTCTGTTGTAGCACAGTCTCCAATCCTAAATATGTTGCATGTAAAACCCAAAAGATTCCAACATTCATTCTTGTCATGTGGGGGTAGAGTCTGGGTCTCAGATGCTTTAAACTACAATGTAACCATGCTGCCATTCAACTCGATGGTAGCCTGGCTGTGGAGTTCAGTTAAAAAGAAAAGTAGATCTAGGATGCTGCTGAATATAAAATTTATGACATTTTGTGTTGTTGATTTTTATTACTATAGAAGTTATGTAAAATGATTTTTTGAGTTGTAAACTGACTGTAAATGAAAATCTTCATTGGAGATCTTAAACAAAATGCAGTTGGTTTAATTGGGTACACAGTAAATTAATGAGGACTCTCTATAATGAAAAGTTTCAGTGCAAGACCCCAGTGTGGTCCAGACTACATTAAAGGGCTGTGAATTTTAGGGTGTCTTGGTAAAATACTGTCAGATCTATGCTTTGACCTTGTGTCTGTGGATGACTGAAGGATGACTTCCTTGGTCTGTGGTACTATTGTAAGCATTCCAGAATATTTAATATTAATAATGTGCCTTCATTTCTAAAATATTCTTAGCAAATGTAAAAATAACTCTTTAAAATCCCCAGGTATAAGAAAGATTTTACAAAATAAAATCTAAATCGCTATTTTGTGATGAAATAGGATGTAATCCTCTCAGTGAGCCTTCACGCTGTCAAAGGGAAATGGCCATTCTGAATTGGAAGCTCATATAGACCTTTTCTGTTTGCCATGTATTCAAACACCCAGTATCACATGTAAAAATAAAAATAATTTTAAAAAGAAAAAGGCAAAGCAGAACTAGGATAAACTAACTAGGATGTACCTAACATGTTCATGATGGCCTCATTTGTAGAAGTAGGTGGCTTGTGGTCTTTAAGTCAAAATTGCTGTGTTGTGCATCTCTGAGAGCAATAGTGAGTATACAGCCTGTTAGCTTGCCTGCTGTTTATCATCTGTTTGCTTATTATGAAACAGGAGAGATGAATTGACATGCAGAAACTTAAGCATGTTTCTGTGTCTCTCTGTTCTAATTTTTAATTATTTTGATCAACTTTCTTCTGTTATTCCAGTCTTTTCTTACTGACAGTAATGACAGTGCTGCTTCTCTCTGTTTTAACATTTTCCATTAGGATTTCCTTTCACGTTCTAGCCCATGTTTCTCTTTCATGGTCAGATGGTCATTTGGGCCAACCGCTTCCAGTCAGTCTCTTATCTCTCAGCATCAGTCTAAGTGAAAAACGGGGCAAGCCAGTATACTGGAATGTGTGTCCCCTCCCATGCTGTGATTCCCCCCTGAAAATGCCTGTAATAATTTTTCTATCATTTGAGGAAAGAAGAAAAAAAAAAAGTATAGTCTTTATTTTTGAAGGCTACAAGTCACATTGGATTTCAATTTCTGAATTTTACATTGACAGCAGGCAGATTGCAGTGAAGACCATAAACTGACAGTTTAGGGCAAGCATGCTATTGCCTGAGGCAGTCAAGGATGTAGACCACTCCATCCTTCTGACTCAGGACATTCATCCCTCCTGAGGTTCCTTGTCCTTTCTGATGATAGATTGAGAAAGACAAGCAGCACATGGGTAGACAAACACCTCACCCAGGCACTTGGTGCCATTTAACAGTTTTTTCCTGCATTTGACATTTTCATTTCCCTTCTTCACCTCACTCATCACTAACTGTTTGGGTCTTGTTTTCTGTACACAACACTAATAGAGAAAGACAGAATACAAATACAAGCTCCATTACTCATTTTACATGCTGTATGTTCTAGCAAAATTATATAGGAAGCTTGACCAGCTGAACCATGAAAGGAACACTTAAGATTTAATTGACATTGACCTTATGTGACTATCATTCAGGATAAAGTGGTTTTTTTCTTGTTGATTTTTTTTGTTTGTTTGGGGTTTTTTTGTTTGTTTGTTTTTAATGAAACATAGATACCCAAGAATGTGCAGGTATTCAATTTATTGCTCTGTAATTCTTTTCTGAGTATACTACAATCGCAGTACCACTATCAAAATATGCTTTGCATATAAAATACTCTTCTAGGCTCTCATGTTTATTATGTCTTATTATTGTGTTTTCCTCAGGTGGGATCTTAATAAGTAAGTTGGAAAGTGTAATGCAAAACTGATTCCTTTATAGACCAAATGTGTGAGTGTGCATGTATTTTCCAAATCAGCGTTCTGCATGCTTCCTGAGAGGTCTGAGAAGATACAGGCTCACGTTGCAGAGTAGAGTCTTTAGAGGAGAATTTCTATGTATTTTTTGCATATTCGACGACTGAGAGATGAAGAGGAGTTAATGTTGGCCAACTTGGTTACTGGAGAAAGAGAAATGCCTTGGTGATAATCTCAGTTCTGGTCTCTGATAGGGGCCAAGGCAATGCATGGCTTGATGTTCTTCATAGCGGTGTGAGGAAGTTCTCAGAAGAACCACAGCAGCTATGTGAATCGCTGCAGGAGATGAGTTCCTAATTGATGTATTCACCAAAAATCATAGCTTTCATCTTTGATACCAGTAAGCAAAACATGCTTTTCCATTGCTGTACTGTTGACATCCAGCCTCCCCCTCTGTTTCTTCCAGACCTTTTCTGTGAAGATGGGGGAGGAAGTTTTTCTCTTGCAAGTATCTTCAGTAAATCATTGCTGATACTTCTCATGTTCTGAAATAGGGCTGGATTAAAATAGATATGATTCTAGTTGATGATACTGGTATACATTAGTGTAGATTTTTAACTAACAGCACTAAATCTGTGCAGAGGTTTCAGCTTGAAATCTGTTGTTACTTGGGGAGACTCTTAACTGGGAAGGAGATACTAGAGATCTTGGGTAATTCAAATCACTGTCCACCTTCAGCTTACACTTGGATTGAGGTTTACATTTTCATTTGTATTTCTGAGGATGATTTCCATTAAGAAGAAAATACTGAACTCATCAGAAATCTATGGTCAAGTGTTCTATCCCATGCTGTGAGCGTGGGTTTATCATTGAAGTCTTAATCTGGAAAGAGAAAGAAGCTAGTCTTTTGGAATAGGAAATAAGCTTTATCTACTCAAACTCACTGAAAAGAAGATGCAAATGGCACTGATAAGGGTGTATTAAAAGAAAATGAGGCTTCCAATGCTCTGCTGCTTCTCCCTTCAGATGCTCCAGTGCATTGTGTAGAACAGTTTGTGGAGCTGTGGTAATGCACTTTCTTTGTGCAGTTCAGAGAAATTTAAATTAAGTTCTACAGGATTCTTTAAGCTGAGGGTGCCCACCTGCAGGCTGAAGACCAGCCAAACTGTAGCCTGCTCAGTTGTAAAGTGAGTGTGTGGGGTTTTATATTGGTTTATGTGGTGGAAAATAATGGGAAGTGTGAAAGTTCATCAGCTGTGGATTTTGACTGCTGAAGAATTTAGCGATATAGGTTCTTTTACTTAAGGATCATGAAGAGCTATAATGGCTTTGCTCTTTAGTAGCAGGACAAAAATGTGTGTCTCTGTCTTCTATCATTGTAGCTTCCTGACTGTAACATGGGCATGTCTCAAGAAATAATGCGATGATAAATTAAGCTCCTTAAAGTTGGTAAAGGTGTTTTATTTGCTGCAAGAGATGGTTCTTCTTCCTTTGTATACAACACAGTTAAGGTCAAAACTTTTTTTGGGGGGGAAGTTGGTATGTGACAAAATACGCCACTCTGGCTAGGTTTTCATTTTCAGGTGTCTATATATTTATGCCGTTTAATCCTCTTGTGCATTGAGCTGCTATGGGACAGATCATGAAGACAGAGAAAAGTTTGGGCATTATATAGATATTGCAGGCGTGTGCATCTTTCATTTATCTCTAATACACCATTCTTGAAAATAGGAAAATTCTCATAATGTCTATTATTACATTGAGAAATTCATTACACTGGGTTATGAGGCTCTGTTGACCACTGTGACTGCTTTGGTTCTCCAACTTTATTTTACAGGTAGAAACTGCGTGTAAAATCGTGTATGTTCCCAAAAAGGATACTGCTATTGCATGTTTAGTATTAATGCAAGAAAGCTGTTAGTTGAAAATATGAAAAGGAATATCATGAGTATTTGCAGATATTTTACTGTGAGTTTAAAAAGAATAGTATGCTGGATTCCTTCAAGAACAAAAAAAGGTTAATTTTTTATAACCTTCTATAATGTTACTCATAAATTTTCCAATTTCTCTGCTACTTAGCTACAATACATTATTTAGAACATAAAAGGTATTAATTTGAAAGACTGATCTCTAGAGATAAGCCAGCTTTCCTTTTTAATAAACCATTTAAAGTACAGGGTGCCTAGCAAGAGTTTTGCAGATAATATTTCTGATTGCATTAAAATAATTACTTATTTCAGGTTGTATTATTCCAGACGTTTGTACTCTGAGGAGGAGTACATGACAGGATTTAGACTTCATATGTGATGATACAGCACCAGGTTCCCATATGGAAAAATCTGGGTTTCTTCTGGTAAATTATTTGCTTTAGTTTCTACTATTTATTTAGTAAAATACTGCATGCCATAAATGTATTGGGCCTTATTTGTGTTGACTATCTTTTGGTTTAAAATATATCTCCCCCCCCCTTAAGCATTTCTTCTTTACTTCATTACAAACATCAATTAAATTTTTTTTTTTTTGTCTACTAGGTGTTTTTCCTCTGCTTTGCAGCAGGTTTATTCTTAAAATGTATGTGAAAATGAGGGCAAGGTATTATATTTGCTTAATCATAGATGCTCCAATCAGACTTGCATGCTTCTCTATATATGATGCACATATGTTTAACTTCCAGAATACAGAGATTTAAAAAAATTACCCTCTTCATTAGATAAATAATATCTGGACAAGAAAACAAAACCAGTCTATTGGAAAAAAAAGAGTTCTGAATTCTTAAGGAGGTAGCAAAAATTGGTGGTACTTTATACTCTGAGAAAGTTTCAAGTATCGTAGTTTTCTGTAGGCATATGAATCTCAGTACCCCACGCAAATAAACCTTCAGTTGTCAAAAGTTTGCTAAATTGACTTACTCCGTATCTGCCTTCATAAATAGTTCCCTATCTGGGGGACAAGGGTTACATGCAATTATTAAAGCAGCTTCCATCTTCTTTTCATTTGGTATTACCATGCTTAGAGCACTTCAGATTCAAAAATGTATTGGAGTTTGCTTGCCCTTTTGTGTCTCATTCAGGAATTGACTGTTGTCTTTCCCGAGTATGCTCAACTGATGACTGGCACTTAACTGGATCTTCAGTATTCGGTGGACCTCTGTGCTTTCTGAAATCTACCTGCTCCCATATGATTTCTAGCATACGTAGTTAAAGACTGGCCAATACTTTTCTCAGGGAACAAGATAATACTAAATGAAGATCCAATTTGGTGAGGTTTTTCATGTGGAATAGCCAAATGAAGGAAATTCAGACTCTGCTCCTAGTTAAAAGGGTTTCTTTGGTTGCTACACTGGTGAGGTGTCAAACACTTCGTCCATTGGATGAGTGGAATCCAATGTCTCCGTTTCCTCTTTCAAAAATAACTCATGAGCAAGGAGTAATAACTTGGCTTCTCTTTTCCCCTGGTGTCTCCTTGCAGCTAAGAGTGAGGAAGTGTTGGGGTGGTGTAGGTAACAGAGACCAGTCTTGCCTAAGAAGCAGATGAAAATTGCCCGTTTACTTGTTGGGAAATTGCTCAGCTGGTTCTGGGACAGACCAGAATGCTGCAGTGCTTTGTTTTTATAGAAATTGCATGGAAGTGATGGATGGTCAGCATCTGGCATGTGACATCCAGGCCACCTCCTAGGTCTGCTGCTCTTCTGTTGAGGCATTTTCAGTTTTCCAACCTGTGCCAAGTTAAAAGGCTGCTCTGTTAGAGCATGCTTGCTAACTGATTTTCAAGCAATGTAGGTTGTTTTAAGATTAACTAATTTCTTGAATGGCCACTTATTCAGTTAAAATGAAAAATCAATATTTCTGTAAGAAATTGTACACTGTTTGGTGCCATCTGTGTCTTTTATAAAGCAGAAAATATTTGGCATCATATGTTGTATTTCCCATTGCAATTGCAAGGTGATATTGGAGGAACAGAGCGCTTTGCTATTTTTGGACTATGTAACAGAATTGGCATTTGCATAAAGTTAAGCCAAATTTTTCTGAATCATCTTTGCATTTAATGCTCTTTTTATGCTGGCATTTGCTAGGATATGGCTGAAAATGGTGGGTTTTGGTCTTGCCATTTCTCCCCTTGACATGTCCTTTCTGCTAGAAGAGTATGAAACCGGCTAAGGTATACTGTCAAGGGAATCATTACATGGAACACCATCTCTTTCTTTCTCATGCATTAACCTTGCCCATAGAAATTTGTTCCAGTTGTTATATGTGTATTTACTAATCTTCTTGAAGTTTTCTTGTGGCGTGCCATTGGCAGTAGATACCAGGGAAGGGTGGGTTAATGTGAAATGTGGATGTTTGCATTGCTGATTCAGAATTCAAGTAGAATGTTTGTTTTCGCTGCTTCTCCCCCCGTTCAAAATTAACTGGTTTTTCCTCATTTATATCACAAGTAAGTGCTATGTAGCTGTGTTGTTTCTCCTCTTCCCTTCCCCAAATAGGTCTCTAAATTAAGAATCTTAAATGTTTGTTTCATTTATAATGAAGAGGATACTAGAGCTTTGATTTTGAAACTAGCTAGTGTACTTCAACGTTATAAGCAACTTAAGCATATGCTTGGATATGATATAACATATGTTTATGGAAGGAGAATTTTATATGAGTAATCAGTCTTGCAGCAAAATGGCAAACAGAAAAGGCAAGAAAGGACATCTGGAATCGTGTTCTCTGGCCAGTGACCTTTACTTTTTCATAAAGGAAGTTGATGTACTTTTCAAATACATCAACAGCTTCCAAGTAGAGTAGGTATTGCTCACCGCCCTTTCCTGCAAGGGGTAGTGGTTACTAAATTCTGTTATTGGTCCATTTCCAACTTTGTTTTTTTAAAAAAAAAAAAAAAAAAGTATTTTTAGTATGTGTTCAGTAATTCAAAGCACTAGTAGGATGAGAGTGGCTCTGGATGAAGGTAGGCAAGATGCTTAGTGTTACTGAAAGATATTGAAAGGGAGAAGGTTTATACAGGTTTCTTCAATGCATCAGAGAGATACAGTAGTCCAACCTCAGAAGGACATGTTTTTGCTGGAGAGAAGTAAAACTATATGGTAGAAGGAGATGGAGTATGTTAGGACAAGGGAAGTTACTTTAAGGGGAGAACTTTGAGTCGTTTTTTGTTATTTTGACCAGGCAATTTTCTTTTCTTCTTACATCTTTGACATCAAATTTTGTGACAAAACCACCCTTTTTTTTTTTTGCACAGAAGGAATATACATGGTAGTTCTTGGCATACAGCGGCTTCAGTGCAGGTTTGAAGCACATGTAACCTTTACATACAATTGAGCTGGGTTTCGGTAGCTGCTACAAAATTTAGCAGCTCTCAATTCTCCTCCCTCCTGGGGTTCCCTTGCTTACTTGTCTTCATCTTTCCCCTGGCGTGCTGACAGTGTCATCTGCTTCCTTCTCTGTCTTCACAGAGCTGAGCTCTTGAGATATAATTAGCAAAATGTAGTGGGTGGAAGATGGAGCTATGTCAGTGTTTTGGATGGCTGTCAGGAACATGTTTCTTCCTTTTGCTTTTTTTCTTTTTTAATTTCTAAGAAACATTGTAGTGTACTGTGAAGATAGGTTCAGATTTACAAGTGAAATACGGATGAAAAGACGAACTCCAGTCTGTGAACTTAAAGTGCACAAGAACACAACAGACGTATTTTTGACATACATAGTTTAAGCAGAAAAGAATTCATAAATAAACTTACAGACTTTGAAAATACAGTTTCTGTTGGTGGTTATTATTTCCATTGAATCTTGAAGAGGAAAGAGTAAAATATACTATAAAGACAGTAAATATGTTAGAAACAAACCAAGCTAAAAAAATTTTATTTTAAAGGCCAAATTTTTTTAAAAGGTGCCAGTATTGTGAATGGATAACTTATGCATAAAGATTGAATTGTATTTTGCAGAACGTCTTTTGTTCTAGTTTATCTCTTTATACAGTACTTCTCTGGTCATTAAGTATAGTTTACTTATGCTGGAAGACAAAGTACTGTGTGTTTACAAATCTGCACAATGATCTTGAGAGAAAAGAATGTGTAGTCCTATTGTACTCTTGCAAGTGGCTTTTTCATCTTCAGTCAAGACTAAAATTCACTGTAGACCAAAAAAGAAAAAAAAGAAAGGGTTTTTGCATATTCTTGAGGTTTTTTTAGTATGTGTACAATAAACTATTTCTTGGCAAACAGGACTTTCAATGGAGAAATGGTATGTAATTGTTTTAAATGGTCCCTGTATATTCCACTTGGTCAGAAAATAGAACACTGGAGTTATGAGTCAGGTTTTGGTTTTTGAAACAATGTTGTACTTTTAAAACTAGTGCGGGGTACTCATAATGGTTTGGGTTTGGGCTGCACAGCGTGATTTGTATGCTGCTGGGAAAAAGAGGATATTGCCTTTACCAGAATTTAGTCTCAACTGCCTTAAAAATTTAATCACTGTAAAGATCAATATATAAAGTAGTTAGTCAATATTTCGCAAAGCTTAAAGGAAGTTCGGAGTTACAAGATTTTAATGAATTATTAAATGCTACTTTTGGGAGAGAGATTTAAATAAACTAAAAATACTTTTTTTTTTTTAACAGAGTGCCTTGCTCTGTTAACAGAATCTTAAAGTATCCTAAGGCTGAAAGACTGTTTGTGCAGAAGTCACTTACCAGGCACGGTTTGCCCCAGAATCATTTGGAATGATCATATTATAAATGCATAGACTTCCAGGGCTACATGTAAACTGCATGCCATCTCATAAATTATTCATAATAGCCCCCAGGTATAATTATTCAGAGAAGTGAAAATGAAGAAAATTATTTCCTATTAATGTTTGCTTATTCAGATAATTATTTTACTTACTTTTATTCAGTTTTTAATCCTAAATTATCTGAGTCCAGCTCACACAATGTATGTATACTTTGCATGCATTTTCTTTGTGACCTAAACACCATGAAAGATGCATGGATTGTGTGTTTAAAATTTCTTCACCAAATTATATATTTTATTTCACTCTTCTATGTTGTATTTTCAAACAACAACTTCCTCCTTTATCTCAAGTGCAGGCTACAGACTTGCCATATTCTGATATGAGCTGTAATACATCAGAGGATTTCAAAAAAGGTGCCGATGTTGGTGAAAGTGGGGCTCTCCAAGCTGCCATGTGTAAAATATGAGTGTCGTATATGGAAAATAAAAGGCCTCTGCATGAAACGGAATGTCAAGAAGAACAAAATTGTTTTAGGCCTCATTCTGCAGACAGCCATATATACAAATGTGAGTAGTCCCATTGAATAAAATTAATTGTTCGCTGTTTAAGCTAAGGACTCAATCCTCCAACCTCTCCAATACAAGTGCAAAATTTGTTAGAGCTCTTTCTCTGCTTTGCAATAGCCAGTGTAGGCAATGTCCATGTTGCCTCTCAGCTGTTGTAAAAAGCACTACAGAAAAACAGGAAGATGATGTGTAATTTTTTTTAATTACTTTTGGCCACTCTATTCTATGATTTTTATAGCATTTCTGTGAATGACAAGAGCCTTGAGTTGTCATTATATTTTTTCAAATATGACAAAGAGCTAGAACTAATTTTTAAATTGATTTCAGAGTCTGCTTTTTGCTTCTTTTGAAGCATTGTTTTCTATTTGTAGATAGAGCAGATCATGAAAAGTAAGCTCTTCAGTGTTTCAGTTAACATAAAATCAAGCCCCCCAACTCAGTGTAGTGAACAGGGGACCGATTTATTTCTTCTGACTTCATGTGTTAATGTCAGACATCTTGTGTAACCTAGTTGTTTAGGCTTCTCCAGTAGTTAGTGGCAAGAGACCTCTTGCAGGGTCTCACTTTCATCTCACTTTTCTCGGCTACCGTTCTTAGCGTGGGATGAATTACCTTATAGAGTGGCTGTCTCCTCTTTATTATAGAGAGAGTGTAAATGACTAACTTAAGTAATGACTTTCAGAGAGTGGAAAAACAGTGAGCGGTTACATTGGTATTTCTTCAGCTCAAGCCATTGGGAATCCTCTTCAGATATGGTGCTGCAGGTGCACAGTGTCACCATCGATGCTGTCATCACTGTCATTGTTGGACTCCAGTAAAGCAGAAATAAATGGGTGCTCTTTGCTTTTTCTTGGTCTGTCCCTGACCCCTCCATCGCTTGAATTAAAATGTGGTTATCATGTAATTCTGTATTAGTAACTTTTGAAGAAAAAAGTCATTCTTTACGTGTTAGTATCTACACAGGCTAGTAAATAATTCAAGAACTCTGGAGAGTCTCAGTAACAAAAATACCAAATTAATAAGGATATATAATAGTCTTGGGAAAATGTGGTTTTGTGCTTAAGTCTTATATGTAGGTTTCATTGATCAGTTTGAAGTCGATACGTGTTGGTCCATAAAAAAGCTTACCTGTGAATTTCAAAATTCTGAAACTATTCACTTAAGTAATTTTAAAGTTAATCAAAAGCTTCAAAAGGAAAACAGATATTTCAAAATGGAATGGGTCACCTTGCTGTAGCCCTTGTTTCTTTGTTGACTGAGACGATCTTAGTTTAGCAGAGGTAGATTTGAATCCCCTTTCTTGGGGAGAGGGTGTGCTTAGCTCTCCATGGCAGTTACAGTAGGAACTGCCAGATGCAGTGGTGCATTTCTGCCGTGGCAAGTATTAGGTAGGGTAGCACCGCATCACTGAAACCAGCAAGTCCCGCATACTTCAACAGAAGAGAACATAAATGAGGATCAAAAAAGACTGCATGATAGAAGTCCATCTGGCTCTTACATCTTTACCTCATCAATTATAAACTGCTTGTGTTTGCGTTTAGGGACCTCAGCAGCCCCTTACGATAATTTCCACCGTGTGCTGTCTTCTCTCATTCATATAGACAAGCTGGTGCCAGCGTCCATCATCAGATGAGTAGAACTGTGGATGTCAGTTAGTGTGACAGTTTATCCATCTCTGTTCACTCCATAAACCTAATTGTCAGTAGGTGGCTGTCATCAAACTTGGATATGAAAATGAGAATGTAAATAAATATAAGAGTCACTGAATTTTCTGCTGGCAGTGAGATTCAGAGACTTTGTGTAGAAATATCTTCAAACTCCTGGATCCTTAAATCAGTTGATTCAGATCTACTGAATTCTGCAAACATGAAGCTCTGGGGAGCAGACAGCCAGTTCCAGTCCAGAATACTCCCAGTCACTTTCCACTGCATCTTCACACTTAACGTGTGTGAAACCAAACCCCAGAATTACTATTAACAGTATGAATTGGGCCATGCTTGCGCTGTGTGGTCTGACCAGACATAAAAACAGAAGGAGCATGGATCCAGGGCTCATATCAGAGAATGTCTAATACTCTGCTCAACTCCACTATCCCTGAACGGTGTTTCTGAAATGGTGCAGGATTCTGCCTTCTTGTCTTATTTCATAACCTGTAGCTGATTTTTCTTCTTCTTTTATTGCTCCACTCCCTGCCTCATCTCCTCCTTTCACTCACTGCTTTATCATTTTACGTATTTCTAAATTTTGGGGAATGCTTGATCTTAGCAGAGTTTTGTTAATGGTGCCTCTGTTTGCACTGTGGTGAGTTACAGCATTTGGGAGCTGTTTAGTTCACATTTCTCATGTGGGTGTAGATGGAAGCAGGATGCAGAATCAGCCTGGCATATAGTCAGGTACTTGATGTATCTATTTTTGTTGCCAAATGTTGGGGGTTTTGCTTGACATCAGGATTTGTTAAGTTGTCCATTTTGGTAAGTATTTTGAAGAGTTCCCAATATTAAACAGGCTCGGTCTGCTACTGAGGATGGTGGTTCTTGGACAGGGACTCCATGACTGTTCTTATTCTTTTGCTTAAGCTAATACCATGAAGGACATTAGTAAACTGATTTTTCTTGAATAAATGATATCTTATTTTTCAAGTACTGTTTGCTAAAGTCCATTTTAATAAAACGTCTTACTTTTGTCTGAGTTGGTTGGATTTCCTGGCAGAATTTTACAAACCTCTCTGTAAAACTTCAAAAGTTAAAAATGTGCAACTGTGTTAGGACATAAAGAAAAACTTAAATGTGCATCTTTAAAAAAAAAAAAAAATCATTCAAGAACTTTGTTTGAAACACATTCCTAAGTTTAGGAAAAGAAAGAAAATAGTTTCTCAATTATTTTCCTTAAATAAAAACCTTTAGGGGAAGACAAAAGATATTTAAAAAATGCAAGGTATGAGAACAGTTTTTTAGATGTTTCTAAACTTTAACGAAATGTGAAAGTTCATCCTTAGGCATTAAAATCTTATTGTGCCTTGGTCCAGTATCTCTCATTTGTCCACTTCTTTCGCTTTTCTCTTCACTTTAACAAGTGATCACATGTGCACCAGCTAAATGTCTGATAAATCTCCAGGCGAAGCTGGGTTGACTTGTGTGGAACTGACTTTAAAAATATTTGATGGAACATTGCTTCAGTCTCTGAATACTTGTCAGCTTAGATTTATTACAGCTGCTCCCATTACAAAGATGTGCACTTTGGTCCTTAGGGATCTTTCTTTCTCTTTTGCTGTATAGTCCCAGCTATGGTGGTGTCACAGTCGATCAATTATTCACTTCGACACTTTGAGTCCAGCAGAACATTGGTAGAGTAACTTAATACCATTAACTTCCTGATTACTTCTCTCTTCTATGTAGGAATTTTTTTTTGAGTGAAAGCACTTTTTTTTTTTTTTTTTTTTTTTTAGTTGATGGGTGCATGTTACATTTTATTCATTTGGGCGGAAAAAAGCTCCAGTGTCTTCTGAGGGATCACATAGTGTGTATCTGTGAAATAAATGCATCGAATATCAATAACTCTCCTTAATATGTATCTTAGTTGCATGTGACTGTATTTTATTTAGTCATAGCCCAAGTTTCTGTATGCATAGGTGGATAACTATATACAGTTCTTGTGGGAATAGGAATGATAAGAGATTACTTTGGAAGATCTTTAATAAATATAGCAATCTTAGAAATTGTTTTCTTGTCCTTTATTTTCAAGACTTCCAACAGGAAATTCAGAGTTTGTATAAAATTATAGCTGGCATGCCATACTGCTATGTAACTGTGATTTGTAAAGTAAATATTCTTAAAGATACTTTTTAACCCTCTGAGAATACGTATAATCTCAGTGGACTCTGATATCAG
>NW_008825614.1:20645835-20683320 GCF_000699105.1 Pygoscelis adeliae
GAGTGCGTCCTTACAAGGGTATAAGCAAAATTGATGACTGACTTAGGCATCTACTGTTGATGGTAATGCTATGAATAAATTGTTTTAAAAAAGCCCCACAAAACAACAAAAAAACCCCACCCCCCAAAAAAAACCCAAACTCCACCAAACTTCTCCTTACAAAAATTAATGCTGCAGACTTATAGAGTGGAGTCAATTGGAACTGACAATAAATTAACAACAATTTTAATTAAATTGGAAACCTTTGAGCAGTTATATACCAGGAAAAAAATTATAGCCTTTGTATTACCATATTTGTGTCTCAGGTGGTTTGAGAAAAACTTCAGTAGTCAAGGTTAAACATGCAGTAAGTTAGTTTATTGCTCTCAGTGACATAAAAAAGTCTATTCTCTAATGACTTAAGTGGAAGTATCATTTAAAATTTCAATCAGCATCTCTTCCCTGCCCTCAGGGCAAAAACCTTCCCCCTCCCTTTCTCTGCATCTCTACAGAAAAAGTGTAGGTCAAAACTGCAGAACCTTTTAGTGTTAGTGGTCAGCTGTGCTATTTAAAGTTTTTTCTAAGTGGAGCCCCATAGAGCTGGTCACTTATCACTTTGAAGTGGCCTAAGTTAGCACTATGAGGTCAGTTAAAATGTTCTTTCAAGAATTTTTTCTTCTTTTCTCAGCCTTGGGGTAAAAGAATAGAAGTTGACTTGTTACCAGCCCTTGTCAGAGAAACTACAGCTGACAAACTCGAAATCGGTTATGATCCTGACATACAGCACTGAGCCATTCTCCACTTCATGAACAATTGAGATTTAGATTGACCCACTTTATCTAACAAATTCCTGGTTTTCTTCTGTTCAAACAGAACTAACCGAAAATACAGTTTCTGGGAGAGACTAGGTAAGTTTGTTCTGGAGCCAGATGATTTTGATTGCAAATACGTTCTTGTATATTTTTTCTCAAGGCATTTACTCAATGCTCTAGACTTTTATCCTGTGAATAAAAGAATGAACACACAAGAAATATATATAATAAAGGATTTTTTCCTTAGTTTTACTGAATATGTGTCTTCAGCAAATATAAATTCAAGGATTTCAACATTTCAAGGGGCAAGGGAAGAAAGAAAATATTCCTGTCCAAATAGGTGATTCCTAAGAACAAGCATTTCTTATGATTTGAAGACTACAGTATGGATTTGATGGTGCCCAAAAACTTGCTGGGCAAGACGGTTCAAGTTTGAAGTTCTTCAGAATGCATGTAGTTTCTTCAGGATCTGGGACTATGAAATTATTTTTAAATTACTATTTCAAGCCATTGAGGGGCTTTTACAAGTCTCTGTAGTACTGTTAACTATCGTGGCTTATTTCAGTTGTGGAGATGAAGTTAGCAGTCAGCCAAGAGGAATGATGACAGAAATTTTTGTAGGGTGCTGTATTTATCAGTAGGTAGTCAGCATTATGAAGACAAAATTTGGTATATAGTCAACTTAAATTTTACTGGGTTTTTTTCAGCTCTTCAGTGTGAGAAGCAGATGCTCAGAGCTTCTTTGGATATGCTTGTAAGGCAAGCGTAATTAGATAATAATTCATCTGCTATTTGTGTAACACTTTAGAGAGTATCCTGTAGACTCGTGTGCAGGTGTTTTCTGTAAAGAGTTTGTTTACTGTCCATTTTTATACCTGTACTGTAAGTTTCAATTGCTTCATGACTAGTTTAAAATCATAATTAAATAAATTAGTTTTGGATTTCACATACAGGCTGAGCCAGTGTTCAGACGGTGTATTGTTCAAAGAGATCAGTGCTGTCTGAATGCTGCTTGATTAATGGAAATGACCGAGTACGTGTTGTTAGATTTCACTTTGAACCTCTCATCTAATTTGGCCTTTGCTTTTCAGTTAACACCCCTCACCCACCCACCCACAATAAATAACAATATACATGAGGTCTTGACTAAACAATTTCATTGAAAAAGGAAGAGCCATTTATTTTCCCTTCCATAGAGTTCCATTAGTTGAAGGCCTCCCCTCGGCTTTCAGCAGGCTGCCTGTTGAAGAGCAGATGCTGAAGTCTTAAAGCCCTCTTTCCTGGATGGTGAAGGGGTTGTCCACATGTTCAGGGGTCATGCTAATTACCGTATTTAGAAGTGGAAGGGAAGGCTTTTCCCCAAACTCCAGTGGCTAATAATTGGTGAGTATTGCTGGGATATGTTACTTTGCTAACCTTCGTAGGTTATGTGGCAGTGTGTTGCTTACTCAGTTTTGTGCCTTGGTCATTAGTGCCAGTCTTCATAAACTTTCCAGAGTGGCAGCTAGATTCATTGTGAGCCACATTGATTGTATGCTGTCCATCATCTCCTGAATATGTGATATAAAGACTGGTCTGATATATAACCAGTCAGCAGGGAGAAAGGTTCAGAATTAATTGCCTGAAGTATTTAGGGAAAACAAGGAATGTAAAAATGATGGACCGCTTACCATCTTCCCCTTTGGCCTATGCACGCTAAGTAGGTGAGAAATACTCCGCCAAATAAAATCTCTTGTGGATGGGCGTAATAGCAATTTTGTGCTTGCATATTCAGCATATTTAAAAATGGAAGGTGAGCTGAAGAGCTGTTTGGAAACCTGCTGCCATCGTCAGTGGTGGACAATTAGGGGAAGGAGAGAGAGGTTTTGTAATTAACAGGAAAGTACTGATACTTCAGATGTCTGTCTGTAAGGCCATCTACTATTCGTTCTGTCTGATTATCTGGCATCTTTCATACTCTTTAATGTATCAGTCCTCTAGAGCTCTTTCAGGAGAAGTGCTTGTACTTTTAGTTTTTTAAATCTGAAGCCAAGGTCTAAAGGGCTACACTCGAAGTTCTCAAGGGTAACAGTGTCATCTAGAAAAATGAGATACAGGTATTTGCATATTTCAAAGTATGAATAACTGTATACATTATGTAGGCTGCTTATTCTACAGTGCTTAAGTGCTGAAGTCCAGCGTATGTGCAGTTACACTGGAATGAAAATGCTTTTGCTAACAGTTAATTTTCCTTGCTGAATGAGTAAATAAGTACATATCAGGGCTTTTGCCTGCAGAGCTACCCCAGAAAAACTTTCATCTCTGGTTTTCCTGGAGGGCATGTAGGAAGCATATTGCAGTGTGCCATACTGAGCTGCAGGTTCCCGAGTCCCCAGTTGCACCCATTTGTGTGTTTATTTTCTGTACTTTTGGAAAATCAGGAACAAGTGAGAAATTATGTTGATTATGCTGAAGTAAAGATGTGCTTTATCCCCGCAAATGAGTTGTAGAAGCTAGCTTATATTTTTAGTCAGCTAAGGATTCTCTGTATACTTTAGATCTTGTACATCTTTCACCTCTCTGAGACCCAAATTTAAATCCAGCACTCAAGGATATCATGTGGATTTGTACACTTGCTGGTGGATTGTGGTTCCATGAAACAATGAAAAGATTATGCTTATCCATGCTTATTCCATCTGTAACGGGTGTAATAGTAATAATATATATATATTTTTTTACTTAAGTCATTCATCTATAATCCAGTGCAAATTAACTGAAGTTAGAAATAGTCTTTATTTTAGCATTTCGGAGCACATGAGGCAAGAGAACACATCTAAATGATTATTTCTTGTAGAAGATACTGAGATAGGTACATTCTTTTATTGCATTCAACGTGATTTTCAGTGAAACAAAATCATGTTGCAACATGTTCTTTCCACAGAGGCAGGCTTCATGGCACATTGGCTGAAGAGTTCCTTTGGTGGCTTGCTTTATCTTTTGTAATGCATAATTTGGGGCTTTAAATGCATAGTATTAGGTAGTGATAGATGTTGTTTAGGCTCTCGCTTAATGCTATGGAAAATTCCCTCAACTGTGGAGACTTTTTAGTAGCTGAACTGTTAGCTAAGTTCTCTTGCAGGTTCCTACACCATTCTCTGCTTTATGGAATAGCAAACATGTTGGGAAGGGAAATAAGAGTGATATTGCCATTTTTTCAAACTGATGACCTGGTCCAGGTTAAGTCTGGCTAGCATCTCACGAGTACTTTAAATTTCTAAGATTTTCCCATCTGTTTGTAATTGAAAATTACAAATTTTCAATTTGTAATTGATTTGGAATACTCTACTGGTGCTCAGATAGATCACCAGGGTCAGCTGAAGTTGCTCATTTTTTAAATCAAAGTATGTATGTATTTTTATCACTAAAGAATTATCTGTGAGGTTTGAAGCATGTGTGAAAAGAAATGTGGTCCACAAATACACAACATTTCTGTTATTGCATCTGTTGGTTAGACAGATCTTAGACATTAGCACAGACCCACTATATTATGGTTAGCATAAACCATTTTATTACTGTCCTAAATTTCCAAATTGGTCTGTAGATGAATGCCTGCCTTCATCAGCAGCTAAAATGAGATAAAATGAAAGGCTGGTACAACAGGAACACAGATTTGTAACTCTGTAACACTAGAATGCTTCTCTAGATTTACCATTTTCTTAAGAGAATTTCCTTTAGAAGTAAAAATTTAGGTATTATTTTGAATATGTCTTAGAAGAATTGTACAATGTATATAAACAACAAACAGCATTTCCAATGTCTGTGTGCTCAATATGGTTATGTTACTGTCTGTTTCTTGTAATAGGATTCCATATATGTTTAGCGAATGCTTTAAAATAATCCTTTTTTATTATTTTGCAATATGATAATATTTCTTTTTAAATGAACAACGTGTGTTTAACATGCATTTTTCAAGAGTCAACAATTTCTGTGAAAGCTATCATGGTGTAATAGCATTGTATGAAAAGCTCCTTTTCTTCATAAACCCTTATATTTAATCCCTCAAAGCAGCAAGCGACATGCTGGCCAGAGAATTAACTTCAGCCTGAAGATAAAGAAGAGGCCAAAGTTAATGACAGCTGCAGAAAGCTGAAAGATACAATATAATTCAAGTAGCAGAGTAACAGCTTGCAAAACAGGTTGCAGTATTTGCTTTATGATGAATAACTAGTGCAAAAGAAAGTGTATTTTCTGTTTCTACAAAAAACCACATTTTCTGGTTAATAGATTCTTAAACTAATATTCCTGTGAACATGAAGGAAATAAGTTAGATGGGTTATGTTTGGGATGATACTGGCTAGCTATTTGTCTTTAGCATATAAATGGTAATGTTGTGTAATATAAAATTAATTACAGTAGTCAGACTTAAAGTTTCTATTTCATATTATGAGATATTCAAATAGAAAGGAAATTTGTTTAATGGGAGAATAAATAAATCTTATTTGCCATTGAAACTCAGAATAACAGATAACATATTATTAAAAGTCAAAAAAATACTATGATTTTCATTGCTTTAACCATGTTCCCACAGAAACATATAGTAAATATTCTGTAAGGTACAGGTACTTATCAATTATTTTCAGTCCTGTTTCATCAGGTGTTTTAGTTACGTATGAACCTCGGTGGGTTTCTAGAAATTGATGTGATGCTTCAAAATATGCCAGAAGTTAAAGATAAGTCACACAGGGGTTCACAGCTGTCTTGAAAAGATGAATTTCTTTCTATGATCATTTAATTTCAGCTGATTGCGGTAATATAAAATACTGTATGCATCTCTTAGCAGTCAAGATGTGAAAGAATTGGTCAGGTCTGTAATGGACACTTTAAAATAAGTGTTCTCGTCATTTGGGTGTTACAGGCAAATCCTGGATCAGACACTATTGTTGGCCTATATTCTGCCTCTACATAATTCACAAAATCCCAGAGTGGTTGAGGTTGGAAGGAACCTCCGCGGTCATCTGGTCCAACCCCCGTGCTCAAGCAGGGCCTCCCAGAGCCAGTTGCCCAGGACAATGTCTAAATGGTTTCCGAGTATCTCCAAGGTTGGAGGCTCCACAACCTCCCTGGGCAACCTGTGCCAGTCCTTGGTCACCCTCACAGGGGAAAAAGTGTTTCCTGATGTTCAGAGGGAACCTCCTGTGTTTCAGGTTGTGCCCATTGCCTCTGGTCCTGTCACTGGGCACCACTGGAAAGAGCCTGGCTCTGTCCTCCTTGCACCCTCCCTTAGGTACTTACAGACATTGATTGGACCCCCCTGAGCCTTCTCTTTTCCAAGCTGAACAGTCCCAGCTCCCAGACTTTTCTCATAGGAGAGATGCTCCAGTCCCTTTACCATCTTTGTGGCCCGTCACTGGACTCTCTCCGGTATGCCCATGTCTCCCTTGTACTGGGGAGCCCAGAACTAAGCACAGTCTGGTGTGACTAGTTGGAGGTAAAATGGTAATTTCTGACCTGTTGGTGATGCGGTAATACTGAAAGCTATGGGGGAGAATCTGAAGTTATGAGACCTTTCCTCTGCCTCAGCTCAAATCTTTACTTCTGTCATAGGCTTCCAGCCTGAGGTTTGGGAAGGTTCAGGAGTTTTTTCAGTTGTTCATGTCTGGATCTTTGTATCTGACTTTCACTTGTGCTGTGAATCAGTGCTGCAGGAGACTGCTTCGTTACAGATGTACACCTTTGTCCTTACTTGTAGATGCAGTCTTAGTGGTGTGGTGCTACTGTGTACCCAGCCTCTGAGGATGGATTTGGTCGTGTTCTGCACACTTACTGTGGGGGGGAAATAATGCAAGGCTCCCTGCAGTAAACCACAGTTGTTCCTTAAAACATAGTACAAGTACGTTGTAGCAGTGTTCAGCTTGCCAGGGTAAAAATAAAATACAAATTTTATTTGGAGACCGTACACAAAACCTACTGGAACCATATGATGATGTACACACATAACAATATTCAAGCAATGCAGCTGTCAAGATATTTTCACATACAAGAAAGAAAGACACTTTTATCAAGCCTTCTAATAATTCTTTGCACTGCACTGAGAGTGTAGGAACTTTTTCCAAAGTACTATTTATTCTATTGAGAATAGAAATAGGCCTTTCACATCTTCATAGTTTACATAGGGTATCTGTGTACCACAGTTTGCTAGAAAATGCATCATAAGTTAAGGCTGCATTTTAAAATAAGAGTTAGAAATTATCTAAAAATGACATAATTTAATCAGCTTCATCAAAGCCTCTTGGAGAATGTGGTCAATACAGTCTTGGGAGTTAAGTAGGGCAGTTTATTAAAACAAATGGAAGTGATCAATTCCAAGCTTTCCCAGTCTCAGACAGTATACTAGAGCAGGAATAAGCACTGCATAAGAGAACACTTTAATGACAGAATCCTCTTATCTCAGAAACCAAGTAATAAAAAGTTATTATCGTCTGGGTGCAGCTAGCTTAGCCTTGGCATTAAGTACCACAAATAGGAATTTGCCTTTTTAAAGAATGGCCAACTGGTTTAGTGCCACATAAGCCAGGAGGGAGAAAGCTGCAGCTCTGTTTTGTGCGCACCTTCCTACACAGTTCAAAAGGTCAAAAGGCAGTAATGGTGCCAATGAAGAATTCATTAATATTTCTTTTATAAACTTTTAACACCAGCTTACTCAAGACTCATACTGAAATAGTTACAATGATTATACCTGGTAATGGAAGATTGGTAAAGAATGGACAACCGGTTTAGTGCCACATAGGCCAGGAGGGAGAAAGCTGCAGCTTTGTTTTGTGCACACCTTCCTACACAGTTCAAAAGGTAAAAGGCAGTAATGGTGCCATTGAAGAATTCATTAATATTTCTTTTATAAACTTTTAACACCAGCTTACTCAAGACTCATACTGAAATAGTTACAATGATTATACCTGGTAATGGAAGATTGGCGTGGTCTGTGTTTTAGAAAATTCGGACTATTTTCATTGAGGAACAGGTGAAAGGCATAGGTTTGTTGAATACTGTATGAGAACGAACAAACTAGTCTGTCTCTGAATTCCTGATGTCTTGATCCTGTGAAAAACCTTGTTTGGGAAATATTTCCAGGCATGGCATAAGCTACCTATTTCTTCCTGATGGATTTCAGAGTGGTGTGAGTATTGGCTTCTCTCTGGAGAGTCCTCTTAAACTGTGATTTTTAAGCTCTACTGTTGGGCAATTTTGAAAGGAATTGCAGATCAAAAGTTTTTTAACAGAAATTGGTGTCTCACATAGCAGTCGGTCAATTTACCTTCAGAGAATGCTGAAAGTTCATGTTTTTTTTTCTCTCATTACTTCAGCCTTTAGATCTCAATTAAGCTAAGTAGTCTAGCACAAGCATATTGCTATGTAGGCAGTCCTGTCAAAATAATGATGGTCTCTATAAAGAAGTGCTTACTTAGGATCTATACTGTGTTAGTAGTGTGGAAGGCTTTACTTGAAGAACAGAGAGATCAAGAGCTAGCTCTTCAGCTGGAGGTGGTTGTCCCCTCAGAGAAGACACAGAAAATAATACTGTAGAGCTATTTAAAATGGTTTTATCCACTCTGCATGATCAAATATTCCTACCACATAGTTTATTGTTTTCCACAAAGAGTAGTCGTTACCGTTTTCTCTTCCCCCGGCTCTTCTCTCCTTTTCATATAGTCAACATATAAGACCACACCACACAAAATAAAAGTGTTAATATTTCAAAATACAGGTTGATGGCCTAGGCTATGGGAAGACAAAGCTCTGTCTGTGGCTCCAATGTGTCACTTTGCACTGCTTCTTCTGAGAGATTCAATTTATCCCTCTCCATGGAATACCTTGAAGATGGGTCGTGAGGATTAGCATGGACAAAGGGAAAAAGTTTGCCTTTGAGTTTCATTTACCAACATGTCAGCTTTGACCTAGGTCACAGAGTCATTCATCTGAGATTTAGGAAAGTCCTTACCAGTGTTGTCCTGGGCTGTCTGCCCTGTCTGTAAGGAGCTGACCCCTTTGTAAGTTCAGACGTACTCATGCAGATTGTAATCCCCAGTGTCAGCTCTTTCCTACTGACTGGTTCTAGGCTTCAGCCAGACTTTTCTAGAAGAAAACACAGGGAGTTTAATGAATCTGCGCAATTAAAACTTTGGCTTAAATGTGCAGCATTATTTTCTTTATTTCTGAGTTTGACGATTCTCTGTTTAGCGTCAGATATAGCAGTGGTGTCTTAAAATCTACAGTGTCTGTAACACCTACCTACTTGAACTTTCTGAATCATCCGAAGCATTTGAGGTATTTCTCCTAATGTCTCCCCTTCCAAAATACATTTTTCATATTTTGCTGAAACCTTTCCCTTCCAAATCTCTTGAGCTTTTCTTAGTCCTTTTCTTTTGTATCCTTTCATCCTACCAGGAAAATAATAACCTGCCAAGTTATTAGCACAGTCTAGGTTAAATAAAATCACCTTCTCGTCAGGACATTTCGTGTACCTTGTTATGAATGACAGCATTGGCACTGATTCACTTCTTTCACTTAAATGCTGTGGTTCTTGTTAACAGAGTTCATGTGATGAGCAAACTGAGATGTTCGGAATTGCAGATAATGATCCTCTGACTTCTTTTCACCTTTCTTCTCTCATTTGATAGGGCAAGTCCTAGTGCATTCTTCTGAGATATTAATGATTTTTGTAATATGTGAATCCCTTTGAAACGTATACTTCCTTATTTCTTACAAAACATAATTACCGCTTCATTAGTAAACTATAGTCATGAGATTTTGCCATGGGTGGCCAGTGAGTACTGGTTTTCTTGTTTGATCATTAACTGAATGCTGTAGTTAGACAAATATTTTGCTGACTTAAATGCCTAAAAATACTTAGAGAAGTTCAAAACCATTAACTGTTTTGGATGACCTTGAGTTTACAAAAGCATATCCAGTGTGCTGCACGTGCTTTTGTAAGAGTCTCTGGGTGTTTTGCCCTGGGGATGGGCAGCTGTATGTGTCCACATATTTCTGTTCAAAACATTTGTTCATGCTTATATAAATAAAATGTACAGTGGTGGGACATCATTATTGCAATTGTGTGTTTTTAGAAATGATTTTCAGTTATGGTATTAAGTTGCAGAATAACAATATGAACAGTCATAATACTATTTGGGAAACAGCCCGTTTCACGTACTTCACGTAGCCTCTGGGGAAGTTCTTTTATTTCTGCATGTGCTGAAGCTTTTGTTTTATGTGATGAAAATGGTGGTGTTGCATATTACAGTAAATATGAGTGGCTTCCTGACTTTCAATTGGGAAGACTTCAAATTAGCAATCACTTAAGTTCCTACTGATCTAAGTGACTTTGGCTTAATTTCAGTCCTTCAGAAGTCAGTAGTTAAAGTGACTTTTACATTATTCTTACTTTTTTAAAAAATGAAAACTGGTTTGTGCTCATGGGTAGGTCCTAAAAGTTGCTTCTTAGTGATGGGGTTTAATGTTGCTAGGTAGTCATAATAATTAATACATTCGTGTAATTTATCTAATATTTTTGTGTAATATATAGGAAAGCTATTATCACTCAGAACTTGTCAAAACTATTTGATAATTTATCTGAAATAAAATAATGTTGGCAGAAATATTGGCATGACACCTATTACAGACCATAAGAAATGTTTATTTTTAATACAAAATCAGCTCCTGCTTAAATTCCTTTCTGTGTGCCCCATACCACATTGACAGCACTACTAATATTTGAAATTTCAGGCATCAGCAGTACTTGTGTACTGATTTAATCACTTTGTGGTTAGTGTTGACATTTAACGTGATAATTTAAAAATCCCAAGAGAGTAGTATGAGCCGATGACTTCTTGAGCAGGCTTATTTATCAATGTAGAAACTGTACTTGTCCTATAATATACCTTCCAGAATCTGCATTCTCTAAGATCACGTCTGCAAAATTCAAGCTTTTTGGATGCAAATTATTTAACCACAGTTTTTGCCTAAGCACTTTTAACATTCAGTTTAGTTGATGTGGTAATATTGTAGGTAAAATAAGTATTGAACCTTGACTTCTCAGGTTAGAAATTTCATTGTGCATCTTTCTTCTCATACCTTGTTGGCAGCAGGCGTATCGTGTAAAGTTGAATTTTGATTCTTTGAAGCAGGGCAGAGGTTATATCTTATACGGTGTTATGTGATATCGATAACACTGGTAATTTTGTATTTCATGTAGTCATACATATGTATATATAGTATTTGAAAGGGCATCTTTATTAAGCAAAAGAATGTAATATACTGTATAGCTGATAGTTTTGTCACAGAATCCTGTATTTCCATATTTATCTTGTTTATGCTAATCATGCAATTGCTGTATATTCATTTTAGCAGACTTTCATTCTGTGCCCGCCGATTTGGCTGTTTTAACTCTGTAGTTTTTATGTCTGAAGATGATCCATAGAAATACAAACAAGGAATTGTATCAGCAGTATTTCATTACCAAAGCTGAGAGATGTCAGACATAATTACCGAGACTAACATCTGGAGTGGTTTACTGAAGGGAAACCTGCCAGGATTGTTAGCACATACAAAGGAGCATTATCCATATGTATGAAGCTTTATAACTAGAGCAAGTTGGGCGAGTATGGCAAGTGAAAGGTATAAAACACAACAAAGATAATTTATGAATGCGCCTACTGCGGTGATGTGTTTGAGTAAACTACTCGAAGAAGCTGCATCTCAGAGCTTCCCAAGGTAATGAGTACTGCCAGTCTATAGGAGATTTTGGCAAAATCCTTGGGATACAGATTATTTGAGCTTGCAGTGAAGAATAGGGTTAAATGAAATGTGGGACTCTTCAGCAGAGAAAAGGTCCAAGGCAGCGTGTGGTCACAGAATGAGCGGATGGATTTTGTGCCCTTTTATCAGGCCACTCTTAAGCTCCGTTAATGTTTACTGTAGAAGACAGTTTTTGGAGTGCTAAGGGTCTTGCTACTGGTTCTTCTCCTGCCAGGAGCTTGACAGAATGGTTTGGAAAAAGTGTGACTTGTCTATACGCTCCAGCCTATGTCTCTTCATCGTCTCTCCCTACCAGCGGAATGGGGCCAACGACCTATGAGTATTTGATAATTTTAATAGGCATAAAGCCTATCACTTATTTTGATGAATGTAAGGTACATAGGAAATACTGAGGTGGAAATTGAGAAATCGTGTTCTCAATCACTTGGAAATTTCTTACCACTTTTTTAACATTTTCTACATGAGGGTTGCAGTAGTGGATGGGATTTTGTGCAACCTCTGTGCAACACAAGGCTTTAATAGTGGATTCATGTGTTATAAATGCAAGCAAAAGTATGTACGTATTGCATCTGTGTTGGGAGTTTTATATTGGGTTTTTTTCTGGTGATGATTTACACTAGTAACGCCCAATAATGTTAATATGATTATCGCCGTAAATCCTCTGTACCCATCCATGGTTACTTAGCAATATCTCTTTCTAGCAGGTGTATTAGGGTAATAGATTAAGAGTATTGGAGGGATAAAATTGATATTTTTAAATAATGTTCCCATGTTCTCTCAGTATTAATTGTAAAGCTTTTATTTTATCTGGCTTTCTTATACATCTTATTATTGTCATGCATATTCACTTTCTGGCCTTTTTTCCCCCTTATTGTCTGTTAGATGACTCAGTGATTGGCAAAAAGACTTAGAATGTTGATGTCAAATGCCTCTTAACTAGGACATCAAAGACATACCTATGTTCTTGCTTTCTGAATCTTTTCAGTTATTACATAATTTGTGAATGTATTTTACATGGATTACTTTAAAAGTTTGCAAAAAAAAGCCGGTCACAAAGTGTTCAGCTAGTTCCCATACCAGATTTGGTAGGTACTATGATATATATACTATGAGGTGTAGAAGAAATACTTTACTGTAAAATGTTTGCTCATGTGAACTTGCAAAATAACCTGCTTTTGCAAAGTGATAAAACTATCTCAATTTATTTTTCAATGAGCTGCACAACATATTAATAGGATAATTTGGTATGTGTAAAATGAAATACATTTACTGAGTACAGACCAAATATTTGAACTTAAACCCATGTGTTGCCTTAAAAGTTGCTAGTAGTTGCTGGTTGCAGGATAGACAGACTGTCCTTTTTTCTTAGATAGCTACGGTAAATACTTGTTTACAGATCTGCCCTTAGCAAGAGTTTCAATTCATGCTTAATTATTAAGAACAAATGAGTCCCCAAGGAGATGTCGTGTATTTCGTTGTATCTGAAAAGAGTTAGAGTGCTGTTCTAATTACTTTAGTCACTTCTTCGTACACCAACTATACGCAGTACACTGGGAACATCAGTATTTTGTTTAGAATCAAATAATGTTTGATTTTTATTTTTTTTCCTCATTTTGACAGTTTTAAGAAGTCAGAAAATTCTAAAGGAAGCTTTAATTGTAAAATGTACAGCTGCATTAGAAGAAAGTAATAGCCCATTAGTCTAATACCTTACATATCTGAGGTTAGTATTTTATATTTAATAAAGTCAGTTTAACTACACTGAAAGCCAATAAAAACATAGTGTGGGTATGGTGCAACCAGTGTTTGTAAGTAATCGTAGTAACTCCAAATCACATTGAGGATTTCCCCCTTGGGAGGCAGTTATATATTATCAATTTTGGAATTTTCTTTTGGGGATGAGCTGAAACCTGATGATTTGAGATGTATGAGAAGACTTCAGTTTTTAAAAAGATGTTTGCTCAAATGATGAGTTGCATTTACTTTCACCAGTAAGTGAAAATAAGAGGCCACAGTGGATTTCATCTTGGTCAACTGTAAACTTTTTGAAACTCATGCATGATATATATGGATGACATGCATAAATTAACAATAGTCATTTATTTTAGAAGTAATAAACAATGTAATTCATTACACTGATATGTCAATTTCTCATTTAGATCTGTTTTTCCATAGGAAGAAATACTGAGAATATGGTGTTTGACAGTCTTATGGATAAAAATGTAATATATAATGTGCCAGTTCAGAACTGAAACCTCTATTTAATGAAGCTATGCCAGTGCAACAGATTTATGTTGCAAACAAATCTTTCTTGTGCTTTTGAAGATCAAGTTAAGCACTTATTTCCTTACATATTACTGGTTTGTTTTTGCTCAAAAGAAAGTAAGCAGAGCATTTATTACAAAAGCTAAAACATAACCTAAAAACAAATTTATCACTTAGGTTTCCAAACAGAATGATGGTCATTATTTAAAAGAGTGTGCATCCTCCCTCCCTCCCCAACCCCTTTAATAACCTTCATGTAATCCTTTAATCCTGTAAGCTTTTATCTGGGGCTTTGTATATATTACCAGAGCAACTTACTTTCATTACAGCATCATCAAAGAATGGATTTCTCATGTTCTGTAGTGCACAGGGAGCATTAAGAATTTTTTAAAAACAATTCCTTTCTGTCACTGCTTTGCCTTTTGGATGTAACAAGTTATTTTCCCCCTACTTTTCATAATACATTTGAAAGGCTAAGCATTTACAGTTTGGAGTTGTAGTTATAAAAATCTTGCAATTTAATGTTTTTCCACAAAACTACTTAGTGGGGAATAACTTTAAGGTTGATAAGGAATGTCATGTAACTCACTTTATTAATTTATGGTCTAAGAATTCTTTCCTTAGTGTGTAACAAGCTGACCTTTTGCAAATTGCCAAGACAGGAGGAATAAATGACATTGTTACAATGAAAAAGATGTATAAATTGAGTGTTGTATTTTTAGTTTTGAAGGCTGAAGGTCTGGTCATGTTATTTCCAAGCTTTATTAGTGGTTGCTACAAAAACTAATTTTCTAATGTTTGACTAATTTCCTTAAAAGCTTGATTGCTATAAAAAATGTTCCATTTCAAAAAATTAACATTTATGTCAGTATTCTGATCTTTATTCAAGACAAATCTTTAAGCTATTCAAGCAGTTGTAGTTACTTTAAATATGATGTGTAGATTATATTTTTATTAATTAGATTGGACATTACTGCTAACTTCAGTTGTTGTCACTGAATAAGCTGCAAATTCCTGTATTTGTTTTATGCTTTAAAAACAGAGTGTGGACTTTGTGTAAGTTGTCTCAGAAGAGTCTTGTGTCGGTAAAGTCCAGCATTCTTTTTAAACATCAGATCGTAGATTATTCTTGTATGGAAACCCATACATCTTGTAGTACTCTCCAGTGACTAAAATTACTGGGGAAGTGTCTGTATGCAGAAGGACTGTAAATGCCTCTTCCTGGATTGGTCTTGCTGTCATCCATTGACAGCAGGCAGAAGGCATGGAGAAGCATCTCTGCTTCTCACCTTGTGGATATTCATCTCTGGAAAGATTAATTCTGACTTTTTAATTGCCTCTCTCAGGAACACGTATAAAAGTTCTACACCTATCTACATCGTAGGTATTTCTATATGATTTTGTAGGGAAAAAAGTAGCTGAACTAATAAGAGAAGGTATAGCTTTCTAGGCTAAATGTGATACATACTTTATGACCACGATTTATGTGAAACATAACTAGCAGTATCTGTGAAACAAATTGGCCTCCAGTTTCTTTATATTAAATTAACCTGTTCTGAAGGACTGCCAATTATAATCAGGCTTCTTTTGAAGAATTTACTGGGCATTACATTTTTAAGAGAGCAGTTTATTTGGTGAAAACATTTTATGTTAATTACTTACAGTGCTCTTGCCATCGTTTTAGTGAAAAATTCTGGCCTAGTGTTTGTCACTGCAAGTGTTCAGCCTATAAATTATTGCAGTGAAACGTAGTAAGTATTGAAATAGGCCTAGATAATTCACAATGGGATGAAATTAATTCTTATGTCTCCTGCTTTTGGGAGGAAGGAAAAATGTCACGTTGACTGTACATACAAAGGAGGAAGAATTTTTATTAAGTCTTAATAAAGTTCACATAATACACTTTATTGTTGATAGTATGTTAATTTTAGTTTTAGTTCAAGTTTAAAATAATGGAGTGGTTAGTTGATGTTCGTGCATTTCAGTGATTGGTCATTGCAGATGGAAGAGGTACTTGCTGGTTTTATTCCACCTGTATCCTCTTCTTTCAAGAGCTCTATTTCAAAGCCACTTAAAATAAACTTATCTAGAACTATACGATTGGAAGTTGGAAAGGAACAAAATTAGTAAAAAAAAATGTTTATTCATTCTAATAAGTATGCTTTTATCCATCTTCAGTCTATGTGGTAGGTTTCACAAATTCCCATGTTTTTCTCACAATTTCTGAGAAAATATTTTAACTATTGTTTTAGGAATTGCTGAATAATCCGTTTTCATGCTTGGATCTTTTGATCTCCCTTTACATTCTTAATTTTCCTTCTAAAAAAGAAAGGCTCTGAGGACTTACCTTAATTTTTATTTTTAAAGCCAGTATTGTTTTTTAAGTATTGGTGTCTGAACTGTAGCAAGAGTTCTGTTATTAGCAGTCTTGAAATGAACTTGCTTATTAAGATCACTCGCTCTCACTTCCAGTATGCCAGAGTTATCAAAGGATTTCCCTTTTAATTCATTATTTATTTATTTTTATGAGGCATCTTGCTGTTTTACCCTTTCCTGTTCTTCAGAATAAATAGGCTAATTCCTTGACATTTAGGGACTTCAGCTCCAGGAATTAAGGATAGTTGCTGTCTATGTTGCTTAGAGACAAGGAAGAAATACTGTCCATTCCCCAAATATACAAATAAATAAATCCAAGAGAATTTACTATTTTTATGTCAATGAAAATTCAGCACATTCACTTGTAACGTGCAGTCCAAGGACTGATCTCAGTAACGAAGTCTGGTGAAATGTGGAAGCTGGATAACAAAATCTGTATGTTCATGATCTTGCATGTCTTGTATGAGAAATTGCCATGTCTGTTGGATTAAATACAATGTAGATGTGGTAGAATGGAAAGAATGGCGGATGATTTTTCTGTCCCTCTGTTCTTCAGTCAATCCTGACAACTAAAAAGGCAGTTTTGGTAGGGAAACAGTTATTACATATTCTGGGAAGAATTTCAATATACCTAAATAGACATAATTTGCTTATTGACTGGTAATTACCGAAGATGACTGCTAGTGGGGGAAAAAAGCTATCCTTCATATAAAACCTGACAATTTCCTGCACTGGGAAACTTTTGTAAATTAATAAATACCTGAGAAAGCCCAGAAGAAGCTACAGAACTGTGAGAAGTTGTCAAATAATAAGTGATGAAAAGGTCAGGAGAAGCAGAAGGAGAAAACTTGCTTTCTGTATTCCTCTACTGTAGGCTAGTGCAAAAAGGGGCAGATAAATGCTGTTTAGTCTTTGTCTTGACTGTTACCACAAATCTTCTGAAACCAGACAGAACAAGCAGTGTGAACGCCATTTATCAGCAGGCTGTGATCTTTCTGATTTTCAGGGCCTGAAGTGAGAAGTGTTAGGTGCAAATCCAGTAAAAATACTTGAAAGAGCTTAGGTGTCATACCACAGAGCTTTTTGGGTATTGCAGTGAAATGCTGGGCTCTCGTTGGGCATGCAGGGTCTTCCCAATACATTTGAGGAATTCTCTGTGGGACGAGGAGAAAGCCAGGTATTCCAGGATGGTTGTCAGAGTAAGCAGGCGGCTTTGCTAGCTCACCTTGCTAAGCCTGCTTAGGTCTAACCAGGGGGGAAACACTGAAGACAACTGAATCCCCAAAAGCTTTCAGTGGGTCTTCTGGCATATGCATCTTCCTGACAGTCCAGAACTTGCTCTTCAATGCAATTGTCTGCTTCTTCTTTTTCTGGTTACGTTTTTTCTCTTTTCTCTTACTGTATAATAGCTTAGTCTTTCACCTTCAGGATAAGTTCTTTTATCATGAGATTGTAGTGTCGTCAGCCATCCTTCTGTCTCCTCGTCTTTGGACTGGTGAGTCTTGCATCCTTTTCTGCACAGCACTACATTTTAACGAGCATTGGAGAGCGTCTTCCCTCAAGAGAATTTAGGGTTTATGTTGGCCAGTAAACTGAGATCTAATCTGTTGATTTAAAAACAGGGACAGGGAAGGCCTCTTCTGCTGCTTTTTGAAAGGTGTCCACTGCTATTTTGTGTGGTGTTCCTTCACGAGGGTGTACACTAGGCATGGTCTCTGTTACAAATAGCATCTCAGGAGTCTGCAGTTAAAAAATATCTCACTTTTGGATCTCGGTAGGGGTGATAGCATCTGGCACAAGTTAGACTTGTGGAGAAAGAGTGGCAGGGCTCAGCTCATACCTGATCATTCAGCTGAGCTTTCAAAAATAATCAGACTGCTGCAAGGAGTCAAATGCAAGCATTTCATACAGCCTGTTTGGGCTCATCGCAGCCTTAGCTCTAGGGAACGCAGAGTTGAAATTCTGTCACTCATTGAGTTTTAGGCGGTCCAGGATTGGGGGACAGCTAAATAGGGACAACAAATAACAACTGATTTTCGTGTTAAAATCTTCTCCAAATTGCACTACACCTAATTGAGGTTTTTTTACCATTTCATAATGTCTGCACTGCTATCATAACCTGCTTTCAACTACATGCATAGCTTTTGTCATCCAAGTAGGACCCAGTGGGATAAGAATGTATTATTTTACTTAATTGTTTTTCTGTAACGTTTATGTATAGCAATTTCTTCTGTCTGCTGTTTGAATGTTAACCTCTCTAAGGAACAGGAGCTTGTTTAGTCAATCAAAATTGGAATTGTGAAGGAGGCCTATGTCAAAAAAGTGTGCTTCTATCTGCCCTGTGTCAGGTATGCTTTAAAGGGAGGGTGCTGAGAAACTTGCAAGAAACTGAAAATGGTGGTTTAGATAGGAGAAGCTCTTTCAACCTTAAGTATAGCATCACTGCGGCTGCACTCTGTAATTACAATGTCACTTGAGAATTGCTTAACAATTTTGATGCTTTAAGCTATGACAGACTAATTCTGAGAAATGTTATTTTAGTTCTGTGGCACTTGCAGTGGTGCACAGCTGCTTGCAATTTCTGAATGTACACTACTTTCTGCTTAGAAGTTGGAGACAAAAAGGAACCTCTGAAATGAACTGTCAAGCTTTCTTTAAGGAAGATGATTCAGATCTAACCTTCCACAGTAGGTGGTATCACTGGGGATGAATGAAGAATTCTGCAAGATGTAATGCCATTTCATCAGCAGGACACATCATATTTAAGATAAAAATTCTTTTTGAAAGCTCCTGGCAGACTCACAGTGTCATTGTAGTTCCTAGGCATTAGGTCTGTTTCAGGGTAGGTGACATCAGAACAATCCGGGACACTATATTTAAGGAAAACTAAGATGAAATGAAGGTAATGCAGATTGAATTTGTCCCTGAGGTTTTTTTGCTCAGAAATCTTGTAAATGTCACATTTTAGTTTTTGCAAACTTTACTTAAAATAAGATTCCTTGTGCTGCAGTGTGTGTAACTGTCAGGATGCGTTTGTGAAGCTGTATGCCTGTCAGTCAGACCGGATCGCCGAGATTTGACAGAGCTACTGCCTCATGTCTGTACTTTCATAAACTTTTCATAAGTCTTTTCATTAACGATGGAGAAATTTGCGAGTGAAGTTAATAGCCTAGCTTCCCCCCCCCCCCCATTCTTTAAACTACCCATTCTACGTTGAGACGAAAACCTGCTGTGGAAGGTACCTAAGGCTGGTAGTTGTGAATCATATACATAATGCTGTTCTTCAGCTGTGCTAAATTATACCTCACCAACAGTTAAAGTAAATATCCTGTAATCTTTGAAACGTGTGGCATTTTGTCAAATCAAATCCTTTGTTTTCTTGGTTTTGTTTGCTTTTACATAGTCTTGAGGGACACATTTAAAGCCTGACTAGATTTTCTTGTAGACTTGTCTTTCCTTGATGTACCTCCACAGGTTTCACAGACTTCGTCCTGGTACACACCAGCGCATCTGAAATTGGAACCGGTTTCTGATAATCTTCCAGTACATCTCTCGGGCACTTTGAGTTGTGGTAGTTTACGAATACATACAGAGATACATATGGAGACATACACTGTCTTTTTCTAAATAAAACCTCTGTCAGCCATTTTCACTTTATAATTTCTTCCAAATTGAGGAAGTTAAGACACTGTACATCTGTGATTAAACGAAGAGCAAGCCAGCTGAAGGACATAATTCAAAGTAAACAGATGATCTCCTGAAATGCCACACTGGTTGAGCATGGATACTGTTCAACTGGCTAGAAGTCAGAGGCAGTCACATGCAACAATTATTGCAAGGTAAAAACCTTTTGAAAAAGCAGATAGTATGGATTTTCTTTTTTGAAGCTTAGTGCTCTGGGATTTTGTGGAATACGTTAAAATGACAAACTGTACATCCTAGGAGTCTCTGTGCAGGTATGGTCAAAGAGCAGATAATTACCAAATGGCTGCTCAAGTGAAGTATTCTTATAAAATATTATGTTATATTTAGCAATATGTTTCTTGGTTTTCTTGTATGAAAGAATTGTTTTTACATAATTTTCACTATGTGACTTCAATACCATGTTAGCTAGTTGCTCAAAAAAAAAAAGCGTATGTCCTTTTGGGGGTTTGATTCATTATAGTCTTCCTTCCTCCAAAGTTCTCTTAAAGCGCTAATATGTTGTTAGCATTTTTACCAGATACAGGTTCAGTTACTTTATTTAAAATAGAGATGATAGCAAGTGTGTTAGTAGTTACATTACACGTGTATATTTATTGTTGCTCTTAATGTCAAGGGACTTATTCTGAAACACTTTTGGCCTTCAGCTTCTTTATCATAGTTGTAGAACATCATATGGTTCTGATGGAGATGGATTTAGACTAGTTAATGACTGGATGTTTTTCATGAAACAGGGATGGTGAGTAGAAAGAATGCATTGAAATTCAGTAATATGCATAATTCATCTATCATAATTTAACAAATGGAAAAGACTAAGACAAGCTGCCATCCATCACAATTATTTTAACTGCACTCCAGGGTAAGTTAAATTGTATTAACTTTTGGCTTAACAGACTTGGAGAATTGTATTGAGCAAGTTGCATCTTCTCTATCAGCTTACTGCTACTGCTCAGTGATTTACAGTTTTGACATTTGTTACAAAACATTTAATTTGAACTAGAGATTTTTCAAAGCTGTTTGAAAAGCAAACTTGCATAGATAAAGCATTATATGTGTCTAGCACATAAATAGCAGCAACCAAACCTAAACTGGAAGCAATACTACTGTAAATCTGAATTGTCCTTTAGAGGTACCTGCTTGGTCCCTGGATTAGATGGTGGGGGGGGCCAGGGCCTTAAGGGAACTGATTTTCTAGGTTAGGCAGTT
The DNA here is from genome assembly GCF_000699105.1 of Pygoscelis adeliae. Lineage (NCBI taxonomy): Eukaryota > Metazoa > Chordata > Aves > Sphenisciformes > Spheniscidae > Pygoscelis > Pygoscelis adeliae. Next base: position 20,666,967 of record NW_008825614.1, read on the forward strand.
GTGTCCAAAGTCAAGGGGAGTAAATCCCATTGCAGTCCTGAGACTCTTTAACCCTTAGGTTCGGTAGGTGCCTCAGTTACTTTCTTGCCTTGTTGAGATGACTAAACTATTGTATGTTGCTTGTATGATAGTTTAGCCAAACAAAACTTTCTCCCCATTAATAAGAAACAAGCTAAATAAAGAGGAAAATGCAGTTAACCAAGTAGTTTCTTTGTACTTTTCTACATATGTGATAATTAGGCGTTTAATTGAATTCACGTATTGTGTGTTAGGTGAGAAAAAGCTAAGAATTTTCTTCTGAGTTCTGATACTGTCATGGAGACTGTCACAGAAAAGAAATTGTGGTGTGCTAACACTGAATTCCAGGCCTTGGCAAATAATGATTTAGAGTGAGTATTTGCTTCTGGACCATGTCACTGACTGTGAAGGAGACTAGCAAAGATCAGTACAAATTATTGAGAGGATACAATAACAGCAGTGCTGGTAAGTGACTCCACAGGGCGGGCTGCACCAGCTGTTGGGGGGACAGAACCACAGTTTGTGGATGTTGAACTTCCAGTGTTCCTTGATGTATTAACATAAACTCCATAAATGCAAATTAACACAGTTTTGTTTCATCTTAATAGTAAAAAGTCTTCCCCACAGATTTGTCATGGTGTCAGTTTAGGGTCTTTGCAGTACTTACTCTGTTGGTAAGTAACTACTGAATTAGCAACATCAATACATATCTGTGAAATGCTCTTTTGCATTCTCGACAAGTTCTGTACTGCTTTCAAAATATCCAGAGAAATCCTTAAGATGTTTCCACCTGGTGGAATTTTTATTAAGTCACCAGAACATTTTTTTTAAAAATTTGTGTTGTATTTCATCTCTCCTTAAGTGTAATAATATGATATAAACTTAATACTTTTAAAGCATTTGTTTTTAAAATTTTTCTTTAATTTTTTTCCATCTAATTGTTCCTTCTCTTATTTTCTCTCATGAGGTCTCTTTGCAGAAGAGTCTGAAAAGGATTCCATTCCTAATCCAGTCCTTTTCGTCATTCCTGGATTATCTCTTCTACTCTTTAATGCACTATCATGACACTGAGGAAGTCATATCAATGCTGTCTGAGTTGGGGGGCAGTTAACTCCTCTTCAGGGTTGTTCTCTACACTGTTCTTTCTACTCTTGCCCATGGTCCTTGTTTCATTAATCTTGTTACTTTTTTTGGGTATGTCTCTGGTGCTTTCTTTTCTCTCATACACACATACCATCTCCAAATATTTTCATATATTCCTAAAATCAGATGTGTTCTTTTCTTGCCTCTGCAGAAAACCGTTGTGTATGCCTTCCTCTCCTGCATCAGTTACTGCAGCTTCTGCTGGTGTTTCTTTGTATAGCCCATTTGAAATCGAAGTTGCATTCCCTGCTGTCATGCTAGAATGAGTGTTCTTCATACTGCAGCCTTTCCCTTGACTTGCCTTCTTCGCTAAAAGCTTCCTGCTGTTGACTTTTGTGGATTATCACGTTTGTAAGTTTGTTGTTGACTGTGGCTGCATCTTTCTTCCTCTTTTCCTTCCCTTATGCAAGGCTAGTTAGCTTTACCTACCCACTACTTGAGGTCTTCTTGTAGCTGTCCACAGGCTATCTTCCATGCCCCCTAGGCAAGGGACTTCTTCCACATGCTTATCTTCATTTAAAAAACATCTTCTAACCTGACACTGAGATTATGTGCGAGTAATTAGTCAACTGATTAGGATGAGGGGCAGTGAAAGGCAGCCTAAAATGATACTAATTAGGGGCTTTTGGCAATGTAGTGAAAGACGAACAAAGATGATTATGGAGAGATGGGTCTTAAAGGCAAGGATTTACAGTTTTTAGTAAAGGATTTACAGTACAGAAGCTGTTGTTGATTTACCATCTGTGAGAACTGCTGCAGCAGTGTTAATTTGAGATGTTATCTTGAGACTCTGAGACCAGTAAGTTGGCGTGATAGTGGTGTGCCTGTTTTAAAATAGTGAAGCCATCTTTGTTCCTTCATTTTTGTTTGTCTGTTTAGGGTGGACCTCACAGGGACTATTATTTGCTGTACCAAAAAGACCTCAAGACTTCTTTCTTGTTCAGGTTTGGTGAATGTCAAATGGCTCCACATAGTGCTGAGGATATTGTAACGCGGGGATTAGCTCCCTGCAAAGAAAATGCCGGAGTTGGGGCATTGCTATATATAAGCCATAACGCATAACGTCAACAACAAGCAAGCACATAAGGGGGCTCTAGTGCCTTTCCTTAGCAAGGAAGAATGTGATCAGAGGGCAGCTGAGTGAATGTGCTACATCCCCATTACTCTCATGTCCTGTATCTACCTTGCTCTGAAGCATGGTTGGTTAACAGGATGGCCTGTAAGCAGGCCATTTCTTCTGTTTTAATAAGCTTGTCTTGGGAAAACGATCAAAACAAAAAACAACCAAAAAAAAGTGCAGGGGGAGGGTGGTATAGATGAATGCCACTAGTCCTTTGGGACTGAAGAACAGATCTACTGCTGAAAATCAGTGGAGTAAAATGACTTCGGTATTACTATTGCACTTACCTTAAATAAGTCTCCAGTATGCATGAATTTGAAGCTAGACTAAAATACTTTCCTAAAAAATTGAAAGGTAAATATGCTAAACAGCAATAAGAAAAATAAGAAATACAAATTTTATGTCGTTGTGGTTGCTTTTGTTTAATTCTTGGTTGCTCTCAGGCTTACCTGAGGTTAGGGGGAGAAAAAAGAGAAAATAAAAACTGCCTCAGAACACGGGAAAACATGGCTGAATATAATGTGTGTATAAAGCGCGGGACACTTGTCTTGTAAATGAGACAATTTTCTGCAGAAAGGAGATCCGTTATTTTGTAGTACTCTCACAACTGTGGAGAAACAGAGGTGCATTTTGTCAACTATCGTTTAAATTTTACATCAATAAAATAACCTTCTAAGGAATAGAAACTATTAAACACAGTGGAACTGGCCATTCGTCTTGCAACTACTAGTCTCAATTTTAAAGAACAAAAGCTTATTATAAATTTTTCTCCAGAAAGTTCTCATACACAGAATTTTCTGTCTCCATGAATGTTTGTTTAGTCCTTTATTTACTTTTGTTGAGCTCTATTTCTGTAGCCCAATTGTTTGCAAATCAATGCCTTTCTAAATAAAATACTGTATTTCCCAGAACACTGCTAATCATTTCACGCCACAGGTGAGTTATATTGCAATTTTTTTCCCCTTGTGAGTAAAACAAAGTGTGTGAAAAGGCGGGTGGGGGGGGTGGGGGCATGTGTTCCTAAAAGTCTCAATCCGGCTTGGTGGAGTTATTTGAAAGGGCAATGAGTTCACCGACAGTGAGGATGTTTTCTGTTATAGGTGATTGTTTTACATCACTACTCTGAGTGTATGGCTATATAACGTATGTTATTTTCATAAAACATTTTGGACTGGTAGGTTCTATATAAAAATATCTTTATTATTGTTTTTATGTTTAAGTCTGTTTGGTTTTTGGCTTTTTTTTTGTTTGTTTCAGGGAGGATAGACCTGGTAAAGAATCTTCCTGCTTTACAATTCAGAACTCTTTGTAGGTTAGGAATTACCCAGTACTTACTACTACTGTTTGCAATTTTCTTAATTATGCGGTTTTATGATGCTAGTATATTGGTGTGCTTGTTTATCATGAGAATAAGACATTTCTTTCCAACAATTCATAGATGCTTACTTCTGCTTCCAGAAGTAATGTGGATTTGGAAGTAGTAGAGGAAGAGATAGTCAAATTTATATGCAGAATGTTACTAATTGCAATAATAGAATTGTTTGGTTTATCCTTGTTAAGAAGGGGGAAAAGTAAAATAGGTTATAAAAATGGGGAGGAAGTGGGGGAAAAGAGGGGACGGAGAAATGGATAGCTGTGTGCATTGAAGAAAGTTAGGAATCGTTTAAAATTGATAAGACAAAGCATTAAAAAGGTGAACGGGATGACCAAGTAATCATAAGTCTGTCAAGCAGACATTAATCCCGTGCAAAATAATAGAATGGCTGCCTGGGAGTCAAACGTGTTACATACCTTTAATTCTTCATTAATGAATTTCAATCAATACAAGGTTATGGGAAGTAGATCTTTTCTCAAGAGAATGTGATGTTTTGAGAGAACAAGTTTGACTTTTTTCAAAGATATGTGACATTTAATATTTGTAAAGTGTTTGATTTGGTGCCATGTGATGTTGATTTAGAAATTGGAATGATATAGAATCATCAGCATACATCAAGTGTTTTAAAAAAAAATGGCTAATAGGTCTCAATAACCTAATTGTAGTCAGTAATCGATGTGGAGGTCCTCTGAGGATTAATTTTAGATCTGACAGTGTTAACCTTTTTATTAGTGATGAGGAAGAAATAATAGAGTCATTACTGATAAAAGCATGCAGATGACAACAGGGCTAGTGCCATGGTAAGTAATGATCAGAGGAGAGCTCAGTGATCTTGAAAGCTGGAGTGCAAGAAAGCGCTGTATGTTTTGACACAGAAATGAAGACAAGCCTCCAGCCTAAAGAAACACTGTCAAGGAAACGGTGATTGAAAAAGGCTTGGAAGCCATGCTTTTTGATGTCTAATTAGAAGTATCTGGAACAGGAGGAATACTTGGCATTATTATAATATCATTGGAATACTTTATGTAGCTCATGCAGTATCACAACTTGTGAAGGACACAAACTCGAGGGAGCTCAGAAGAACTATGTTGAACCATGAAGGATTTGGAAGCACACCTTTGAAATCTGCCACTAGAATCTATTCAATAAATCAAATTTATAGTATTTGATCTGAGTTTGCAAGCATGCTGTAGAGAAATGCTGTTTAATAATTGAGGTGACCCCCAGAGTAGCAGGCCACTAGTAAAACAAGCCTGAATGACTAAGCAAATTTAGGCTGAGAATTAGGTGAATTCATTTTTGGAAAAACTTAAGGATTGAAGTGGATATTCCTTTGGTACCTGTAGCCCTCATGGGATGCACCCATGAGTTCTGAGGGGGAGCTGGCTGATGTCATTGCGAGGCCATTTTTCATAACCTTTGAAAGATCATGGCAATTGGGAGAGGTGCCTGAGAACTGAGGTGAAGAAACTGCAAGAAAGAGGATCCAGGAAACTCAGGGGGATCCAATCGATGTCTGTAAGTACCTAAGGGAGGGTGCAAGGAGGACAGAGCCAGGCTCGTTCCAGTGGTGCCCAGTGACAGGACCAGAGGCAATGGGCGCAACCTGAAACACAGGAGGTTCCCTCTGAACATCAGGAAACACTTTTTCCCCTGTGAGGGTGACTGAGGACTGGCACAGGTTGCCCAGGGAGGTTGTGGAGCCTCCAACCTTGGAGATACTCGGAAACCATTTAGACATTGTCCTGGGCAACTTGCTCTGGGAGGCCCTGCTTGAGCACGGGGGTTGGACCAGATAACCTCCATCCTTGGGGATTGTAAAAAGGCATCTGGAGATGGTCCTGGGCAGCCTGCTCTAGGTCAGTGGTCTCCAAACTCTTTTGATCATGCACTCCCATAAGTAAAATATTTCTGAGCATGCACTCCCAATATGTATATAATTATTTATAATTTATATACACATACTACTATACAAATATAATTAGTACAGTTAAAACATGCACAAAAAAAGAAATTTAAAAAGGATGATATAAAGATGAAATAAACAATATTTTTATTTTTATTTTAGTAATGATAAGAAGACCCCTTTTTTTTCTCCTAGTTAAACTATTGCTATTAATAATACTTTTTTTAGGGACAGCTATGTGACTGAATATGCTTCATTATTTTTTAAAATCTTGGTTTAACACTTCATGATGCAGGGATTTGAAGGTCTCCTTCCAAGTTCAGTTTATTTCGATATTGATAATTTCAAATTTTTTTGGCCAAGTTCTTGTGAGATCTAATTAGGTCGGATCAAGTTTGGGTGTCACTGTCACCCCCTCTGTGTTGTGGAGCACCCACTCTTCCCCCAGGAAGACGTGACCGTCTGACATACGGACCAACTGAGAGTGCCAATGTCCAGTTGTATATTAAATATTAGAAAAGCTTAATTTCTTTCTTACTTTTTACATTTAAAAAAAAAAAAGGTAGAAGTTCTAGTATTTTCTTCCCACAGCCCAATGGATTGTCTTGCACACACGCCACTTTGGAGACCACTGCTCTAGGTTGTCAATGTTTGGGGTGGGGGACTGTTGTGGTTTAACCCCAGCTGGCAACTAAGCACCACACAGCCACTTGCTCACTCTCCCCCTGGTGGGATGAGGGAGAGAATCGGAAGGGTAAAAGTGAGAAAACTCATGGGTTGAGATAAAGACAGTTTAATAGGTAAAGCAAAAGCCACACACACAAGCAAAGCAAACCAAGGAATTCATTCACTCCTTCCCATGGGCAGGCAGGTGTTCAGCCATCTCCAGGAAAGCAGGGCTCCATCACGTGTAACGGTGACTTGGGAAGACAGAACGCTGTAACTCTGAACATCCCCCCCCTTCCTCCTTCTTCCCCCAGCTTTATATGCTGAGCATGACGTCATATGGTGTGGAATATCCCTTTGGTCAGTTGGGGTCAGCTGTCCCGGCTGTGTCCCCTCCTAACTTTTTGTGCGCCCCCAGCCTTCTCGCTGGTGGGGTGGTGTGAGAGGCAGAAAAGGCCTCGACTCTGTGTAAGCACTGCTCAGCAGCAACTAAAACACCCCTGTGTTATCAACACTGTTTCCAGCACAAATCCAAAACATAGCTCCATCCTAGCTACTATGAAGAAAATTAACGCTACCCCAGCCAAAACCAGCACAGGGACATGAGATGACCTCCAGTTTCCTTCCAACCTCAACCCTTCTGAGATTCAAGAATCTAAAAATGCTGAGAAGTAATTTTACAAATACATTTAAATGGCATGTTTGAGATGATGATGTTGTAATAACTGGATTATTCTGTCCAAATGCTTCTTTCAGAGAGGGAGATGAACAGGAAGAGGACAGAATAGCTGTAGATGCATAATCTTCAAATTAATACCGGGAGACAGATGTAGGGGAGTGTCATGCTTCCACACTTGAAGCTGAAAAGAGGACTGTCTTGCTGGTTCATGGGAGCAGTACTTCGAAAGGCTCTAAACAGTTAGGAACGTTTGCTGAAGTGAGAAAGATTCAACTAGTCATCAGGATCTGTACAGTACTAATAGGGAAGGAGGGGGATGGAGAGAGAGAGGCATTTTGTGAAGGAAGTTTAAAAAAAGAATTAAAATTAATATACTTCCAAGTCCTAGAAATGTTAAACATGGAAAAAAAATCCATGCAAAACACGCTGACTTACTGCGTTAAACTCTTCTAGTATGTTTTTAACCTGAACAAATAATACTTTGCTTTTCCAACCTGTTTAGTTGTGGGTTATTACCCTTGGCTCCAAAGGGAGCAGAGGAACTGCAAAATGTGAATAGGTCAGGCTGGCTGAGAGTAGGATGGGGGACTGCAGTCCATGATTTGACATGACAGTAGGAGAAATATCAGATTCCACCCATGAACAGAGCTGAGAGCTAAGACCTGAAATGGTGCTCAAATAGATTATTAAAGAAGAGAATGCAGTTAGCTCAGTACTTCTGACATGTCTGTGATTTGAAATGTTTAAAATCTGTGATTGCATATGTCACTAAAAGATATGCTCTGGTTCAGGCAGGAATTAATTACTGGACTTCTAAGTCCTGAGGTCTGCTCATCTGGGTGATGACAGATGAATGTCTGATGTCTCGCATCCACTTGAAATACCCCTGTATTTGGACTGCATTGACACTTGATACACAATTCTTAGCACCCATTGAAGTCTTTACACCTATTGGCTACCTCAAAAATAGAGGCCAAACATAACTTCTATTAAGATTTTTAAACATTTAAGTAAGATGTATTTACATAAGAAGAAAATTGCCCCAAAAGCTCAACTTTTTATTTTCTCTGTAAGTAATTAAAGGTAAGCTAAGAAAGATACTTTAAAATACATGTAAAAATATGTTTACACTGTATATAACAGGTTATATGATATTACTAAAGTACTGTAATAGAAAGTGGGTACTTCCAAGTAATTAAGCCAAAAACTCTGAGCTAGTCTAATCTGTCATAAATCAGTGATACTGTCCTAATCTATACTGTATGGAGACATGAGCATACATTTAGCTTTTATTAGATTATCCTATCCTGAAGCGAACTTTGGCAACTGAGAGGGCAAGACCTTCCCAATTTATTAATGTACTGGGGTCCCAGAAATATCAGACCTTTTTCACAAAGGATCAGGGATGCTTCTCCCAGTGTTACGACCTGGACAAAACATCCCTTTCATCGGGCATGGAGCAGGAATTAGTAGAAAGCAAAAATAATTTGAATCAACCTGGCAGTCCTTGGATTTGCTAGTACTTAGGTACTACGGTCACTCGCACACAGACCTGAAATGGTTTCTACAAGGTTAGAAAGCGTGAAGCTCTGTGTGGCCTCGATTTGTCTTTTTGTTGTGGTACAACATTTAAGCGAGTTTAGTGCTGACTTGATTGTCTTATAAGCAAGAATTGGAAGTAATTATTTTATCCGGGTAGCGTAGCAGTAGCGCCCTGTTCTGGTATGTGGAAGATTCAAGAGTTCACTCTTCAGGTCATATGAGCTTGGGCATGCCAATGTTGCAGCAGTAGTGTTTTTAACACCCTCAAATGTGGGTCTCTCTTATAGTTGATCAGACCTTGTGAAAATGTGAGAGGTTTCTAAATTAATTATTTCTTCTCCTTCTGGGAGGAGGTTATAGATATGATGAATGAAATAAAGTATAACTTATTGCAAGAGATAATGACTAAAAATGAGGGGGGAAAAAAGCAGTAGCTAACCACATTTAAAAATAGAAAGTTATCTATACCTGTAGCACAGTGAAAGCCTGTTGTGCTGACTGAATTTAACAAGCAGACCTGGGATTCAGCCTTGGTGCTGCTAACGACTGGAGGCGTTATTGATGTAGTGAACTAATTACCCATGTGATGAAGTTGCCTGCTGGAGGTTTTTGACTGCTTCATCACTGTGGCACCTCCTACAGGTTAATTCATTGAGCAGCACAGGTAAAAACTCCAGATGGAGGTCCTGCTCTCTTTTCATCCAGGCAGAAAGGGTTGTACTGACAGCAGTAACTAAATCGAGATTAATATTTTCCTGAATTATTGATTGAGTCACTAGAGCTGTATCATAGAACTAAATGGTTTGGGATGCATCTGTAGCAGTTCATAGTCACTGCATGGGAAAACGCATACACAGTAACTTCAAAAAGCAAAACGAGTAACAGCCTTTCTCACCTGAAGGAAAGCCCCCAGATTAAATGCAGCAGAAAACCTGAAGACTTAAAAAAGGGGGGGGGGGGAGGAAAGGGGGGGGGATTCTTCAATTAGCAGGCAGGGAAGGGGCTCCATGGGCTTTAATATCTATTTGAATTCTTTCTATGGATAAAATTCTTCTATGGCATTTGTTCTCAAATGTCTCAGTACGCACATTAAAATTCAGAACATAAACAGCTCATTTGATTAGATTATAAACTATTTCATTTAAAATCTATAGGGAAAAATACCATTTGTAAGATGGTCTAATAACAAACAGAATGAATACCAATGTGTCCTGTCTGTTTTTTCATTTGCTCTATCCATTGATGAAGTAGAATATAAAAGTCTAGATTTGGACAGAGTATGTTGAAGTTTGATGTATTGGGCAGAAGAAATCTAAAATCCATCTTAACATTATTAATTTTATGAAAATATTTCAAAGTTGTGGAATCCTTTATACAGAAATGCTTAGTGTTTGGTTTGTTGGGGTTTTTGTTTGTTTGTTTGTTTTTTAATTGTGGTATAGCTGAAAAGCCTCTGAGACCAGCAAAGGTAATGCTGCCTTTGTTCTTTACTTAAAGCTAGAACTGTGTTGTAAGTAGTCTGGATTTCTCATCCAAGCTTAATATGCTGTTATCTAACAGGATGCACTAAGTGTTCTGTAACAACTGCAGAACTCATCAAGCAAATGGAAAGATTAGCCCTGAAATCAAGTTTCAGACTCTTACTTTCTCATAATCAATAGGCAAGTAATACATGTTGGATTTGTAATGATATTGAGAGTGACTGCTTAAATCCTTTTTGAAGTTCAAAGCTGGAAACAGACTGTGTGTACAAGCAATCCACAGTAGAGTTTTTAGGTGGGGGCTTGTGATAAATAAGTGAAATTGGGTTTGACTGAAATGGCCCATCAGTCCCATATGGGTTTAGGAGGAAGATTTCAGGCTCAAAAAGACAGGGGTTTGGAGAAACATCAAGGATTGGTTTCATATCACCTGAGATTGCTTTGTGGAGTTTGTCTTCTGGGAGACATAAAGACAAGAGGCTCATTAAAAATGAACAGCACCAGGGAGAATGATTGAGCTTAGAGTACACTTGTGTTTTTTAGCTTGAAGAGTTTAAAGGTGAAGATACATTTTAAAAGCTCAACTAGCAGATGAGAAGAATGCTGTCAGGTTTCTCAATGAAATCCCTTAATATACAGATAAATAGGATATTATAGTAGTTTTTTGACAATAGCAAAAAAACCCCCCACAAATCCCAAAAAACTTATTTAGCTCAGAATGTCCTGATAGTTGGATGAAATGATAGTTAATCTCTCAGCTATCAAAATTGGATTTGAATAAAACACGTTGTCTTCAGTCCTGCTATCTGAAAACTTCAAGAGGCGGTATTAACTGTCTGTAAAAGTTGTGGAAGCCGGGGAGGAAATGAGTCTTGGGCTCACTTTGAGGATATTCTACTAGCAATCCAGCCATGGTATCTTAGTTTGCTGTGGGCCCATTGTCTTAGAGCTGACTTTTACCTGTTCCAAGACTTTGGACTATTTTGCACTGTTGTATTATTGACCTTAGAAAAATGTAATGGTACTGAGCTTTAAAATCAGAATGTAGCTGCTTATTTGCTTCTTATTCTGATACAATATGTGCTGTTAACAGATACAGTTAGAGTAGTTATAGAGTAGTTCAAGTAATTTAAAATATCACAGGTTTTGATTGTTCTATGACAGCGTGGGGGTGGTTTGTCAATGTCTGTCCATTTACCTAACGCTGTAAGGCAAGGAATGAACAAAGTGACTTTGAATTATGAAGTAACACTTTGGTTTGTTCAGTCAGAGCAAGTGTTCTTTAGCTCAATCTGAATTGTAAATTTATGTGATAAATGCCTTGAAGGCACATAGTCTTTTTCTCAGTCCCATAGGATGAAATGCAGCTGAAAGCTGATTTGTTTTGTGAAAACTTGTATGACTCGGCACAACTATAGACAAAAGAACAGTGGCTGCTTACTGTGTTTCTTATTCTTGCCTTCATTCACATCCATTCATTCATGCATCCATTACAACGTGGGGAAAAACTTTTTGGGGGATAATTGAATAGCATAATTTCTAACTAAGAATGAAGACATTGGGTTTTAGTAATTTTAAGAAAAAAGTGCTATTTTTCAAAGTTATTGAAAAGTGCCTTAGTGAAAATCAGATTACACTGGGATCAGGAACTTAATGGCTTTCTGAGTTGAATAGCTGGCAGTGCTTGTTGTGGAGAGGGTGGCTTGACTGTCTTTTATTAGGCTGTATTTCCCCAGAGCTCTAGGATGGATGTAGCATGAAAAGGTTTGTCCTCATGACAAACTGAAAATCTGATAGAGTTTCCTGAATGGATGTTAGAGAAATGGTCTGGTGTGGTCTCGTAATCACAGTCTTGATGATTGTATGTTTCTTCGGTTACACTGTGTTTTAAATAAAGTGAAGTGTCTGGGTGAGCAGACCCTTTATTATGATGGATTTTGGCTGCGAGGCATGCATTTCAATCCCTTTCTCCCAGCTGGGGGAGGAAAAAAAAGACTGAATATCCCCACCCTGTTTTTTTCCTTCCTTCTGAACTGCATTTTATTTCATCTCAGATTTTCCACTATAAATTTATTTCAGTTTTGTATTGTTTCCCAAATGCCTTCCCCTGCTCTTCTCTTCCCCCTCCTGGACAAATCTTTCTGGGGCAGCTCTACTGTGCTGTATTTTAGTGATATACAAAGATGCTGGGGTACTCGGGGTGAAATGAATAGGAATAAGCAGTTTTAGGATCAATTTAAAAAGTGGAATTAATATGAAGCTACTGAAAGCAGACAGCTGTTGTCTTTCCTTTTGTTGAAATTTGCCTATCTCCCAACAGATCAGCACAACTGCTTACATCCCTCGTAAATACCATATTGAGAGATTAATGGTGAGTGATTCTTGAGCTTACCCTTTGTCAGGACAGCACTTTACCTAAGGAAACAGTTTAGGATTTTGCCTATAGGCCTTGGTAGCTCTATAGGAGCAAATGAAACCAGGAAAAAAAAGAAATCAAATGAGTGACTTCTTACTATGTTTAGATGTCTTCTTTTTAATTCCAGCTGCACATGCTTGGGCATGTTTTGATGATAGCTCTCCTCCTTTCAGTGAACTGAAAGGAGAAGTGAAGGTAAAATTGCAATAAAATCCAAGTGAGGAAAGGATAGAGGCATTCTACATAATAATTAAATTAATAGGGGCAGCTTCTGTTACCAACATAAGAAATCACAAATAGATGCTGAGTGGAAAAGAGGCACCTATGGTACATATTTTGTCCCTCAGCTGACAGAAGGGTGAAGTGCTGCAGACTATTGCTTCAAAGTCACAACTGGCTAATGTATGGTCTGGGAGCTAGACTGAACATTACCTTCTTTCTTTTCTTCCCTAGGAAAGAGTACAGAAAACATTGTCATGTGTTTTACTGTAGTTTTTCAAAACAGAGGTGTCATTACAAGTCCTTTAAGAGGTACTGCATGTTAACTTGTCAAAAGAAAGTATACCCAATTGTTACCTTCTGTATATATTACTGCAATATGTACTTCTGTTTCCTACCCTCCCAGTATGTCCTTACTAGTCTCCATTTCAAGTAAATGGGGAAAAAAATACCTCTCCCACATCACTATTCTGTAGCATCTGCTTTCTTTGCCAACCAAGATGATGGAATGCTTTTACACATTTAATAAAGGGGTTTTGTGCACTCCTGGGTGGTAGCTATAAAAATAAATTAAGTGAATCCTATGACATAAACTATATGAAAGAGGTGTTCAGTTGCGTTTTTGTTTTTCTCAGGAGGCTTATTCCACTGCCAGAATACCTTTTGAATTTTTAATTCTGTTTTAAGTATGTGAAAAGAAGGTTCCTTTTGTTAGTTATTTGTAGGTCAAAGCTTTATGTCGAAATGTTTCAGGCAGTTTATACAAGAGACTTCTGCATTTTGAAGCACGGTTTTGTCATGTATTTGTGATAAACAAGGTACAAAACATGTGGGAAATCTGCCTTTTATTTATTTGTTTTTGTAGTGGTTTTGACCACTGTCCAGAATTTTGGCAGGTTGAATCAGCTCCAAAACACATATACATCACCTGTCTCTCTTTTGCAACTGGTATGCCCAATGTGATCCTTTTAATAAGTTATATACATCTGTAGGTTAAATATATGTTACAAATTGGGACTTCTAGTTGTTCTTGAAAAGTCATTCCAAAGTACTTATCATATGGAGATTTTTTTTCTTATAAGGCTTTCTTCCAAAAAAGTTAACATCATAATCTTTATTACATTTGTAAAGTGAATTCCCTGACCTGGAACTCGATTTAAGTATTAAATTAATAATTAAAAAGGTACAACGGTATGTATACAAAAAGAAATGAAGAACAAAAAGCCTCAAAACAAAAAAACACACAAACCACCAACACCCCCCCCCACCCCTCCCAACCACTAAAATTTATCCACAGCAGGTATTTTTGCAAAGAACATCTCTCTTAGTATTAACTTGTGTTGGACTGGAAGACCGGCTAGTAGTTTTAACACCCAGCATGATATCCTTCCCTATTACTGAAGCATAAAATCCAAATAAATTTTCTAAATATGCTTGTTTTAATAATACCTTTCAAAATAGGGTTTCCTAAATACATTTCTGCATAATTCTGTACTTTCTTTGTTGGATTGAACACTCGAATATTTCTTTTGGTAGATGTGTTCTAATTAATGACAACTGCAGTAGGGAGATAATTTGTGTATGTAAGCATACATGTGCACTTGCACATATAATCCATGCCATACATTAAGAAAAGCTATCACTAATATTGCAAAATAAAACACCCTGGCATAAAATAAGTTTGCTCACAGACTGTTAATGTGCACCCATTTTCCCATGGGCTTCATAAATATTCACCCATATGAAAATGACACAAATGCATGGATGTTATTTGCTTACACGAGATGGGTGATACTTATTTTAGGAGCCCTTATTCAATGTCTTGTCTCTTTTTTTCTTGGTGAATGGTGTCTGTTCCTATGTCTTGGTATCTAAAAGGAGTTTAAATGCACGTTTTGAGAGGAAACTGTTCCTTTTTTTCAGGGCTTTTCACTAGTCCAGGAACCCGAATTTTGAATTATTCTTAGTATCTATTAGGCAAGTGTAATTCTTTAGAAAACACTTTATTTGCCTAAATGTGGGCAGGTTTCCAGGGGAAGTTAGAACTGACAGATATGTCTTCCATAAAATGCAACTTTGCTACAGTGACCCATGTCACCAAAACTGGAATATTTTTGGAGACATTTGTGTTGATTCAGTGTCTGTCAGGTAAGTGGAGGGAGAACAGAGAGAACAATTGTAAATGTTTTATGAACATGCAGTGAGCTTTTGAAGTCTCATAAATAACAGCTTTAAATGTTTATCGGAAATGATTTTTTTTTTTCTGTATACTGTCATCATCTGTGATAGTGCTGGAATTGGGTCCGTGAATTCGGAAGCATTCTCATACCACCTTTTCCACATATTTTAGCACAATTTTGTATCATTTTCCATCTGTTATTCTCCCTTGCAGCCAGAATTAATATCTGGCCTTTCTTAGTTGCAAAACATATCCTTTTACCTCATCATCTTCGCTCTGGCTCATGAGATTTTTCCAGGTAATTCTTCCATTCTCTACCTTTTTCAAAACCCTTTCTGAGCACAGCTGCAATCAGAGAAGTCCTTTAATTGTAAAATCTGTTCCCTCTTACCCTTCTCCCTCACCCCCCATGCGTATGCAGACTTGACAAAATGTAGATACTGTTTTAAATGAGATCGACTTTATGCAGCACATGGCTTTTCAGACTCCCTGACCAGTAATCTAGATTACAGTATTATTTTACAGCTCTGAACACTTGCCTCTAGTATAAATCAAAAACTTGGTATATTTTGAGAGAAAATAAATGTTCCATTTTAAAACAGACTACCTACTGTTGAAAGCTCACTTGTAAAGCCTGGATAAGAATTTTTGGTGTGTGTATGTCACTGCAGATACGTGGCAGCTCTGCATGCACTTTGGAGGCACACAGAGAAGAGTTCCTTTTGTGACCTATCTCTGAGCTAGCATGTCTGGAAAGTCCTTTTAACGTGTAATGCTGTAACACCTTTGAAAGGGCAGGTAGAGCCTTTTTTTTGCTGAGAATCTACACACAAAGCAGAATCCAGGCAGGCCATTATGTCTGGTTTCTAATACGTTCCTTAAACCATCCATTTATGTAGCTGTAGTTAGTTTACTTGAAGCTTTATTGGCTCATCTATTTATTGATTTCGGGGAGGTAAACAATTTGTATTAAGCAATTTCTGTCATCGCCCTATCTTTAATAAAAGTTATACGGCAGACCAGACCTGTCGTACAGGTTTAGAGACGGCATTTTAATTTTTTTATGTTAAAAGTCATCCATTGATTCCCACTTTTGCTTTCTCTGTTAGCCAGTTTATAATTCAGAATGTTTTTTTATTTTCCACTTTATGACTTCTTACCTGCCCCCAAAGGAGTAGTTGTTTATTCTCTGATTTGATGGTTTGTGAGCTTAGGGGCTCAGGATCCCATTTTCCTAATGCTGTGTTTCTCAGATCATTTTCTAATTGTCATGAGAGTGTCTAGATAGGATGATTGCCCCGAAATTTAAAACTTTAAAAATGTAAAAGGAAGCACAAGGCAGCACAGTAATGCTGCCTCATCGTCCCAAGCAGTAACCCTTGGGGATGAAAGCTGACTCATTCACAGTCTAGTCAAGCTCAACAATTGCAGTTTGTCAGGGTTTTCAGTTATAGAATCATACAATCATTAAGGTTGGAAGAGACCTCTAAGATCATCGAGTCCAACCGTCAACCCAACCACCATGCCCACTAAACCATGTCCCTAAGCGCCTCACTACACGTCTTTTAAATACCTCCAGGGATGGTGACTCAACCACTTCCCTGGGCAGC
>NW_008825614.1:20685886-20687569 GCF_000699105.1 Pygoscelis adeliae
CGAGAGACTTCTGCCAGCCGCTTGTAGAACGCTTCATCTGCCTCTTCATCTTGGTTGGATGGTCTATAACAGACTCCCAGCAGGATATCTGCCTCATTGGCCTTCCCCCTCATCCTTACCCATAAACACTCAACCGTGTCATCAATGAAAAGTTATTTCACTTTTCATTTGCCTTGGTATGTTATCCAGGTGATGTGCTTGCTGTTGGTTGCAGGGATGTTCAAGAGGACAGGAGGGAATGTGGCTGGCTGAGGAATGCTATATTCTTGGTTTGGGCACAGGCTCCTTTTTTATTTTATAGACAGAAAAGATCCATTGTCTAATAGGAGATTAATCTTTCACTGCATTATCAAAGCCCCCTGATACCACACCTGATCTAGACACCCAGCTTTTGGATCAGATACCAAACCCTTTATTTCTGTTTCAAAGAATAACTACATTGTACTTAATCAACATAAACACATTTCCAGTTTGAAACTGAAAGTGCAGAGACAATGGAATTTAGAATACTTTTAAAATGAGATAAAGAAGAATACTAATAAAATGTGGGATTCAGTAAACTCACCTTCTGGGTTCACCTATTCTGCAACAGAATTCGTGGTACTATGGCAGACCAGAAACCACAGGATTTTGATGTAAAGAAAAAATGTATTTTATCCCAAAGCAGGGCCCTTGTATCAGCTCTAGTATGCACGTATGTTCCCTGCCAATGCTAGGATTGATACTCATAAGCATGACAAGTTTTAGTTCTTGTACATTTGGCAGCAAATTTTTGATAGAAAGTACATATTGATCTGAGAGCTTTGCAGTATATAAGACAAACAAAAATAAAGCAGTCCAGCGTAACTTGAACTGTTTTCTGTGTTAGTTTTTGTCACTTAACTGATTTTGTTTTCTATTATCCTACTTTTTGATAAGGTATTCTTGCAGAATACTTAATAACAGATGTCGTAGTTATAGTCTGTAACACACAGAAAACTTTAAATAAAACTTTTTTCACATTAGGAAAAACAGAGTTTATTTTTTATCCCATTTACTTTTATTGGTTTCTTTCATCTTAAAGTATATTCCTCGTTTAAGCTCATAAATTTTTCAAAATCTGAAGTAATTTAACCAAATAGAAACATGCAAAAAGGACTACATTTGGACAATGGTATAGTTATATTGAACTGGATTCATGATGATTAAATGGATAATTGCAGTTGAAAGAACTGTAGGCTGTAATAGACTGTGTTGCATCATGTGCATTTGTCAATTCAATTCCTCTTAGGAATACAAAAATACCTGTAAAATGTAGCATAAGCCAAAGAATCTTAATGGGATATGTATCTCCTATTTTACTTATAAACACTTCAGTCAGCACAGAATTCATCCTTTAAACAGCTATCCAAACTGTAATGCCAGTATAACAGGCAGGGCAATTGCTTTGCTTGATTAAACTATATAGCAGACAATATGTATTTTGATTGTTATTATAAATTCTAATAGCAAAAATAGGCAGAATTTCTCAAGTGTGCTAGTTGTTTATAATCAACTGCCTATCTTGGCAGTGGCTCGTGTTTCTAAACAGTGCAACAATGAGAGACATTAAAGACCACTGATTTTTCAGATTTTACTAGCCCTTGTTGATATCATATGTCAATAACTTTTTATGAAGTGAAAACGCTGTACAGTAAGAGCGTC
>NW_008825614.1:20687604-20699248 GCF_000699105.1 Pygoscelis adeliae
ACGGCAGAAGAAGGCAGGAGGGCTTGAGTTGATGCAAATGTAGGGTTTTGTCAAATGTTATGACCCATTTCTAAAGAACTTCATCATCTTTATAATACAGTCAGATGTGAAGGTCAGAACTTCGGGGAGCAGGCATAAGCCATTAGGACTGTCGATGATTCTTGATTTACAGCAATTGTTACTTGGCTAATTTGGCTAAGCTTTTTTCTTTGTTTTTGTTCCAATAAGATGTTCTGTGTTACTCTTAGTGCAATCTATAAACTTGCCTATACTTCCAACACCTATATACGCCGTGTATGCTATTTTAATCTACAAAAGACTTTTTTGAAAGTCGTGGCTGTGCAAAGCCTTCATTAGTATTCATCTTATCCTTAGTGGCTAGCTGTAGAAAGAAACATGGCTTGGCATCTGTGCTGTTCAAGATCTTATGTATGCTGGTCAATTCTCTGGATAGGTGGCTGTACAATTTGATTACTTGTAGTAATACTTGCTACAGTTTGGTTATTAGTTGTGGGTGGAAGTGACTTAGGAATGGAAGGAGTTCAAAAGTTCCTTTTAAACTCTTCCTATAGCAGATGTGAAGATTAGATACCCTTTTTGAGGAAGTTATAAGATAGTAAATTCACAAAGGTTTGAAGGATGTAAATGGCAAAGGTAAAAAAAAAAAAAAAAATCCTGACAGAGGGATTTACCTATAGACTTGCAAGAGAAATGAAGAAAAACAAGCAGTGAGAAAACAGTCCTGTGTTGACAGACAAATGGTCTAGACAAGTACAACCGTCGTTCTATTTAGCCACGTTTTTGACACCTTCCTAACTAGTGAGAAGGGGAGAAGCCTTTACTAACCATCTGGAATCACAAATTCTTCCCTTTCTTCCAGTATTAGACATTTTCCAGTGCTTGGCTGCACTTCTGGGTTTGAGCAAGAAAACACCTTAAACTTTTCTATGTCGTCTTATTGCTAGAGATATGTGTGATGTAATGAATTGTGGGAGCTGTTCTGTACATTCATTGTGTGTTTGAATTGTAAACGCTGATTTATGCCAGGTTTTATTTGGGTCTGTATTTTTTGCCAAACTTGACTATGTTGCACACGGCATAACTTGATTAATTTAGATTTATGTCCTAGTATCATTTGCAGTACCTTTGCAAGGAAACTACCTTTTGCTTCACCTGTGGTTTGGTTGGTTTTTTTGGTTTTTTTTTTAATAAAAAAGCACAAATAGGTCTATGAAAGTTGATGTTTTGCCTTTGTGTCTGAAATTTAGCTTGTGGTGTATTTTATGAAGTTTGAAGTAATACTTATGCAAGTACTAGAACAAATGTGTAAATGGCTGCCTAATTTTCTAAGCCTTCCTGCTGGACATGTTGCAGATGTTATTTGATATACTTTATACAAGTCTCTTGTATTTCTGAATTTGTTTAACTTTAGGAGAGAGATAATTTATATCTGTTGTTACCATTGAGGTGAAAGAGTTTGGAGTTGCAAGTTCTTTAATGGGTTTTCTGTTCCCACTGGATTACCTAACTGAATCTTGTGCACTTAAAATTGTACAGAAAGATGCAGTGTCCAGAGGTGCCAATTTCCCCGATATACCTAGAGCTAACAAAGACTTCCTATAGAAAGATATTTTAGAACAGAGAACAGTATAGGATGACCTGTATCCAAGGGCAGGACAAACATGATATGTCTATAAAAACCAATGGCACTGTAGGAGAACAAAAAATGAAGTTATTTGGTGATTGCATATAAAATTAGGGTTTTTTTAAGATTATATGCTTGCAAAGTGCTTGTCATGAATCTCAAATGTAAACTGGGACGAGCTATTAGGAAGGCTGGACTTCAGTTAGGTGAAGCTTGTCAGGTATAATGAAATTTTGTCTTCTGTTATCCTAGTTTTGATAAAGTATTCTGTAATGCCATTTGTAATGTTCTAGGAAAATTTAGATTTTTAAAGTCTTATTTAAAAGCTAGGTTTTGTCTCTTTCCTATTTTAATACAGCTTGGCAAGGCTAAGCCTGCTGTGCCTATGGACAGATAGCAAAGATGATGAATAGCCCTAAAGTTTAGTTTTGTTTGAACAGCTGCAGAGTTTACTTTAATATGGACTGAAACATCGTGACTAGGGTTATATTTGTTTTCCCGAATAGGAAAGATGTCATTCGTCACTGGAGTGAAACATGAAACATCAAAGAAAACAGAATTTTGTAACCCTGTGTTAGTCTCCTGTTAGAAGAGAACGATGTAAAAAAGCTGGAAAAGTTTCCTCTGTACCAAAGGGAAAAGCAAAGCTTTTCCGTTTTCTTGTGGATAATGTTAGATTCCATTCTTCTAAATTCATGACATTAGATTTTTCCCTGCCCCAGCTTGGGATAGTGTGAGCTTTTATAACATGTTATTCTTTTCTAAATTACTTGGAAGAGAATGAGAAAAAGAGAGGAAATAATACTGTTTTCTTTCAGGGAGTTTGAGGCTATGCATAGATTTGCATTTTGAGATAGATGGGCTGTATTGTACCAGAGGTGCTGATCCCGCAAACACCCAGGCTGGTACCAGTTTGCAACACAGCACACCTGGGAGCATCTAGGCCTTCCCTTACTTGGAAACCAAGATACAGGAATGGGTGCTGATGTTCCCACACTTACAGTTTTCTTCTAAAATGTAGGTTCTCGGGCATGGAATAGTTTGTTTTTCCTGAAGAATGCTAATCATTCAATCTTTGACGTTCTGAGTTTTACCACTTTTTATTTTACTGGTTTGGTTTTGATACCTGATGATTGTGTCATAGGAGAAAATTTGTCTGCAGTTCTAAATCTGCTCTTCTACCTTTGGGATTTTGTTTTCATGACAAGAAGGTTTTATGCCCTCTCAGAAGGTGATGATTAGTAAATACATAATCCTTTGTATTAAAAGACATTTAAAAAATACACAGCCTGCATTGAATGATGCTGCAGTTGTTAGGATTAGAGATTCATAATCTGTTATCTGCATGCCTTGTTTAATTTTTACCTTTGTTTTTATTTTACAGGATGCTGTACTTTCGATGAGCCTCTCAGTTCCTGTGGCTATAGTCAGTCAGATGATGATGATCTTAACTGGGATCAGGTGAACGCACCGATAAAGCCCTCCTCAGGTCAAGGGATGCCATCTGGTTGGTCTTCTATGTTGCTTTGTTTCTCTTTGACATTAGCTTATGTGTTTATTCAGCATTTCTTGACAGTGCTATCATTAGAATGCTACTTTGTCTAAATCTATTTGTTAATTGCAATACTCGGATCTTCCAAGTGATTTTTGTGAGGGATATTTAGCAAAGCAAAGGTTTTCTTTCATTGTGTGGGGAACATAAAGGTTAGAAAATAGAAATAGAAACTTGGTGTCCTCAGGGAAGGCAGAAAGAAAACAGAATGATGGCGTGAAAATGAGTATGAAGTAGTACTAAAAACAGGTAGATGGGACTACTCAGGAAGACTCAGAAGGGGGAATAGTAAGAGATAAAACAAAGATGGCCTTAGGCATTTTCATTGAAAGAGATATTAATCAAAGTCTGTTCTGAAAAGAAATGGAGAGTGAAAAAGAGGTGAGAGAAAAAGGAGAGCAGAGGTATCCTGAAACAAAGGGCCTCAATGATATTATGTTTGTTGTGTTTAAAAGACAGCTGTGATACTATTATTTAATGTACTTTGTGCACTGCATGTAGTTGGACCTAATTCCGTAGCAACAACCCTTGCAGTCTATTGAACTATAAACTTACTCTGGTAATACAGTCATTCCTTTACCACTTCACCCACACAAATATGTAAAATCTGACCATGGGTTTTAAACTATTCACTAGCCTAAAATGTATCAATTATTCTTTTTTCATGTTTTTATCTACGCATGTTAAAAGTTCCCCCCATGTACTGATCTCCATCTCCTGGGGGATGATTGCCTGCAGCCCAGCTCAGCACCTTCTTTGGCTTTTAAAGACTGAGCCTCCTGTGACAATTGTCACCTAAAAGTAGTCAAAACAAAAAGACCACTTTGTAAAATCACTGGTTGTAGCAACAGGGGACTTCTGCATTAGCCTCATAATTTAGTATAAATATATCCAGAATGCTTAAAAGCATTGCAGATCAATGTCCTGGTGTTTCACATCTGTTTGAATTAGTTCTTTAAAGCACCTGTAATATACTTTGGTGTTTCTGTAAAAATCTCTTCAATAGTTGTTCCCAAGAAAATGTTCCTCCCTTATTTTTGGATAAGGGAATTAGGAGAGAAACGGTGTGAATCTTCAAAAGTGACTATATAAACAAAACCTGAATGTATGCACTCATCACTAGTGGACTAATAAATGCACTAATGTATGATATGCACTGATCAGCCCTAGATATCATTCACTTGTAAAAATGCTCTCAGCAGTCTTCGCTATAGATTTATTAATGTTGCCATGTGTTGTGGACAACATCATATCTGAGGTTGATGGTTGAACTGAAGTGCCTTTTCCTTCAGCACTTCATTTCCTCTGGCAAAGGTAGGACTCCCAACTTCAAGATGAATGTTCAGTTTGCCTGAGTCCTGACACTTGGATCGTCATGCTAGATTGAGTTCATCATCCCAGATAAAGGAGATTCTTGCAAATTCCTTTTTAAACTGGCTCTTGTCCAGTGGTCTTGGCACACGTTGCTAAAAATTCTCCAGACTATTTCATTAGTGCTTAATACTGTTTCTCAAGTTGGAGCTAACACACATAGTTTATCAGTCATCTTGGCTTGTAGTACAAGCTATACATTCTTTTCTCAAATCATGCCACTGGAAATTCTCTTTCTATTCCAAATTTCATTCATTACTCTCCCCACTTGGATTTTGTGAAAGCGATTGTCAGTATATGTTGTTCAGTCTTCTTGGCAGATGGAAGAGGTTGAAATCTATGTTCTTTTCTGTGATGACCATAGGCTTGAAGATTTTTTGGTTTGTTTTGTGTTCCCAGGGGCAAGAGTCCAGACTAGGGACTGGTATTTTTATGGAGGGAAAATTATACAGATGTAATTTTATTTATCAGATGTCATACAACTTATTTCTTATTTGTCTTCCTGCCTTTTTATCAGAAGACTAAAATAATGTTCTGATGATCAAGTAAAAAGATATTAAATTTGGTAATAAATTATATTTAGAGTTTAGGGAGTTTTATTTCTGCCCATAAAGGAAGTGAAATATGCTTTGGGAGTCTTGGGTCAGAAGATGAACGAGTTAGTCTGAGGAGGGTTGTGGATATTGGTGCCTTAAAAGGTCAAAAACCCCTTTGAGAGGGAAAGAAATGCTCATTTTTTGCAAATGAGAAGCAATGTGTCTAAGGGCACGATTCAGTCAAGTGGTATCTTATTTTTCCTCATAATTTCATCTAGACAGTTTTTTCCTGTTCTTGCTCAAATCATCGTCTTAATGATTTTAATTAGTTTTCAGTTAGCCTTAGCTAGAGAGTTATGTGATACACTTAAAAAATTATTTCAAGTAGTTTGTCAGCAGTTTGAGCTACATATTTTAGAAAAAATAACTTCAGATGATAATGAATAGAACATCTTAAGATTAATGGTTTGTGGGGGATTCTTGGCTTGAAAGCAAAATGCTTTATGCAACAATGTTGTAATACTAGACTGAAACAAGAACTCTCAGTTCAGTAGTCCCTTGTCAGTAGAAAAAATTAATGCACATAACATTCCTAATTTCAGGCAATATGCTCCAGTGAGTGAGTTGATATTAATGTATAATATTTTGTATCATTTGGTGGCAGTCAGGGGGAAGCACACTAGTTATGGCATTTGATTTATTTTAATCCGCATGAGACTGTTAAGACCATAGCTGTACTTCAGATAGATAAATATTTTTGGCTTGATATGTTATTTCAGTGGGGCAAAAGAAATGTCATATAACATTCATGCATATGTGTGCATGCATTAATGTACACACTATATTTACATGTTAGTGAACATTAATAGTTCTTTGTGAGATCTAGTTTTAGATGAAAACTGATAAGTTTTATCCAAGATAATAATAAAAAATTTCTAAAAGTGCTTCTTACAGTGGACTTTAAGCCTTGTTGGATTGTTACAGTAGTAGAAAAAGATGAAGTCATTGCTACTAAAGTAAGTAGGGTGCTAGCACTCTAATTTTCTTGATAAATATAAGCATGACCTTTAATGAGTCAGTACTAATCTGAAATTGCATTAAACAGACCCAAAAAGCAATGACATGTATATATTGGTATGGATTAAATGAGAGTGGTTAATCCACTGCTCTTCTTTCTGTTTCAAGTGTCCTGTGAGTCAAATGGAGTAAATACTGTAGGAAGAGTGGCTCTTCCCTTTTCTCAGCCTCTGTCTTTCTCCTTGTGTTTCTGTTCCAAGAATGTATGTTTATAATAACATTCAAAACTCTAATTATAGAAGCACTTAGTCATTATTGATGCCATCTTGCATCATCCTATAGAACAGTTACAGCAGTTTGATATTAATGTGTTTATATAATACACGTTTACAATTATAGCTAACTGTAAACCCTCTAGCTGTCTAGATGTCTTCAGAAAAATATGCCCAAACAGTAGATTGGCAAGGTGTTGGCAGTGGGGCAGGGGGGCTGCAGGAGCGGCCTCTGTGAGAAGAGACCAGGGGCTGCCCCACTTTGGGTGCATCCAGCTCCAATGGACCCACCACAGGGGACAGCTGAGCCCCTTAGTGATGCTGGTGGCACCTCTGGGACAGCATGTTTAAGACAGGGTAGAAAACGTTGGGCAGCAGGTGTGAGAGGGGAGTGAGAAAAATGTGAGAGAAACAGCCCTGCAGATACCAAGGTCAGAGAAGAAGGAGGGGGAGGAGATGCTCCAGGTGCCGGAGCAGAGATTCCTCTGGAGCCCATGGAGAAGACACTGGTGAAGCAGGTTGTCCCCTGCAGCCCATGGTTGTGAGATCTAGTTTTAGATGAAAACTGATAAGTTTTATCCAAGATAATAATAAAAAATTTCTAAAAGTGCTTCTTACAGTGGACTTTAAGCCTTGTTGGATTGTTACAGTAGTAGAAAAAGATGAAGTCATTGCTACTAAAGTAAGTAGGGTGCTAGCACTCTAATTTTCTTGATAAATATAAGCATGACCTTTAATGAGTCAGTACTAATCTGAAATTGCATTAAACAGACCCAAAAAGCAATGACATGTATATATTGGTATGGATTAAATGAGAGTGGTTAATCCACTGCTCTTCTTTCTGTTTCAAGTGTCCTGTGAGTCAAATGGAGTAAATACTGTAGGAAGAGTGGCTCTTCCCTTTTCTCAGCCTCTGTCTTTCTCCTTGTGTTTCTGTTCCAAGAATGTATGTTTATAATAACATTCAAAACTCTAATTATAGAAGCACTTAGTCATTATTGATGCCATCTTGCATCATCCTATAGAACAGTTACAGCAGTTTGATATTAATGTGTTTATATAATACACGTTTACAATTATAGCTAACTGTAAACCCTCTAGCTGTCTAGATGTCTTCAGAAAAATATGCCCAAACAGTAGATTGGCAAGGTGTTGGCAGTGGGGCAGGGGGGCTGCAGGAGCGGCCTCTGTGAGAAGAGACCAGGGGCTGCCCCACTTTGGGTGCATCCAGCTCCAATGGACCCACCACAGGGCACAGCTGAGCCCCTTAGTGATGCTGGTGGCACCTCTGGGACAGCATGTTTAAGACAGGGTAGAAAACGTTGGGCAGCAGGTGTGAGAGGGGAGTGAGAAAAATGTGAGAGAAACAGCCCTGCAGATACCAAGGTCAGAGAAGAAGGAGGGGGAGGAGATGCTCCAGGTGCCGGAGCAGAGATTCCTCTGGAGCCCATGGAGAAGACACTGGTGAAGCAGGTTGTCCCCTGCAGCCCATGGACACCACGCCGGAGCAGATATCCACGCTGCAGCCTGTGCAGGACCCCATACCGCAGCAGGTGAAGGAACCCATACCGTGCCCTGAAGGAAGCTGTAGCCTGTGGAGAGCCCACGCTGGAGCAGGCTCCTGGCAGGAGCTGTGGGCCTTGGAGAGGAACCCATGCAGGAGCAGGCTTTCTGGCAGGATCTGCAGCCTGTGGAGTACCCACACTGGAGCAGTACATTCCTGAAGGACTGTACCCTGTGGTAAGGACCCACGGTGGAGCAGTTCCTGAAGAACTGCAGCTCGTGGGAAGGACCCACGTTGGAGCAGTTCATGAAGAACTGTCTCCTGTGGGAGGTACTCCATGCTGGAGCGGGGGAAAAGTATGAGTCATCATCTAGTTAGTAAATTGTCAGGGAGAGATTTTTTGCTTTCCTTCATGTTGCGTCACTGTTGGAAGGTGCTCCCTCTAAACACATATGTGGCCTTCTCATTGTTTTTAATACTTTCTTTTGTCATTGTGTCTATGAAAAAAAAAAAAAAAAGTTGTGCCTAAATCCCTTCACGCTGTTCTGATCAGTACCGTTTCCTTACCTCATTCATTTGTTCCATTTTTCATTTTCATAGAATCATAGAATCATTAAAGGATGCACGATTTTGTGTTTACCCAGCAGTTCTTGTTTAGTGCTCCAAGGTCCTGTGATAATGCAACTAAACATAAACAGTCTTCTGGAGCTTTTCTTCCTGCATTTCTAATCTGGTTTTTGGTTGATCTCCCAGATCTTGATTTCTTTCTCTGGCCTATGCCTGTCCTACTCTCACTCCAAAGTCCCATTTATGCTCATGTCCCATCCAACTCATTGTGGCCTGTTAGCATTTTGGCATTGTGGTGTTCCCACAGGGTGTTCTGGTACTTTACATTAAAACTCAAAACTACTGCTTATTCTGAGATGTTTACAGGAAGGAATGTAGGCTGAGTGTGCGAGACTGCAGTAGCAAAGCCATGACTCTGACACCTGGCAGTGTATCCTAGAAGGGAAGAAAGAATAACGGAGAGCAACAGAGGTGTTGGTTGGATTAAAGGACGGGTGGGTTACAAGCTGAAGAATTAATATGTGTGTAAATATATATATATATATATATGGACGCATCCATGTGTATGTATGGATGCCAGTTTACCGATTGAGAACAACTGGCATACAGACAGCAGTGAAGAGAAGAGAATGCAGGGTCCGAGCTCTGAAACAGGGAGTTAGGTAGGATTTGGAGTAGTCTGAGGAACGAGTAGGGTAAGAGTTGAGAAAACTCAGACGAGTACAACAAACAAATAAAACACGGATAATTATGCGAACTTCAAATCACAACAGAATTTTTGAGATATTTGAGTGCATTGTGTTAGTTTATATACTGCTACAGTGAGTCTTGTCACTGACAGTGATACAATTAGAATTTTACAGATTACTGTAAGAAATGCAAATATTGTCAAGAGTCTGCTCTATTTGTCGTTTGCTGGATATAATTTCTGTTCATGTCCATGTATTTTGTTACAAAACACTGTTCAGTTGTATAAAATCTTTCTACAGTGTTTCACAGTTCCAGTTGATTTCTAAGGACAGTAGCATCATTTTTCTTCGATGCAACGGTTGCTTTGATATCACTGAAGGGGATGTCACTGCATTTGCAATGAGTCACTGGCATCAGCCTTTCATTCATTTTAGAATACTTCAAAATCAATTACAAATCAAATCTTCACAGGCTGCCATTCAGTGCATTGAAAGGATGTTTTCAGCAATGGAGATTTCTGTGTTTAATGTAGTGCTGGTCAAAGTCAGGATGAGGATTTTGTTTGTGCTGTTTGAGGTGATAATATATGATTTTCATGGCTATATGTAATTTTTTGAATGGCCTACTGTGGTTATTTGTATCCTGAATATCTAGTGTAGCTTAATGTTTAGCAATGACTATGCAGTGTCTGCAGAATATGCATATAATGCCTTATATTAATTATTGTTTTAAATGGCCTTCTGATACCTAGTTAGCAGACATGCAAAGCTCGCAGATACTCCATAAACCAAGATTACTGATTTAAAGAGTATTTAATATTATACAATGTGAAGTAATTGTGTGAAAAATGTACATTGTTGTTTAATTGTGTGTAGAAGAATTGTGATCCTTGTAAAAAGATAGATAAAGTGATCAGTTGGCAAGTCTATATTAAAGCCAACTGCAATGTCTTAACATGTAAAGTTATAGTACTTTGACTTTCCATTGTGACGAGTATTTTATCATTAACTATATTTTAGCACTGCATTGTGTTTGTGTTCTGTGTTAGCAGGGATGCTTTTCTTCTGTTTACTTTGATATAGAAGAGAATTAAATGTGTTTCTTATACAATTCTGTTTCTTCCAGGTGACTTTAAATAGCTGCCTTTTTTAATTCATTCGAATGCTATCCAGAGATAACGCAAATTACTATCAAGGTGTGGGAGTTGCACCTTGTTCACTGTGTTCAAGTTACATTTTTTTTCGTAGAATTTTCTAGACCGAGAACACTAGCATGTTTAGCATTTTGTTGCACATCCAGGTAGTAGCTGCAGGCATTAAGGACATGTGTCTTTTGCAAGCAGCTCCAGCTCGTGTTGACACATTCAAGCCAGTTTCCAATTAACTGCGTAAGCTAATATCAGTTGCTGCTAATACGGAGCAACACGGAGGTCAGCCCGAGCAAACCATCTGAATGCGGACCCAGCTGGCTCTGTGCTGCCATGGCTACAGTGCAAGCGCTAAAGGGGTTAGCTACTTTAAAAACATACCTAGAGACTTAGTGAGTAGTGCGCTTAACAGATTTGTTCAACAACCAAAATAATGCCACCAGCTATGTCTGAGGTACTGCTTGTTGTGATAACTTACAGGAATCTTAAGGTCATTTTTGTAACCTCTCACCTGACTTACAAATTTCAGCGCCTGGCACAAATACTGGGTTTATTACAATTACTGAGCATCCAGTATTCTTGCAAAGCAAAGTAAAAGACTAATCAGCATCAGTATCTCTGATTCTGAATCACTGATGGACAATGTTCCTAGCTTGCGTAATAGGCCAACTAGACGAGTTATTTGAATGTATTTTGCCTACATGCCTAATAGCTTTCAGTCAAAATGTTGGGGTTAATATGCTAATGATTTATTTAATCTTTTGTTGTAGATGTTTTCTACATACAACTTTTATTTTACACTTTTCTTTTGTAGAACAAAATATTTTGAATATAAACAGAGTGGTTCATGAGGTAATGCCCAACGTAGATGACTTACTTTCAAATTTTCATTTGAAGCAACGGGCTTTCTTTAGTATTTATAACTCTAACTTACCAGGAGGAGGATAACAGTTGTCCTGTTTTCTTATGCATTCCAGCAGCCCTCTGATGTTTGAGTACAAAATGGCAGAACATGCTGCAACTCATGGAAGTGGGTGGGAGACGCTATGTTAGAATCCACCAATAGCTGTTAAAGATTTGTTGAAGATGTTTGACTGGAAAATGATGATATGATAAATTATGACTTTTTTAATGTTTGAGGAACTCTCCTCTTCTGTAGAAGTCAGACAGAGGCTATATGAAAGGTCTGGGAATTCATTTCTCATTGAACCAGAGTATTCTCAAAGGAAGCTGGAAGATAGAGTTGACTGCTGAGGGTATTTCTGTGTAACACCATGTAGTGCCACACAGTCCTAAGCGAGCCCTCTAGCCTAACTCATTTACGTTGCTGTGACTACATGTTT
>NW_008825614.1:20699311-20700169 GCF_000699105.1 Pygoscelis adeliae
TAACACCTGCTGTAATATATGCTGAGAAGCAGCTAACATAATGAGCTAGACACTGGAGCTGGGTTTGAAATGGATTTCTTGACAACAAAAATGTTTAGGATTACAAAGTTTTACTGTTACACATTGGAAACCCAGTCTCCCTCCCATCTTCCACCCATAGTGCCAGACACTATCCTGCTGGTTAAGTGCAGAATCTTGTTTCAGATTTCCCTGCTAAATTAAAAGTAGAAGTACACTGAATAACTGGGTTTTTGTTTGTGTGTTTGTTTTCCCTCCCTGGAGCGTTCATGAGGAGTTCCTTTGGATGAGGTAGGAGAATCCCAACAAGAGGGAGCTACCAAAAGTCTTGGGAGTCTGGGGAGGTCCCTGCTGACTGGAAGCTAGCCAATGTTATTCCAATTTACAAGAAGGGTGTGAGAGAAGACCCAGGGAACTACAGACCTGTTAGTCTAACCTCAGTTCCTGGAAAAATTATGGAAAAGATCATACTGGGTACTACTGAAAGGCATTTAAAGAATAATGCAATCATCAGGCACAGTCAACATGGGTTCACAAAGGGAAAGTCCTGTTTAACTCATTTGATATCCTTCTATGATAAGGTCACCTGCCCAGTGGTTGAAGGGAAGGCGGTGGATGTAGTTTTTCTAGATTTTTAGTAAGGCTTTTGATACTGTTCTTCACAGTATCCTTCTGGACAAGTTGTCCACCTGTGGGATGAGCGGGTTCATGGGGCGCTGGGTGAAGAACTGGCTGAAGGGCAGGGCTCAAAGGGTTGTGGTGAATGGGGCTACATCTGGCTGGTGACCGGTCACCTGCAGTGTTCCTCAGGGTTCAATTCTAGGGCCAGTTCTGTTCAAT
>NW_008825614.1:20700626-20724326 GCF_000699105.1 Pygoscelis adeliae
AGGAGGGCAACAAAGCTGGTGAAAGGGCTGGAAGGCATGTCCTGTGAGGAGTGGCTGAGGACTTTGGGTTTGTGTAGTCTGGAGAAGAGGAGGCTGAGGAGCAACCTCATTGCTCTCTACAGCTTCCTGAGGAGGGGAAGTGGAGAGGGAGGTGCTGAGCTCTTCTCAGTGACAGGACGCGTGGGAATCGTTCAAAACTGCGCCAGGGAAGGTTTAGACTGGACATTAGGAAGCATTTCTTTACTGAGAGGGTGGTCAAACCCTGGAACAGGCTTCTGAGAGAGGTAGTCGATGCCCTGAGCCTGTCAGTGTTTAAGAGGCATTTGGATAATGCCCTTAACAACATGCTTTAACTTTTGGTCAGCCCTGAGGTGGTCAGGCAGTTGGACTAGATGATCGTTGCAGGTCCCTTCCAACTGAAATAGTCTAGACTAGACTAGACTAGACTATTCTATTTTGTGCTTGTTTGCCTGGCTATTTTCTTCTATTGAAGAATGAAAATACTTAGCCAGTTCAGGAAGAGTTGTGACCAGTAAAAAGCTTGTGGGGACTGTGAATAAACAGTGAGTCTGAAGATGCTCCTCTAGGAGCTGCACTCACTGCATTGCAAGATCAGGAGGAAGGGAGATAATCAGAGTATTTCTAAATAAGCTTTTTCTTGTTTAGTAATTAATCTACTGGGGGAAAAAGCCTCTTAATTTCTTGCAGTCTTCAGGGCTTTTCTTTCAGTCTCATGCTTATCCCATTAGATTTCTTCTCATCCATCCTGCCCTTTAGAAACTAATAAAATGTGGATCAAAACCTTTCCCTGCATCTACAGGCTTTAAAGTGTGTAACGTGACTGCCTCCATTTCAGGGCCTAAGTCAGTTATTTCCTCAGTTAGAAGTTTATCTTTTAAGACAGTTCTTCTGTACAACAAGATCATAGTCATAGTCATAGTCACAATTAAAATGCCAGTGAGCTGGAGGTGGACTCCATCGCTCCTCTTTAGGAGCACAAATGTTATGATTCCTCAGGGAATCATTTTCATGGCATATTATTTTAAGGCTTTTTGCTGAAATTAAAGGGGGAATTCTTGTCTCAATTACATTTATGGGAGATTTTTTCATCCCTTCTTACAGCACTTAATTTGTTGGCAGGCACTGATGACTGTTAGTATGTTGTTAGCAGCTCGAGCTGTGACTATAGTAAGACTGGCCAAAAAGTCATTGATTTGAGTGATTTGAGGCAGAGGTCATTAAATGCTGCATCAGAAAGCTATTTGGCAAACCTGTCATTCACGGAGTACTTGTTCTTTGGGTTGAATTTGAAATTACTCTGAAGTACAAAACAGTGATAAAGAAAGCTTCTTCCTCATCAGTGTCAAAAACCAGGCCCTTATTCTGAGCAAACCAATATTTTTATCACTGTTTAAGAACAATGTATTTTTAGCATCTCCCTTTGTCTTCCTCCTTTTACCAGAGAAGCATGTGATTTAAATTACTTCATTAACCTTAATCAAGCCTTGTAGAAAAACACTCTATGCAATATTTTGAAATCTGATGCACAGTGGAAGTGTACTGGAAGATGTCTAAAATTCTGCGGAGAGTGAAGTTTCTTCACTTAGTGTGTGGACGTAAACCAAATTTTTTCAATGAAAGTAATTGGTTCAGCCAAAAGCAGCACATTTAGGAGAGCACATATAGCCACCTAGAACTTCTGCTTGCAATGCGGCTTCAAGTGTCCCTGGATGTCTACACTTTTTGAACTTCTGCTCCCAAGTTGAAGACAGTCATGTGGCAGTATGTCAGGTGGCAAATGTGGCTGTGGAGCTATGTTAGTATACAAGCAAATTGGATGGATTCTATTTTGTATTGTATTTAAGTTCTCTTGTATTTGAAGCAATCAGATTTCCCAACATAACAGACACAGTTTTAATTCCCTTATATAAGTTTGCAGAACTCAGAGTCAGAGAAGAAGCAATTAAAAGGCTTTCATTAATTCCATGAGCTGAATTAAAGAGCTCAGTACTTTTGTTCTCAGTGTTAAAGCAATACAGTTATTTCCCTCACCAGCTGAAATAATGCATTCTTCATCTAGAAGTCACAACATTTCTAATCAACTGCATTTCAGTAGCACAAAGGAAAAAAAAATACTGTCTGGACCTCATTGAAAATTTAATGATGTATACAACCATTTAATTATGAGAAAACAGGTGCAGGTAATTATCCAAGTCATAATGTTGCAGCAGCTAATAACATCAAATATTTGTGATAATTGCATGCAAGCAGTTGATCACAGTTCTGTGCTTCTCACATGATACGGATTTGAAAAGCACTTTTCAATATATACATATTCATACTAGAACACGGAAGCTACAGATGCACTTTTCTTACCAGTAACTTCATATACTATGATTTTGCATTAAGTTCAAATGTGATTGTATTGTTACTTAAAATTTTACTATTTCATTTTTCCCCTTAGAGGGGAGGAATGACCTTCTGCCAAATTTGAGTTCCTGATTTCCCCACACTCTTACAGTCTTTACCTCTCCTAGGTGTCACAGTCAACTCTTGTGTCTTTCTGGTTTCTGCTGGAGCATGACTGGGCAGGATATACTTCACAGTTCATTAGTTACTGTTGTGGCATTCAGCTCTTCCCAACACCCCATACACTTTCAGATCAGAAAAAGGTGAGAGTGAGATCCAGGCTCAATGCAGAAACCCACAATAGGATAAGAGTGAAATTAAGATGCAGAAGTTCAAAACAATGATTGTGGAAACTCCTAGGTAGAATTGTAGAGTAACATTGTCACCTTTTCCTGGAAGCAGCTGAGCACCGTGTAAGTCGCATCGTAATGAAGCGGGGTTCTCCAAGTGCCTGGTACGTATGCAGCTGAGCATTGTGGCGCCAGCCTGAACTCAGGAGTCAGAAGCTGTTCTTCCCCGAATGTCTGTCTCCTGCAGTTGCACAAGAAATGTATCAAACACGTAGTGACAATGGGATGATCCTTAATGTATTCTCTTACTTCTCATGTGTTGAGAGCCACAAAAGAAAGAAAGGAGGGGAATTGAGAATTTGCTAAAGCGGCTGTTTCTTTTACGCAATCAGGTGTGATTAGACCACTGCTCAAAGGAGTTAGAGATGTTCCTTTCTGAAGCTTTTTTAAATTCACATCTTGCAGTTGCAAGGAAATGGCCCTGTCACCAAGATGAGAACCTAAGTTGGTTATTAGCCCTCCTTTTGCACATGGGCTATTGTAGAAGAGAAATCAACATGAGAAATCAATCTATAGAAGAGAAATCAAGATTTGTCAGGCACTTGAGAAGGCTCTGGAAGGAAAACAGCAGGTGAAGAGAAGCAGGTCCCTGGTTCCAGTCTTTTACCTCTACAGTATTTTAGCGGTTTTCAGTTAATAGGAATCAATGCTAATTACTGTTAGAGTGGGAAATGGCACTGACCCTATGGTTCCCACATCTTAGAAAAGGG
Source organism: Pygoscelis adeliae (assembly GCF_000699105.1). NCBI lineage: Eukaryota > Metazoa > Chordata > Aves > Sphenisciformes > Spheniscidae > Pygoscelis > Pygoscelis adeliae. Next base: position 20,704,096 of record NW_008825614.1, read on the forward strand.
ATCCCACCACTGTACTGCTACTTAAAAGGGTGGTGTCACGATCTCTTACAAGTGGTATCCCAAGAAGGAACTGAAAGAGAGGACAGGCTTTCAGGGGAGGATTCTGGACTCTTCTGTATCCCAAATAGGGAAGGGTACTTTTCTAGAAGCTAGCAGGGTACCTGAAGAAAGGGATGTAAAACTTGCTGCTTTCCTTGGCATTTCCTTATGAGGTTTCCTTGTTAAGCAGCCACACATCAAATGAAACGCCTTTGAAAGGTCCAGGCTGGGTGGTTGAGGGTCTTGTTCTGAGGACATCAGTGGGATATTGTGTACCTGCTCTTGAGCTACTGCCTATGGAAACTGATTAATCCAAAAGCACCGTGCAGAGCAATGTGAAGATGCTACCTGAGTTCTGGAAGCTCATCGTGTAGCAGCACTAGCAATGATTACGTTCCTGAAACAAGAAATCATCATGTTGTAGAGTAGACTCGGTCAGCAGCAGCGTAAAGTTCTTTTCATGAGTGCGTAATGTGCTATGTGAAATTTAAGGCAGCCTATGACCCTGAAATTTTGCAGCGGAATAAACTGATGTACCTGATAATCTCTTTATAAAGAGATGTGGTATCTTTCAGCAATGATATTTAGGTGTTACATGTGCTGTGGTGTTTTTCTTGCCATGTTTAATTTTAGCGTGAGGCACGTTTGTGAAGGCAGAAAGTTGTTTGGAGAAATGTCAATTCAGGCATTTTACTTACATAGCTTGCAAAACGTAAGCAGCTTTACTGAGTGCGTGGCAGATTTTTTTTTTTCCTGCTTTTTAGTGTAGCAGTAACAACAATTATATAATTAGTAAGAAGTTTATTATTATTTTAGTTACAGCAAGGAAAAGCTGTATTTTGCAAGGGCATATTATAGCGCCTGTTGAATTTAAATTACCCATGCTAATTGTTGTAGTGTGTCTACATCCAGTTGTAAGTTAACATAAAGTATTAAACCAGGTCATTTTACCTCCTGTGCAAGTCTATAAAGAAGCAAAGTTCATTTAAAGAAAAGAAAGAAAAAAGAAAAAGCCCTTGGAATACACACCTTGGATATTGGTGTGTATTCACCAGTGAAGTCAATCATTAGGATTTCTGCATGTATAAAATGGATTTGTATTAGGTGTAGTCTTTACAGCTGCACAGCACCAGCAGGATGACAGTATTTCTCTGGTGTTACACATCTATGTCAATTAACCTTGTCCAGCTTCCCCTTTAGTTTCATCATTCTCTTCTCCTCCTCCTCTTCAAGCTGTATGTATTGGAAATGCCTCCAACTGATTTGATATTCTCTGTAGTATTAAGGTTCAGATTAGATGCATCCTTTTCTGTCAAGTTATTTCCCTTTATAGCTGGTAGAGATCACTTTCACTAAACAGCAGTGGTGTTCTGACTCAACAGCAAATGGGTCATAAAAAATCTTCTCCAAAGTGGATTATTTCTGGAATCTGAAATTTAGAATTGTTATGATCTACTGAAAGATATTTAGCAATGCACATGTGAAATTATCCAGACATAAATAAAAAGTTTTGTGGGTTTGTTTCCCATTAATGAATTTGCCTTTAAAGTTCCGGGAAACAGCTCCCCTGAGATCTTTTATTTACCCCTATCACCGTCGTTCAAATGAAAATACTCTTTTGGAAAAGCTAGTTCTCCTCCTGTAATATAGAAATAAAAATTGATACTGCAATGATACTTCGATGACTAGAGTGCTGCTATTTATCTTTTGTGTTTGGCAAATAGAGCCTATCCTGTGTAAGGGAATATAGAAAATCCTTTGGTATAATCTCAGGTTGTCTAGTTTCTTTCACTGGTGAATTTTATTCATATTGAGAAGAAAAGTGTTTGAAATTATGTAACCTGAGGCCACTATTTTCTGTGCTAATAGGTGGGCTGCTTTTATGATGAAGCTGTGCATTTTCTTTATTTTGCCATTTAAAAGCCTTTCAATACTATTGTAAGGTTAAAGCCTAACAGAAGTCCTAATTTTTGTACTGCATTTGTTAAGTGACAGGTCTTTGTAACGAAAGCAAAATTTAATTACCAAAAGATTTATTCATTTTTGTTACTTTGAGATTCTGGGGTTTTGTTACTTCAAGATTCTGTTCTCGTTCCTATTCTGTACAGTTCATGTGCCATAATACTTCTTGGGAGAATGTGTTTATTTGCAAGAATTTAATTCTCTCTTCCTTCTGCTTTAAGCTCAGTATGTGCATGAGATTTCTGTGGTCAGGAAGTCTTCATAGCGCCTCTCTAAATTCTGCTGAATCCGTGTTGTGGTTTAACCCGGCAGGCAGCTAAACACTACACAGCCATTTGCTCACTCCGCCCCCCCCAAGGTGGGATGGGGGAGAGAATTGGGGGGAAAAAAAGACTAAAATTCGTGGATTGAGGTAAAGACAGTTTAATAGGACAGAAAAGGAAGGGAAATAAATAATAATGATAAAAGAATATACAAAATCAGTGATGCACAATGCAATTGCTCACAACCCACTGGATGATGCCCAGCCAGTTCCTGAGCAGCGGTTGCTGTCCCCCGGCCAACTCCCCCCCAGTTTATGTACTGAGCATGACGTCACATGGTATGTAATATCCCTTTGGCCAGTTTGGGTCAGCTGTCCTGGCTGTGCCCCCTCCCAGCTTCTCTCTGGCAGGGCATGGGGAGCTGAAAGGTCCTTGACTAGTGTAAGTGCTACTTAGTAACAACTAAAACATCAGTGTGTTATCAACATTATTCTCATCCTAAATTCAAAACACAGCACTGTACCGGCTACTGGGAAGAAAATTAACTCTATCCCAGCTGAAATCAGGACAATCCGCTAGCCACAGACTTTACGTTTTGCATCAGCTGTCTTGTTTGTTGTTGTGTGCCAAATTTCTCTCCTTGCCACCTCTAAGTCAAGGTGCTTTTTCTAAGCATTATTATTTTTCACGGATTCATTTCCTAGCTAAAGCTTTGTTGGTGTACTGCATTTTAGCATATCAATGATGCGGAGTCTAGGGAAGCACAGACTGTCAAATTCCCTAAAGGATTCTGGGATATCTTTTTTTACTTAATAGTTGCCTGAGCTTTGCTTTGCCTATTAAAATGTGTTCCTTTATGTTTTTCCTCATTTAAAGAAAATTTGATGGAACATTTGAAGGTAGGTCTAGAAAAGCACATTCATTAATATTTATGGCTGCATGTATTCTGACTCCAGAAGGCCTGACTAGCAACTGGATATAACTACGTTGATGATTTTCAATACATCTGCTGAGCCACAGGATATTCTGAGCAAGGTAGTTGCCTTTACTTTGAAACGAACACATGAAGAGATGCGGTTTTACTTGGCTTCCACATGCACAGATGCATTACTTACATTCAAGATAAATAATGTTACAGTCTGCTTTTTTTCAAGGTGTTCTTCAATACTTAATACAAAGCTTCATAACACATGCTTCTTTCCATGTCAAGGTTAAATTGTGAAAAAGGATGTTTCGAGAAACTGATACAATTTTTCTGCAATTTTTGGGTTGCTAATGAAGTGCAAATAGCAGCAGATGACACCAAGTTTAGCCCTCATCTGATATTCTTTGTCTACAATTCTGAAGTTTGTTATACAAGACATGTTAATTATAGCACATTAATTAAAAGTATAATTACTGGTTTTCTTTGTTCAGTGCATTCTTTGTTATGGTATCAGAAAGTATTTGGCCTCAGATATTCTTATGGACTTTCAAAAGAGCCAAATCTCATTGTTGGAAATGAAATTTCTAAGTAAATTTTAAAGTGTCTTTTTGGAAGAGAAGTGTTTTATTATAAGACGACAAAACTTTCTGATGGAAGTTGTGAGAACAGCATACTTCAAACTTGAACAACATGTTGATTTTTTAGTAATGCATTGTATCCAACTAGGGTGAAGCTGAATTACAGTTATCCTGTCCATCACTGCCATTGACTTCACCTGGGCCTCATTTTCTTATGCTAGGCTAGATATATGCAAATGCTCATAACTGAAGTTGTGATAGACTGTATTTTGTGAGTGTAAGTTGCTTGTAATTCAAAATAATGATAAACTTTTATGAAGAGAACACAATAAATAGTTTTTCTGTGTCATTCTTTCCTCTCTTGCTCTCTTACTACTCCTCCCTCTGCCTTCGCATCCTTTTTCAGTAACAACAGAGAGTAGCCTGTTCTGTATAGTTATCTTACATTAATTTTGGGGATTATATTTATAACTCTGTTACACTGAGGAAACGTAAGTGTAGTTTTACTTTGCAGTTCCAAATGATCTGTAAGGATCCCTGAAATGTTTTTACTTTGAGACTCAGATGGGAATGTACTCTTTAATTTTTTTGAAGTTCCTTTGGGAGTAGAGAAGGTTTGGTGTTTTTTTTTTTTTCTTTACAAGGAACACACTACATGTCTTAATATTCTGTGCACTCAGACAACAGCACTTTCCAAATATATGTATCACTTCTGGTCAATGAGAGTGGAATATTAGGTTTCTTGAAAAAACAACAAAAAACCCCAAGCCTCAGTAACCCAAAACCATTCCAGTCTTTGAAACAATAGATCAACTACTTTCATACAAACAATTGTGTAATGAAGTAGCATAATATTTAAATATTGATGTGCTAAATATATAACAGATACTAAATGTTACCACACAAATTACTAAAGGTAATTACTATTCAAAGCAATAAAGCTGTGTGTACCAGATGGTTGCATAGTGTTGTAGTAGGCTTTGTCACTAAGCTGGGAGTGTTAGCTTCTCTGCCTCTCTAAAACTTTTTTTTTTTTTTTTTGACTACTAGAGGTAAGGAAAAGACTGACATGGAGTCCAGATTGTCCCTACAACCCTACTTTAGGGTTTGTAGCCCCTATCTCCAAAGTACTTCCTTTTACCACAGGCAAGATGCGAGCTGCTGGAATAGGCTGACATCAGATCCAACCTAATATTGCCACAGTTGAGGTTCCTGCAGTTCCCTTCTTGTCGTGGTTTAACCTCAGCCGGCAACTGAGCACCACACAGCCGCTCGCTCACTCTCCCCGGCCCCCGGTGGGATGGGGCAGAGAATTGGAAAAGAGAAAACTCGTGGATTGAGATAAGAACAGTTTAATAATTGAAATATAATAATAATAAACAAAACAAGTGATGCACAGTGCAGTTGCTCACCACCCACCGACCGATGCCCAGCCAGTCCCCAAGCAGCGGCCCCCCCCCCCCCCCCCACCACCCCGCCCCCCTGCGCATGACGTCACATGGTATGGAATGTTCCTTTGGCCAGTTTGGGTCAGCTGTCCTGGCTGTGCCCCCTCCCAGCTTCTTGTGCACCTCCAGCCTTCTCAGTCGGTAGAGCATGGGAAGCTGAAAAGTCCTTGACTAGTGTAAGCACTACTTAGCAACAGCTAAAACATCGGTGTGTTATCAACATTATTCTCATCCTAAATCCAAAACACAGCACTGTACCAGCTACTAGGAAGACAATTAACTCTATCCCAGCTGCAACCAGGACACCTCTGTATTTTGCTTTGAGAGAGGAAAGGAGATGAAATGTTGCTCAGACTTAGTGCTCAAAGGTAGGTTCCTCTTGGAGTTTAAGCCTTCTTAATTAGCTACATCATATTGTAAAACAACACTTGGTTGTTTAAGGATGCAGGAAACTTTTAAATGACCAAATCAGCTTTTTCTGAAACCTTTCTTCAAGTGTAAGAAATTAGATCAAAAGCAAGACACTTTCAGCACGCATATAGAGTTAGACTGGCTGAGGGAAAGAACAAATACAAGAGATACATCTGGAAAAGGGTGCTTGGGAAAAAAAATATACAAAATATGTACTCATTTTATGGTCTTGTGGTAGGTACTGGGTTGGTTTTCTTGGCGTCAGGCAAATTTCTTAATTATCTGTTTTACTGAGCACTCTGTCTGTCAATAATCAGCCTTGAAGTCTAGTTCAAGACACCGTCCAATTAATAAATGTTGTCCCTTCTTATCTTGTGATGGGAATCAGAAGAGTCTGTGCTAGATAAGCAGACAAAGATCATATTGTGGTCTGAGTAGGGCAAGTCAATAAATCGTGCTCTGTGGTCAGTAGAACTGGTAGCTGCTAGAACAGAATTTAGAGGGCAAGAGAGGTTTCAAAAAGAAAAGATCCAGTAAGATGTTGGAAGATTGTATGTTAACATTCATTCAACTCTAATGCATATTAAAATTTCCAGAGCAGTTTTTTGGGGTATTTTCCCATAGTTTCTTTTTTACTAAAGCAATTTAAAGTTGAAATGAGGCCTTTCTGGGTTCTGTCAATTGAATCCACCTTTCTAATCCTGAAACACCTTTCTTCAGCATTTTGAAATGGAGTGGAATAGCTCCTGCTTTTAGAAGCCTTTAAAGATCAGCTTTCACTCCTATTTTCCTGTACTACGAGATCATCCTTTGAAAGAAATGTAATGGGCCACACTGCTGTTACTTTCTGTTTTGGAGGTAGACCATATCAGTTCATCCCTGTCAATTTTCTTGGTCTATCATTAGCATGAGATCTAGGGGGGCCATAATGGTTTTGCTTAAGATAGATAAAAGATCAGCGGTTGTCAGGGTAGGGATAGATTTCTTGCATCAGTTTTCTCACTGAAATTAATGAGGAAGTGCCTCCCTAGCTGTTACACTGCAAACATTTAAAATGTGATGGAAGTGTTTAACTTTGCTGTAACTGCTTTTGCGGAAGACCTGAAGCAATAGCTCTTTGTTTAGGTAAGTGCTATCTCACGTAACAAATGTGATATTTTAAATGTCACTGTTGCTTAGGATTTCATTTCTTACTGAGGTTTGTACAACTGGAGAGGAAGTACATACATTATTATTTCCTGTGGATGAGCTGAGATGAAGCCTAGGTTTTAGGCAGTAGTTTCCCACGTGCTTATATTAACTTGGCTAACACCTTCCTTCCCCCGTTAGGGAGCAGCAAGGGCTAGCTGCTTCTTACGGGAAGGGGGTTTGGGAGCCAAGGGTGACCCCAGCACTGGCTGTGCCCTCACAGACAGAGCGCAGTCCCACAGCATCTAAACGCAGCCAGCAGAGCCAGTAACAGGAGTAACGTCCTGCCAGTGGGATCCAAGGAAAGCCTCAGGTCCACAGTCCAAGTAGGGCCCTGGAGCAGGATGCGAAGGAGAAGGGGTCAGAGACAGGGCTGGAGATGGGCACTCCTCCAGCATCACCAGGGCAGGGACTGACGGCCCAGGGCTGAGCTGAAATGGGGCTCCAGGGGCAGGGTGGAGGGTGGGACAGTATGGCCTGCTAGTGCCCTTGGGGACCTGACATTACCTTTTCCCACATCCCCAGCAGTAAAAAAAAAACCAACAGAGAAAACAGAAAATCAGCTGGGTCCTTGATTTGGTTTACTGTGCAGCCTCATAGGACAGAAATAGGAAGGCACAATAGAAATGTGTGGACCACTTTCAGTAGCAGTACTGGTCTGTAGTGGCTTAAAGAGCGATTTTGGCTACAGAGGTAGGCCTTGAAATGCTTCCTAGCGTAGCTTCTGCATTTCTACCTGAGACGTTACTTAACAGATGGTGTATCACTAAGAGTTGAAACAATTCTTTGCCCATTTCAAAAACAATTGTATTTGACTGTAACAAAATTTCATGTTATACCTAGAGAAACTAAAGGTTATTGAAGGTTATGCATTTAAGAAATGTCTCCTGAGAAAAGACCTTTTCTTCCTTCTGTCAGGATGATCTTTTTTTCTGTTTGTTTAGCAAAACTGGAAAACAGTTTATTCCTGTTTTAATTGAAACAAGGGGGGGGAGGCGGAAGCCCAGAAGAAGGTGTTAGTAACAAGGTGTTTCCTGTGAGTCAACAAGTAAAAGTATATTCCCTCACCACAAGTTGATGACCTCCATATCTCTTAGGCCTGCTAATGCCAAATATTGCTTATTATTGTGTGGTAAACCGTCTTTCTGCTTCTGGCTTCAGGTAATAATAATAAAATAATAAACCACATATGAACAACTTCAACGGGCTTGGTTGTAACATACCTGTCAAATAAAAAATAGTACCCTGTAAACTAAGTATTCGGACTCAATATTACATAAGGAGCATGGTTCTACTTTTCAGAAAGCAACAAACTTAGTCAAGGACATAGTAATCATGACTAAAAAGTTACTATTTGTTGTACTTTCCAGAGCAAAATGAATGCTGTATCTCATTTTTGTGGATGCCATGTCCCCATTTTTGTTTCAGTTCCATGTGAACTGACAATTACTGTACTTGTTTCATGCCTGTCTTCTTGCTTACCTAGTCCAAAAGCTTGTAAATATGAAAAACAGGGCAGGGATTGAGAAAAGTGATGTTCACCACTGATTACTATTTGGGAGAATCATTTATCATGCAAAATAACTGCAAATAGCGTGGCCCTCTTATAAGCTAATTTCTCGTTAGCTGACAGTAATAAAATTTACACTCTTATTTATCCAAGAATGTCAAATGTTCTTCTAGAAATGAGTAACATCTCATAATAATCATGAGGCCTTGTGGTATCCTGCATAATTTACAGATGATCTAATTGACCTATGCAGGTTAAGTGACTCACTTGAGATAATGAGTCAGTGGCAGAGTGTGAAATAAAGCCGAGAGGTACTTACACTCATTCATGATTCCTAATGGAGGACGCCTATATTGCGTTCCACTCTAAAACACCAATGCTAACTCAAAGTCTGCAAACCACCTTTAACTCAAACTTTCATTGAAATAAAAAACAACCTTGATGAAAGAGGTATTGGTAAAATACAAACTTTTTATAATGGATGTTTGCACTCAGCGCTGGGTAGTTACTCTAAAGAAATGCTCTAGAAGCAATGCAGGTATCCCTGCACAAGATGACAGATGTTGATTTGGCTTCAAATGTTGCATATCTTCCTCACTCCAGTGAGCTCCAGCTCTCAGATGACTCAGGTGAAGTTTATCTTAGTGCAAGGCTGGCAAAAGTCCTTCTTATTCTTTAGGGAATTTTGTTTCAGAAAGCCTGAGCTACACCTCTTCAGCCTTTACCCAGAGACAGAGCATTGTGTCAAGTGCTCCAAATTTGAGGGTTTCTCTCCAGATTCATTTTACTTTGCTGTCATACATAAATGTTAGTACTCTGATATTACTTGCCAACAGTACTAAATATATATTTTTAAATTTCTAAGTATTATCAGGTGATGCAGATTTATGATGCAAACTGCTTTTGAAGGGCTAGAGATTTTCTTTGGCAATTGAAATTTCTAAGTCTGCATTTCCAAGTCTTTGATTTTAGAGATGGAGTCACCGTGCGGGTGTACATGGGCACTAGTCACACTTTTCAGCATCTTTGGTGGTGATTTGCAAGACTTGGGAATCTCTTCTTACCTAGGATCAATTTGACCATTTTGAGGCTAAGAGCTGCAAAATGTTTGTGTGAAGATCTATGGAAGAACAAAGCAGGAGGATAAGGAAAAACGTATAAATTATAGAGCTTTTAGTAGACTGTTCAGCAGAATTATTTCCACTGGAATGTGAATGTTTATATTACTCGGTTATCATATTAGCTGAGCTTTCGTGACACATCCAACCCTAAAATACTACTTATCTGTGCTACTTAAGTATCAGAGCCATTATTAAGTAATTACAGTACTAAGTATCCGTTCCTCCTTATCCTCAGGCAATTAAAAAAAAAAAGGTGGGGGAGGATTGAGGATTGCAGGTTTCTCTCTAGGTCTTAGTAACCTTACTAACTGAAGTTGAGTAGCGTAAAAGGAAAAATAGTCTAATTGCTGTCCTAGCTGAGACAGATGGAAAATCATAAATAATAGCAGAGTGACTACATGTTTTATGCTAGAAATTTGTAAGGAAAGTTAAGTTGCGGGAAAATATGAGTTTCAATCTCCCTGTGGATATAAGCTAAATATTAGAGAAGTCTAGTTATTTCTGGGGATACAGCCTCTCTTGAAGTGCAAACGATGTTTTCTAACTGTTTAAGCATGTGCTATATTGTTGTAGGGAATAAAATACTTTCTGCTTTCCTCCTCATGCTTGATTAAAAAGTAATTTCCTGGTAATGGTTTGCTTGGGTATTTGAGAACCCTTAAGCAACATTTTTACTAGCGTCTCAGAAAATCTTCAGTGTTTTCAGATTTTTTTCTTTTTCTTTCCTTTTTTTTTTAATGGACTGAACTAGTGTATTACTCTTTAAAAAGAAAAGAAAAAAAAGAAATCTTTTTAGCTGCAATGAAATAACAAGAATACTACAAAGAATACCTGAAGTGCTGGTATTTTGGCTCAACCACTGTTTTTCCATCTGTTAGAAAATAATTTGATATTTTAAAGGTATGAAATACTACTTTTGTTGTTTAATCTAGGATTAAAATTAGTTCATCTAAAGAATGGTTTTCACATGTTGTTTAGCACACATAATTGGTAGATAGATAACTCATGAATGTAAGGATGTGAATGCTTTCTATAGCTTTATGACCCTGATTGTGGGTTTAGATTAGGTGTATGTTGCTATTTGCATGGTTTCACTTACTTCTAATTAAGTTCAAAGGCTCCATCTATCTTGTAGCAATCTTCCTGGTACCCACGAGATCAGGTCGGGACAAACCAAGCAGTATAAATGCTTATGTATATGATCCACCTACAGTTCTAGAAATTATGATAGCTGTGGCTCCCATTAACAGAAATTAAGGAATTGGGATTTAAGGCAGAGGAAACGGCGAAATTCAACAATTAGCTTCTTTAGCCTGTTAATATATTGAGTGCCCTTTCAGACTGATTTAGTTGAAGAAAGGGGGTGGGTTGTTGAATATTGGGTCAGAGAGAAGGTACGCAGGGAGATGGTCAGGAGGAAACCAAAGAGATTGAGGAGGTTGGCATCCCTGATGGAGCAAAGAAGTTAGATACAGTGTGGGAGAACAAGAAACTCCAGAAATTTAAAGAAATAATTAGGCACATAAACTGTAAGAATCTTAAACTAGTTTTTGTAGGTGTGAAATAAACAGCAGTGCTCGTTAATAATAACATAGTGAACTAGCTACACTCAAAAACCCTATCCTTTCTTAGGAATCCTAGCTTTTCATAAAAATACATAGTTTTTACAGACTCTAGTTCTTAAAGGAATTAGGTTTTATAGGATTTTATTCTTTTCCCAGGCCTTTGTTTCCTCCCTTGCTTTTTATTCTGAAGGACTGGAAAACAGTAGTTAATGTTACAGCTACTGTTGATGAAAAATTTACTTGGGGTATCAAGACAGCAGTTTTTCTAATCAAGTGTAAAGATTTTTAAATCAGTGAAACAGGCTTATAAATTGTAATCATTTAAGTTAGTTTTAGTGCTGATCTTGTTTTGTTTTAAAATATTTGGCTGAGGAAAAAAGAGGATTCTAGAGAAAACCGAAGTTCAAAATTATTCCTGTCTACTTGCTTGAGCTAGACGTGCAAAGCTGTAGGTCGCTCCTGAAGTAGCCATTGTCAGGATATATTCCAGAATTTCTGCCCCTGACTTTGGACAAAACAAGGAGATTCATAACACATTCTTCTCATCTGCCAAACCAGGCTGAAAGTTAAACTATTTCGTATTAGCAATATTGCCAGCCCCTACAACTAGAGGAAGTTCTGGATGAAGTTTAAAAAAGGGCAGTAAGAGCTTGTCTACCATTGACACTTTTCAGTCATTGCTTTTTCACTTTCCCAGTATGACCTCTGTGAATTTTATTACTGAAATACAAGAAAAGGTGACAGACTATTATAAAAAGATGAGAGGAAGCAGTGTATTTGTAAGACTGGACTGATTCATTCTCACTGACCTCCATTACAATAATGATATCAGCCAATCCACCTACTGAAGTGATAATGAAGTAGAAGTCATTAGGATTTAACAAAAATCTCCCTTACATTATTCTTTCAGGAAATTAACTTACATTCTGTTAAAGCTTAGTGAGTTTTACCTCCTATATCATGACAAGCCTTATCAAAATGATGAGCAAAGAGTAGAAATAGCCTAGATGCATTTATCTATTAATTGTTCATCATACGGCAAAGTCTGTCGAGTTACAGTCTGCACAAAAAATCAAGTTTGAGTGTTATGAAATGGATGATGTTGCTGCCTAACTGAAAAGTTTTCTTTCTTTTTAAAATAAGTACATTTCAAATGATTAAAACCCCCCTCTCTATCTCTAGAGACTTACATAAGAGAGTAAAAAGAGGATTAATTTTCAACAGACTTTTTTAGTTACAAAAGTTAGTGCAAACTAAACAAAATGCGAACAGCAGTGCACAGCCTCTTTGGCATGACAAATAATTCATTCTGTGCATAAACGGCATTCAGTACATAGCTGTTTGTTGTGCTTCACATAGCAACTTCTGTGTCTCAGCAGGCATTTCAGAATATTTGTTTAAAATATCCCCACACTTCATGAAATATATTTACAAGAATTTTATTTCAAATGTTTTCAGTGTGTTCTTAAATCTTAATCTCCAAACTTGTAAATCCATAATTGTGCAACATGTGAAAAAGATTGCCGACATCTGCTAACTAAGCGTGCATTCACTTTTTAGTAGACTATTCTCAACTTTCCTCTTGGGTTCAGTAGGTGATAAGAAGGAATAGAAGATAGATGACTTGGAAAAATATGACAAGTGTAACAAAGAATGAGCGAGTGAGCAGTGCTCAGTGTTCAGTTCAAGCCAACAGATTTAGCAAATGATCCAGTTTGCCTGAGGATCTGGGCTTTTCACTGTGCTTCAGAGAATGGGTGTGTTCTAAGGGGTGGTTTTGTTCATAGTTTGTTTTCTAGCTTTTCTGAAGAAGGGACTTAGGACCCTTAAAGAAGCTGGAAGAGCAGGCATCTATTTCAAAACAAGTTAACTTCCAAAGTAACTTTAAAAAGTGTATTTACAGTACCATACCTACCACCGTTGTTTTTTTGGTTTGTTTTTTTTTTTTCTTTTCAATTCCATCTCCATTTTGATTTGAATATGTAGCTTGGAGTCTGGATGTTCCTATATACAAAGTACTGTCTAACACACACGAAGTACACTGGAAAATGGGGGCTATATTATTTTTATCTTGGCTAAGTACTAGAGTTGTAGGTATTACTTGTAATAGTAGCCGATTAAAAAAATATCTGGGCTATAAGTGAAGTTTTTAGTTTGAGTATGTTCTGCCACTGATATGATTCCCTTGGCAAATTATTCCTGGGCTGATCGCAGGTAAGTCTTCAAAATTTGTTACACATTTTGTTTATTTGAAACTTCACTACTAAAACACTTGAAAATATTCACAAAAGTAAGGTAGCCAGGCTTCAAAGGATCACAGCAAAAATTCCAGGAGAAGTAACTGCAGTGTTGCAAATTTGGTTTTGGTAAATCAAACCAAAATTATGTTAGGTAAAATAATTATATTAGGCAAAATAAGAAGGCGACAAGTGAGATGAGAGAAGAAAAACAAATGCTACAGTGTCTCCAGTAAAGCCAAGTGATTCTGTTGCTTGCCTAAAAATGAATTAATGTCACTATGCTTTGCGTTCCTGCTTTTGACACCAAGTTGTTGTCTGAATGAAACACAAAGTATTTATTATATAGTAAAGGGTAATTGAGTCTAGCAATTATTCAGTTTAGGATTTTCATTTTCCTTTAATATTTTAATGTAATCTCGTTCATTATGATAATGTTTCATAATATTTCTGAAGATTTTTGTCTCATAAAATGCTGTTAAAGTATAGCTTGCTTGGTTATGTGAAACAGGCTTTGAAAATAACAGCAAAAAAGGTCTGTAGTACTTCAGAAGATACATTAAAATGGTTCGTGTTTGCAGACAAGGAAAGGAAGTTTAATGGAATTGAGGCTTCATATTTTAGTCAAACTTAAACTACCATCAGACACAATAAATATAAGTCAGTTTGGAGACTAACTTTTTTATTAAATGTTAAAAATACAGAACCATTACTTCGGTTTAATATACCTACACCTAAACTATTGCCTACATTGCTTGTTTTTGTGGTTACCTAGATACAAGGCTCAGCTTAAGGCTGCCTGCTTGTACGTTGATAGCAATTTGCTCTTAATATTAGGGGGACAGAAATAAGAAGCTGTTCATGTAAAACACGTTAATGATGAGTGACAGGCAGAAGCATTAAAGCATATTTATAGTGAAACCTGGCTGTAGCTATCATTGCCGTGGTCAGCCTTCACCTCCCTGCTGCAGAGAGCATTGTAGCGGGGATGGGTTGCTCTGGTGGTGGGTTGGTAAGAGATGCTTCATGCTGCTCAGAAGCATCGCAACAACCATTACTTGAAAGAAACAGTTGAAATGTGGATTTTATTTAAAAAAAAAAAAAAAAAAATTAGCAGAACACGTGTGACATCCTAGGGAAGGCTGGGGAAGGGGCTGGCAGTGAATGTACCATGCATAATGTTGCTGTCTTTCCCGCTCTGAGCTGTAGGCAGACGGCCCTGTGGGCGCAATGGCAGGGCTTGGCTGGCATCCTGCTTCCTTCCCTGCAGGCCTGAGGGTCAGGATCCGTCCTTCCACAGGAGGACTCTGTGCTCCCTCCCTCCCTTTGGTGGGAGTTTGCGCCTGCCTCGGACTCTTGGCTGCTCGCCCTTTCTGTTTTGGGGGATACGGCCCTGGCAAGAGCCTCCTCTGTCCTCCCGACAGCCAGGCCCAGCTTGGGCCTGGGGAAAGGACAGCAGTGGCTGCAAATGGTGGCCTGGGCCTTGGTTGGGAGTCATCCCTGAAAGCTACAGAGGGGAGAGACACATTTCCATGGGGAGCACAGAGAAGCAGAATGGGTCATGAGGATACCACGCTAAAATTATTGCAGAAAAAGGTGACATGATCTAAAAAATGTCGCTTTAGTTTCCTAGTTTTTGTTTGACTAATATGTAATGAAGTCTGGGGAATTCTGGTATCCTGTCCAAATTTCAACCTAGAAGCTTTAAAGGTAAGACAAAGTCAAGGAAGAAGAAAGGTACAGAGCATTTGTTATCTTCTGGTTTGGTTTCTGTTTGATTCTGGTTTATCCTGCTGCATATTTTAAATGCGTGTAAATACGCATTCCCCTTGCACAGCAGTGAAAACACTTATTTATCCCTCTTCCCCCTTCGGAATCACTCACGTGCCTTAATATTTAACATCTGGATTAAATTCTGGGCTTGAAAAAAATTTTCAAGAGTTTAAGCCAGTGTTGTCCAAACTTTTT
The DNA here is from genome assembly GCF_000699105.1 of Pygoscelis adeliae. Classification (NCBI taxonomy): domain Eukaryota; kingdom Metazoa; phylum Chordata; class Aves; order Sphenisciformes; family Spheniscidae; genus Pygoscelis; species Pygoscelis adeliae. The sequence goes on from NW_008825614.1 coordinate 20,719,311, forward strand.
TGGCTTGAGTACTCCTACCAAACTTTAACTTTTCTTTGGCTGGACCACAAGCCACCCTTAAATAAAATTTAACTGAAAATATCATACTGAATGGTGCTGAATATGGTTCTGCATGGTTCATTTGCTCTAGGTAATTTGAGAATTACAAGTCTGCTGAGAAATGCCTAAATATTGTTGTAAAAAGTAGTTTCAGGACTTAGGAGTCTGAGTTTTGCTGAATTAATTAGCACTTCCTTCTTGGGGCAAGGGTTAGTTCAGATGCTCTACTAATATGCACAGTATATATACGTGCCAATATAATTTTATAGCTTGCAGCTCCTAAATTGCTGTCTTTAGCTGCTGTACTTTGTTGACAAATTAGCTCTCATGAAATCAACTCTAGGATTTCTGTATCACTTAGGTATTTTTGAAAAGTGTATCCGTGAATACAATGGTATTTCAATTAACAATTTTTAAATAAGCTGTGAAATGTTAGGTTCCTGCAATAGCAGGAACTCAGAACTCCAGAAAGCATCATGCAGAAACATTATGCATGTACCTTCTCAACTTTTAATCCTATTGAAGCCAAATTAAGTAAGTATCTAAGTGCTTTCCTGAATGGTACTTAAGCACATCATTAAGCCCTTATGTTAATTAGAGTTTTATGCTTTCTTTCTTGGAACAAAACCGTGACCCTCTTGTTCTCTTGAGTGACTATCTAGTTCCTGGGATTGTGAGTCATGGAAACTGAAGGGCTTATTTCAGTGATATCAGGCCCAAATTAATAACTTTAATGCATCTCTAGCAGAGTAGAACTTGAAAGTAGGTGTATCAAACAGTATCCTCCATGGGACTGCACAGGAAAAAAAGGATATATAGTTCCATGGGGTAAGTATGTTAACTTGATTATGTACACCAGTTAAATGATTTAGGGATGTTTTCTGCTGTATTTAAGGTGGATACAAGTTGTGACTGACTAGGGCATAGCAAATAGCCATAGTAGTACAAGACTTAAAACCAATTCCTTCTGGGGCTTGGAAGAAGTCTCTTTAAAAGAATGAGAAGTGAAATTCCCACTTTATCAGTGTGCAGATGGCTTTGGAAAGTCTGCCTGTTGCCACAGTGAAGGAAATTATGAATAAACACAGATAAATTGGCAACCTGCACAGTATTCATTATTTATGATGCAGTCTGTGACGTAATCTCTTCTAGATAAGAGCCTTTAAAGATACATTGTACTGTAGTCGTTAACATGTCTAGAATAAAATAGCCGAGAGTTAAGTCTTTTTTGTTCCTGCAATGCCAAGAAGGTGTTTATTGCAAAAAGAGCTTTATTTTAGAGATGAGATTTCAAATTTGTGGAATTAATAGTTAAATATGTTCTTTAAGCAAATACAATCATTATGCCTTACACTATTTTTGTTTTTTTCATTTGTCATGTATTGAAACCCTTTCATGTAACCCTGTCATATAACTTAGACCTAGGGTAACAAATAACTGTACTTTTTACTTGCTTTAGAATTTGGAAATCAGGTAGGAAAAAAGAAATCTGAACTCTTAAGATATGTCACTTTTCTCTCTATCATTGCTAAGTGTAACAGGATCCCTAAGAGGAGAAAACCTAAGTGAAATATAGCTTTATATACCAATTTGTAGAAAATGCTGTCAGCTGCTTCTGTGGCAAAGGCATAAGTGCATTAAAAAAAGAGAGAAAGAAATCTAGGCATGGAGATGTAATGGGTCTCTAATTCCTGTACAGAGTAAGTCCTACTAATGCAATATTTCAAGCTGATATACACACACACACACACACACATATATATAAATCTTGGTGTAGACCACAGTTAAATTCCATTTTAAAAGCAGATTTTGAATTCATGGTGGTGGGTTTTTTTGTTTGTTTTGTTGGTTTCTTTAAGATTGAAGTAACAGCCCCAATTGCATATGCTATTATATCAGTTTTAAAGCTTTCATATTGTTATAATACAGGTTGACTGTGCAGACTGATTGCTATGAGACAATAAAAGGTAGATATCTAAAGTGTATAACTTAGCCTGTGGAAAGTGCAATAGCTTATCCATTAAAGCTTAAACTGTCATGTAGTTGCCATGGGGCAGGTGAGTGCCTTTATGCTGGTATAACATAGTGCTTTCCTGTGGGGACGGGGGCTCAAGATGAAAGGTCCTGAGCCATCCTGTTGCTCATCAGCTAAACACAGGCCCTGATGTGCTTAAAATTTTACTACCTAAGGCTTCTGCAGTGTTTCCATGGAGGGAAGTGCTGTAAATGCTAATCTAAAATAATTTGTAGTTTAACTGGGGGAAAAGCCCACTACTTGTGTTTTGCAGTTTCAACCAGTGATTCAGTTCAGAAAAACAAAAAAACAAAATATAAAAGATGCTTTTAGGAAAGCATCTCTGATTGTACTTATACTGGCGAGCTTCTAATCGCCAAGCAGGAATTTTTATGTGGAAGTAAAAGAACTGAGGCTATATATGGTCCATGCTAAGGAAGGTTTCAGATGAATGTATTAAACAGATGAGAAAAAGATGGTTGTTTTGATTCATAAGAGTAGGTTAAACACTACATTGTAGTCTACTGTAAATCTATGGAGTTGTTTTGTTTTGTTTTTATTCTACCCTACCCTTTGATAGATAAGGTAGATTTCTTGTGAGTTATCTTTGTACACACTCATAAAACCAGGAGTAAATTACTCCAGTAACAGAATGGCCCTTGAGGCTAATATGCTTCTAAAATTACTGACCTGTCAAACAAGATTTCAGAAGGCTCTGTATTGTTGTGGGATTTAGTGCCATAGGCAATATAGTAGTGTTTTGTTTTCTGCCTTACAGGTCTGTGACAAACTATCAGTCATTTGAGTGGAATTCAAAAGATGGATGTCATTTGCATGTGCTGTGTTACTGCAGCATATACTGCAGATACTAATCTGTTCAACACCTTAGTCGTAGTTTACACACCTGATAGTGTTATGATGACAAGGTGCCTTTATCGGTAGTTAGGAAACTGGTAATTGGCCAGGTGGCAGTACTCTTTCCAGAGAATACTGTATGCAGAAAGTACAATGACAGTCTGCTTTTAAATGAAAAGTAACTTATTGCTAGGGTGATCTAAAATTTGGAAGAGTATACATAGGTATGTATGATCGTTAGTCAAACATTAACCTAGCAACCTAAAGCTGAAACAAAATTGAATTTCTATAAAAGTTGTAAAGCTCACTGTCTTTGGGCCTTGAGAAGCTTTTTATATTAACCTCTGTGTTTAACAAACCTTTCAGCCTGTCACTGGGCAGGGAGAAGAGCACCAGTAGCACTTAATCCTGTTCTTGGAGATGGCCCTTTTCAATAAGAGTAACATGCAGGATCAACCCATGTTCCCCCCCTTATTATATTTACTTCCCCAAAGCTTTTACCTGAAGAGCAACTGGTTTACCCCAGGAGCTCCCCTGAAACATGTTAAAGCTGTTTCTGCTTATCTCCTGAGTATTGTTTCTTAAATGCTGAATTGCATGGTTGGATGGTTTACAAAAATAAAGACTAATGTTACTGGTGGTGCAGCAAAGAGAATGTGCTTAGAAAAGAAGGGAGATGTTCTGGGCTACAGCATTAATTGTTGACATGGGCTGGTTAGTTTTACAGATACTTATCTTCAGTGACAAAACAACTGTCTCATGCTTTGAATGCCAAGTTATAATAAAATATAAGTTGATAGGTAAGTGACTCATTGGAAAACATGGCTTGCAATTTTGCTTGCTGCCCTCACTGCATGTGTGACTGTTAATGTGGGGACCAAAGGCAGGAGTAAAGTTGGATTGGGAAGGAGCAAGCATGGGAAAAATAGAGGGATAAAGGGGTAAAAGAGGCTCATCAAGTGTAAATAGCCGGCCACTCAGTATGCTGGTATGACTCTGCCTGATGCTTGACCACTGCAGTCTATCCTGTGTTCTTATTAAATCCTATTTCTAACCATCTTGTGTGTGGCTGCACTCTCATCTTCAGTGGGTGTGTGAATGCTCATGAACTTCAAACCAGGCTAACCAGAGAGTAGTAGAAGAGATTTGAGTGGCAGCAGCTGGTGTGGGACCGTGAAAGTCTGGGGTCCAGCACCTGGGGAGGAGCAGGGTGTGGGTGCCACTAGCAGACTGAAATTCCCGTTAGCTTGAGAGGAGGAACAGGATGGGGCTGTCCGTGCTGTTTGTGTGAGTGCTCTGTGTGTTTATAGGGGTGCCAGTAAAGGCACTGTTTTTCTGACTGTATTTGATCTGCGAGGCCATCTCTCTTTGTGTGTATGTCTGTCTGTGTTGGGAAGCGTTAGCACCAGCTGGATCTGGGGACATGGAACTGCAGCAACCTTGTGTCTGTCAGGCTGGGAGAGGAGGACTCACCCTGGGTCCTAAGAGTAGCCTAGATTTGGCTACTCAGACACTTTGTGTTGTTTTGCCAGTGTTTGTATCCATTACAATTTTTCCCAGAAACAATTTTACATCTGTTATGTTCTTGTTAAAGAAGTTAAATAGCATCTAGTTCAGCGGTGATCCAAAGAGAATCCCACTAGCAGAACCTCATCCCTTCTTTACTGGGATTTCTTCATTAACAGTTGCTTCAGTTATTCAGCTTTTAATACATTTGATGTGTTCTGTCATGCTGCTGTAATCAGTTTGTTTACTATGTTAAGCACTTCACAGAAGTCTTTTATATCTTTAGCTGCTATCTTTTTCAGCAGTACTTGCAATCCCCTCCAACTGTGAAACCAGGCTCTTTTTTAGCAAGATCTGTTTGTCTGTTACCATGTTCATTGTTACTATTTCTATTCTTATCCTTTAATCCTTTATTTACTGAATCCTGTATTTTGAATTTCCTTATTTTGTTTAGGATAGATTTAGCAGATGTGTCTAGCAGACCTCTTCTTCCACACTCACTGCAGGTACACAGGCTAAAGAATCAACTGTTGGAGCTGTGCCGTATTAGGAACAGACAAGGCAAGGAAGCATCTGTGAGCGTAGCCCTCAGAGGCAGGGAA
>NW_008825614.1:20724353-20758429 GCF_000699105.1 Pygoscelis adeliae
CCAGTTTTGTTCTGTTTGTGAGGTTGCAAACGTCATCTTATTTCCTTGAAAACAGAAGGAACATGCAAAAAATTCTTCATGCACATATTGCCATTCTGTGTGTGATGAATGAGATAGTGGTTCAAGGTGTCTTTTAAAATTATTTTTTGTATGCACGTTATATGCTGTGGTAAGTCCATGGTAACTGCATGCTTTTTGGTCAGAGCCATTTCTTTGAAGGGGAGGAGAGGATTTCTTCTTCAAGAGCACCTGGCCATGGGAGAAGCTTTTCCAGGGAAGAACAGGGCAGGCAGTAATAGATGTGCTGACTGGGGAGCTTACACTCGGGGAGTTTTCTTACAATAATGGGGAAAAGATACAAAACCAGGCCAGAGATGATGAAAAGAGGGGAGATTTTTCTGTTGACCCAGAGGAGAACAAGTAGAGTTCGTTGAAACCATAGAGGCTATTGAAAGTTGCTAGTGTGAAAAGCAGGTCTGGAGGAAGAGGGCCCTTGTTGCAAAAACACAGTTGGGCAGAAAAGGAATTTGTTTTCAAATGGCTGTATTTTCTCTCTCTCACCCAAAAGAATCAGGGTTTTCAGACAGAAGAGAGTTTGTTCAAGTTTATGTTCTAATAAAACATCGCTTCTTCAAAGCCCTTTTGGTATTTTTTGGTGTGTTCACTTTAAAGAAAAGGTGCAGACAGGTCTGTCTCAAAGCTCTGGCATGTTTGAGATCCAGTCATAGCATAAAAGTTAAAAAATGTTACAGCTGGTAAAAGGTATTAGGCCAGCTTTAAAGAAATTCAGCTGTCTGCATCGTGAGGACTTTTGAGAGAATTTGAAGAAAACTTTGTGTAGCATTTCTGGGAAGCTGTCTATTGTGAGTGCGTTTTATAAATAAGTTTACTGTTTTAACAGTTTAGCACAGTTCTCACTGGCTGTAGAAGCTGCTGGTGGAGCTGCCAGAACATACCGTGTTAGGCCAAGCACAGGATGAGGGATCTTACGGAAATTAAAACAAACAAGAATGTTTTCCTGCACCAAACTTGTCTCTTTGAAGCCCAATTGGAGCACAGTTCCTTTAAAAACAAACAAACAAAAACCTGTCCCAAGCAGGTGTACCCCTTGGCTAGTTAGCTGCCCTGAGCGACTAGGGCTGGTAAGGAAACCTTCTCCCACCTGTGGTGGTGCTGCTTTATTGCCTTGGGGCTCGGCTGCACCTAGGGTGGCCCTCCAGGGGCAAGAGGAGTAGTACAACTCCTTGGAGCCTTCGTTCCCCGTGCCGCATCTGGCCCCCCTTATCAAACAGAAGGAGAGTTACCTTGTAATTGCATTTGCCTTATATTCAGGCAAGTAAGGTTTCCTGTTTAAAAAAAACCACAACTTTCCAGTTGCCTTCATGAGTGGAACTGCAGTTCAAATGCGATCCCTTTTTCCTGCCCTTCAGAAGGTTTTATACAAACTCCGCATTAACTTATCTTTTTGATAAATTATCAAATTGACAATATTCTACACTCACAATGTTGAAGCCAGAGAAGCTTGTGATATGTCATATTTACAGGACCTTTAACTGCAGGTAACATTCAAACCTGTGAGCTTTAGTTTTCCCTTCCATTAATACTCTGCATGGTATTTTTAATTCAGACGAATATATTCTCTTTATTTTTTCTTTAAGTGCACATATGGTTCACAATACAGAGACTTATCATCTTCTGCATACCAACATTCCAGCTGTAGGACAATACTGTTGGTTTTTCTTTTTTTTTGCATAAACTATCTCTTGTCCTTTATCAACAGTGGAAGATGGAGGAAATACTTTGCAATATAAAGTTTTTCCCAGTTTGGATGTTTATATTTAAAGAATGATCTTTGCTCTTATTCTGGAGCTATACTGATTTGAAAATGGATTGGGGGTGTCCACTGTGACAGCCTCATATGGGAGAACGCTTTACACCTTCATCTCAGAAATGCTGAATCCCTTCTGTTAAAGGCTGTCTCTCGCCAAGCTTGGGGTAGAAATGAGTCAAATTCCTTTTCTTGTTACTTTATGTGAAGAAGACTTTGGTAAGATCCACATTGTCCTCTATTTCAATTAATTGAAATTAATTGTTTCAAATATCTACCTGCGCCTTGCTCTAGAATACTCAACCTGAATTTGTCTTTTCCAGTCCTGGGGAGATGCTGCTGGATAGCTTTGTGTTTTACAAGTCTCCCTGGATCTGGGTCTGCCTGTCCTGGAGTCATGAATCTTCACTTGATAGATTTTCCCCAACACTTTCCATCCCATCCTCCCTCACTTCATTTCCTTTTCTTCACCTATAACCATATTTTTGTTTTCAAGTTAGCTCTGCACCAGGGGATATTTTTATTTTCATTAAATAACATGTTGTGTACTCCAACGTATGGATAATTTGCCTTTTCTTACTTTGCTTTCTATTTTTTCTAAAACGCAACGGTTGGTTCAGAATTTGAATCTGAAACTTTAGACAAATCTCTCAGAATTTGTCCACATGCAGTTGTTTTCTCTAATAGCTTGTGACCTTTGTGTGTATGGACTTTCTATACATTGTGTGCTTTTTGTAAAGAGGTAATATTAGCTATATGAGAAATGGCCTTCAAAATGTCAATACAGTGTTTGAAAATGTAGAAGCGTTATGAAGGAACTGACAAAGATTATAGGGTGAGTAGCGAAATTCATTGAATATTGAAATTCTTTAAATATTGAGAAGGACTGAAAAAACAAGCAGCATTCATCAGAAAGCAGTTCTTTTAGACATTACTGGCTATTGGAAAAGGGACTGCAGAAATACCTGATTCAGAAATATGTGATTTCATGTTTTGTGTTTGATCAACAATTTCTAACAAAATAATGGAAGATGTGTCTATGCATAGGAGATGAGGAAGAATTTGAAGATTTGAATTTGGTGAAAGAATTATAAGGCTTGCTAAACTTATTAGTTGTTCTGCTAAAACAAAGATGGCATTATGGGTAGAAGTGGATTGATGTTTTCAAACAATATACAGGATTTATGATGGAATAGTTTAATGGATTTTTTTCACGAGTTTTAGTAGTTGAAAATTTGGAAGATAAACAACTTGAAAGTTGAGATGATTCATGATTTTTTTCTAGGATTGGTAATAAATAATGATTAAAATTATCACATGAAATTTAATATGAGTATATATTGCTCAAAAGAAGGCTTAAAGTTCACCTGAGACAATAATCATAGAATCATAGAATCATTAAAGTTGGAAAAGACCTCTAAGATCATCGAGTCCAACCGTCAACCCAACACCACCATGCCCACTAAACCATGTCCCTAAGCGCCTCATCTACCCGTCTTTTAAATACCTCCAGGGATGGGGACTCAACCACTTCCCTGGGCAGCCTGGTCCAATGTTTCACCACTCTTTCAGTAAAGAAAGTTTTCCTCGCGTCCAAAATAATGTTTTGTAAGTTAATGAACAGAACTGATGGATGTTAGTTGAGGCACTGAAGGGAAGACTCTCAACTGGTGTATTTTGGCACACCTCCATTATGCCAATTCAGGGGTGCAAGCGGCACTGATGTTTATGTGCAGTTACCTACTGCATGGCATCTGGAAGTGGTGTATCTGAGCAGAAGTTCCGGCTTTAGTCACACTTTGAGAGGTTTCTCAAATTACAGCAGCTCCATAATTTTCAAAGGTTACCTGAAAATGTATTTTCCCTTATCTGTAAAATTAGTACATAGTAGGAAAAAATACTGGAGCCAAAACCTCTTCTGTTTACCAGCTTTGGGAATTAAAGTCCAAGGCTGGCTGTTACTAAATTCAGGTCTTCTGCTTTCTGCAGTACTTCCAAGATGGCCCATACACATGTTAATAGTAATAAATAAAAGAACATATATATTGACTTTGCCTTGTCTGAAAGTGGGACCCATTACACTCGAGCCTTGCAATTCATCTGCATATGCGCAGCAGTTCCGGTGTCTTGGACAGTCACATATGCAGTCTTGGGCACTCACAGTGGTCACAGTCAGTGGTATTTTACTGGTAAAAGGTAGCCGCCCCTTGTGAGTGATGGTAGTTGGGTTGGCTGGCATTTAGGGAATGCTGTTTTGTTAATAAAAAGTAACCCTTTCTATCTACTTAATTACAGCATTTTTGATAAAAGGTATTTTTGATACCTTTCAGCCTTACAGAGAGATGTTTCTGCACCTGAAGGATGTTTTGTTAATAAGGTAATACATAGAATATCTGTTCTTAAAATCAGACTTTCTGCTTTCCTTCATTTAGCACATTTTTCAAACTTCGAGAGTCAAAGTCAACTAATACTGATGCCTAAATAAGTTAAACACCAGTACTTTTTTTACTTATATTTATTATTGTATCAATGAAATCACAATAGGATTGTGATTATAACCTGGATAGGTCATGGCTGTTGTCACAGTCTGGAAGGAAACCTAATCGTTAGTCCTCAACCATGTATAGGACTGGTGAAAAATCAACAAAGTAACTTTCTTTGCTCACTAGTCACATTTTCTTCATGCATGAAAAATGATATTGCATTCAATTTCACTGCATTTGACATTCCAAGAATACAGCGTGTCTCTTAACAAGGTGATGCGACATGGTGAAAACTTGCAGAAGTGACTGGAAAATCTCTCTTGTGCCATTTCCATCATTTTTGTAGGACAGTACATTGCTTTTCTAGTTGTCAGATTTTTTTTTTTAAACAAATACTTCTTTTTTTTTGCAGTTCTTGTCTCATTCTATCTTTTAGGCATCTTTTTGTGTACAAAATTTCATTTTCCTCTATGCTTCTATGCTTACTTCACAGAAAATTTCCATTGATGCTAATGAGAATTACTGGGATGTTCGATTGCTCATTTACTCTGGAGCAACTCTAGTATATATTTTTTTTTTCAAGTATTGCATCTTCTTAGAATTAATATTTTAATGAACCAAATATTTTCTGAATTACTGCTGAAACATTTTGCAGTGAGGAACTGTAAACAACAACAGCAACTGTAGCAAATCCACCAGTTTGTTGATTTAAACCCTCTGAATAAAATGATGAAATATGGATGATTTAGCAATTCTGTGGACTAAAGAAGCCTGAATTTAATGGATGCTGAGCACCATCAGCTACCTTAGATTTTATTCTCTGTTTGATTTCAGTGTGTACTTTTGAACTATTAAATTGCATGTAATGCCTAAACATAGATCTAAGCACTGAACCCAAGTAAATCCCATTTAAACTTTCTGACTGAGGAAACTATCATCATCCATGTGTTTAAACATGAAAGTACATCTAGGGAAATTAGTCACTTTAAAAGGAATATGTTTATAGTAATATGTGCACTTGCTATCTCTTCTTACGAATGAGTACTGAATTGATTATAATTTTATGTGTTTTCTTGTTGAATCCTTGTTTCCTGGCAGATAACGGTTTCCTAGTAGCTTTACCAGTGAATAGTTGCAGTTATATTTTGTATGTATTTCTCATGTGCCCAAATATGTGATAAACGATTCTGGAGAACTGATCCACTCTAAGAAAGTATGCTGTGGGTTTGCTTTTTTTTTTTTTTTTCCCCTTTTTCATGGTGGGAAACCCCCCCCCCCCCCCCTTTTTCTTGTCAGAATTAAGTGTTTGTGTATTGAGTTTATCCACATGCTTTAGATTTATATAACCATCTGGTGTAGTATTATTTCAGCAATCCATTTAACAGATGACAATAGTAAAAGTTGAAAGAGAAAATTTCTACATGACTTAACACTGAAGATCAGTTGACTAGATATAAAAAAAAAACCATTGTAAGAAAGATTTTAATGCCTTCAATTCACTTTTTTCTTTTTGTTACACACGCTGCATGGCTTTAAGTAAAATATATTTAACAATTTCTGTCTAATGATTATGCCTTTTAATTTTAATACATATTAGGTTTTTTTTCTTGTGGGGAGATCCATAGTTAAAACTAGATGTAGAAGCTGAGTTAATCTTTGTCAGAATTCACATTCCTGGAAAAACAGATACTGCCAAAGAAAATATTGAATTCCTTCATGAGATGGCAGCCTTTCAAAGACAAGGGCTAATAAAGGGTTAAGGTACTGACTGGGGGTTTCCATGAAATTTATTATCCGTGTTTTCTTTTTGCTTAACCTTAGTCAAACCCCCAGAACGTCAATGGCGTACATCTGAACTTTAGATTTGCCCATGTGCTGGTGGTTGTCTGTACCTGAGACTTCTTGTGTGCACGTTTCGTGTTCATCTGGCCCACTGAAAGAAGAGACCTAAGCATGTATCTTCAAAAAAGCAGTGGTAGCTATTCTAGGCAGACAGAGCACATTCTTGTACCTCCAGCAGCAAAGCATGCAATTTCAAAGATGAGTAATGTTGCAGATGTATGTATATTCAGTTTTTCTTCATTGGCTAGCTTGAAATGGCTCCACATTAAACGGGCTGATTTTAGATAGCTTAACGTACAGGCACTTTGGGGTTTCATTCTCACACACACAAGTCGTGGCTTGTGCCTGGTGCAAGGAGGCTGTTCTCTTCTGACACCAGGCTCTTACAATCGGGTGTTCCTGGATCCATCGTCTACATGCCTCCTTGCTTTAGGACAGTTTTCCTAATATGCTGTCTAGAGCATATGTTCAGGCTAGAATAGAAGTTACTGTGTTTGATACAATAAGCTATTACATGTTACTTAACCAACTCTGGGTTTAGAAGGTCACACTAGACGGTTTTCTACTCTGTTAAAAGTTGTATGAGTGAAGGTGCTGCTCCGGGTGCGCTGGAACAGAAGAAACGTCAGCTTCCGAAAGCATTAGTTGGCGAGACCTTCACAAGTGGGAAATCAAATTGTCCCAAAAGACCTATGTGATGTAGTTTACCTGTCGTGGCACTGCTAGGTGTCTTATTTCCTGAGATTCCGACAATAATTTAGTCAAACAATTAAAAGGATGCGTTTATATCCTACTCCTTGCCTCATGAACTAAGAAGAGCTTACCAGATACTTTCTAGCAGAAAAACTAAAACGTTTGAATGACATACTGTTGCTTAATTTAGTTCTCTTTAAAGATTCCCTTTTCTTACAAAACAGAAAATAGGATTTATTCTGTTTACAGTGACATTCTTCTGTGCTTTTTCACTTTCAACAAAGGAGTTACAGATTTTCAAAATAGGCTGACTATATTCCTTTTCTTAAGCCACTGATAACTTTTCAAATGGTTCAGTTGTGCAATACATACTACATTAATCAGGATGCTATAAGTTAAATAGTTCTTAAAAATATAATTCTGTCAAGGACTGTAGGATTTTTAGCAGCGCTCAATATAAAATTGGTTGGGTTATCAGGAATATACTGGCTTGGAATTTTAAGGTGGCTAAGAAAAGATGGACATATCTCCATGGCATTCTCAGTGGTAAGATTTAAAAAAGCTTGCCAGTTAATTTTTAGTGAACTCATGAGTGCTTTAAGTGTTGTTTTGATAACAACAACACTTATAATTAGCAAATTATAACTATTTTAAGGGGTTTACGTTTTAAATTTAAATCAACGAATTGAACGGCAGGGCATGTGATGGATGTGACGTGATGGAAGGAATATTGGTTTCTTTCCTGCCTGTTTTAAGCAAAGATCCACATGGCTAAATTCAAAATTTATTTGCTTCCTTTTTGTACCCACATATATTTTTGTGGGTTTTATTTTTAACCCTTTGTTGTGTTACAAAGATGGGGAAATTTGTTATAAGTAATACAGCAGGACTAACTCTTGTTCTAGCTGGGTGTCTATTCATTCTTCACCCTTCAGCACCATTAAGTTCAGTTAATCACTGAGCAACAGGATCAAAAATTCCAACTGAGGGGAATTTTATACTTTGGTCAACCCAAGACCACGCACAACTTAGGAACAATCATACTGAAGAAAGTATTGGAAAGACCAAAGACTGCTAACTTGGTTAGTCTCCTCTGTATAAGATAAAGACAGGAGTCTTCTCCTTACTATGTCTTTGCGGAAGTAAATTTGATTCTTTCTGCATTGGAGTATTTGAAGATGTTTGTATTACAAGTCAAAAACACATAGGGCATTCTGTATGAAAATGGTGTACTGTTGTGACAGGCTGAAACAGGGTGCGCACATGTATAAAAGTAGTAATAAAGAGTATTCCTTCCTGTGCTTGTGCCAATAGGTTAGGAGCAAGGTTACCACCTCTTGGCTGCTTCATCTAGAATAGTGTGTGTGGGGTGTGTGTCCATAATCAGGAGAAAAAAGACCTTTCTACATTTTAGATTACCAAAACACAGCAAGAAAAAAAATGCTGCAGATGTGCATACTATAGATTTGAGTATAGTGTAATCAGAAACTTGTAGAAACCAGTCCTTGCGTGGAAAAGCACATGAATCTTGCCTTCTTGCCTACTTTCCTTCTGCTAAATTAAAAACTAAAAGTTTTCTGTAGGAGAGCATGGAAAACACGTTCAGTGACTTTACTTACGTTACTAGTGAATAAGGATTTGTTACAGTATCTAACAGTCTGTAAATTTAGTAGAGAGTAACGCCTCTTAGGAAGTAAAACATTGATTCCTTTGTATCACAATTAATTTCCATTTTTGTCAACTTCACAAATTCAGTTATTTTGTCTAGAAAGAAAATTAATGAGAAGTTATGCTTGATAAATAATTTAAAGTTACTGCAAAACTGTATTATTGGATAGTTAAACCTATTTAAGATAAAGGTGCAGTCTGGACCAAGGTTCTCTAAACACTTAGGAGATTGCATCTCATTGAAATTCCGAGGTATCATCACCCATCAAAGTAAAAAAAAAAATAAAAAATTGTTTTCTAATAACTGTTTGAGAAATGTGTGCTTATATTTTTATAACAGCACTTAGCTATGCATTTATAGCATACACCTATAACATATCCATTTCTTGACATTTATGAAAAACGCAGGGTTTAAGTTACCTCATGTATTTTATCGATATGTTTTCCTTCCAAAGTAGACATTGTGTTGAATTTTACTTCCTTCTATGATACTATAGTATATGTATTAATAGAATTCTTTCCTTTGGGTTTGTTCAACCCAGAAATATGAATGTCTTGAAAATCATGTTGTATTTTTCTAATGTTATGTCTATACAGTCATTCAAATTCTTTAGTTGCACATCTGTTCTGTAACATGATTATTTTGAAGGTACGCTTCAATGAAACACATTAACAGGCACTGAAAAATGGAGCATAAATTGACTAGCTGTTCACGTGATGGTCGTTTGAACATAACTTTATTTGAACTATACCTTTACATTTCTTGTTGTTTAAGTTGGTACCATAGTGTAAAATTCAGGCCCTCCCCCCGTTTTTTCCACTGTAAAGCTTATCAATTTGCTGGGTATTTTCATTTGTTCCTTCTTTTCTCAGCTCTTGAGGCCAGGAGGCAATTGTCACACTTAATCACTCAAGGACGTATCTGGTGTTTAGCTAGAATAAGGCTAAGGAATCGAGAACATTTTTGACTCCATCTATATCATGTAGTGCATCCCACCATCTGAGCATGTATAATTCTCCTCTACTTCATTGCAACTCTTGTGAGGGGTTGACCCTGGCTCATCTCAGGTGCCCACCAAAGTCGCTCTATCACTCCCCTCCTCAACTGGACAGGGGAGGGAATATATAATGAAAGGTTTGTGGGTCGAGATAAGGACAAGGAGATCGCTCAGCAATTACCATCACAGGCAAAACAGGCTCGCCTTGGGGAAATTAATTTAATTTCTTACCAGTCAAATCAGAGTAGGATAATGAGAAATAAAAACTAAATCTTAAAACACCTTCCCCCCACCCCTCCCTTCTTCCCAGGCTCAACTTCACTCCTGATTTTCTCTACCTCCTCCTCACCAGCGGGGCAGGGGGATGGGGAATGAGGATTGCGGTCAGTTCATCACATGTTGTTTCTGCCGCTCCTTCCTCCTCAGGGGCAGGACTCCTCACACTCTTCCCCTGCTCCAGCATGGGGTCCCTCCCACGGGAGACAGTTCTCCATGAACTTCTTCAACATGAGTCCTTCCCACGGGCTGCAGTTCTTCATGAACTGCTCCAGCTTGGGTCCCCCATGGGGCCACAAGTCCTGCCAGCAAACCTGCTCCAGCGTGGGCTCCTCTCTCCACGAGTCCACAGGTCCTGCCAGGAGCCTGCTCCAGCGTGGGCTTCCCATGGGGTCAGGGGAATTCCCCCTGCCTTCTTCAGGCATCCACCTGCTCTGGCATGGAGTCCTCCACGGGCTGCAGGTGGATATCTGCTCCACCGTTAACCTCCATGGTCTGCAGGGGAATCTCTGCTCCAGCACCTGGAGCACCTCCTCCCCCTCCTTCTTCACTGACCTTGGTGTCTGCAGGGCTGTTTCTCTCACATCCCCCGCTTGTGTTCCTTTTTTGCCCCTTCCCCCCCCCCCCCCCTTCTTAAACATGTTATCACAGAGGCACTACCACCATTGCTGATGGGTTCGGCCTTGGCCAGCAGCGGATCCGTCTTGGCTGGCATTGATTGGCTCCATCGGACATAGGGGAAGCTTCTAGAAGCTTCTCACAGAAGCCACTCTTGTAGCCCCCCTGCTATCAAAAACCTTGCCACACAAACTCAATACAGAATCCACATATGGAAATGCTCAGATAGTTGGGACCTACAATTGATTCTCTTCTAACATCCGTAGATTCAGCACAGTGCAGATCACTTCAGTGTTTTTTTTGTTTGTGTCTTTCTTTCTCCAACTGTAAAATAAGGACTGTAATGTTTACTAGCTTTGGAAAAGAATCTTGAGATTCTCAAAAGTAATTTGAGATTAAATACTTACCAAATACAAATTACTGTTATGTTAGTAAAAGCAAAGCAAAATTTTTTTTTTTTTTTTACTGACGCTTTAATTACAGATCACCATATTAGGGAGAGGAAAATAAAATAAAGAAGAAATTGAACTAGTGACTTTGTTTTGCAGGTTCTTTCATGTTGGTGAATACATCTGGGAGATTTGCAGGACAGAAAGCTCACCTCCTGCTGCCCCATCTGAAAGAAAATGATACACATTGTATTGATTTCCACTATTATGTTTCAAGCAAGAGTGGATCTAGCCCTGGCACTTTGAATATATATGTGAAAGTTAATGATGGTCCTATTGGTAACCCGATCTGGAACACATCTATTACCGCTACTTGGAACAGAGCAGAACTGGCAATTAGCACTTTCTGGCCCAATTTTTATCAGGTATGTTTTACTTTTTATGAAATTTTGTTTCTCGTAATAGTCACCTGGTTCTTAATCATAATTCTGAATTTAAATCAAAATATCTTTCAGTATGTTTTGTTGATCTTTATCTTAATTATCATTTTGCAGATGATGCTAAATGTTTGTTTTTACATATATGTGGCTGTGTTTATATGTTTACATATATTTATAGAAGTGTATGAAATGTATGTGCACACACACATGCTCTAAATGTGGGTGAAATAATTGTATTGAAACAATTTAGAAATTTTGCCATTGATTTCTGTCAATTACCTGTGTTTCTCTATAATAAATTCACTCATTCTGTCAGTTCATTAGGGATGCTGGAATTGAATGCCAATAGATTTTATTGCAGTAGAGTCTTCAAGTTTGATTTAGATCAGCAATACTTGTTGCTTTAGAACCAGCAGAATCCTTTGAATCCTCAGTTTGAGTCTTCAGTTTGAATGCAATCTCCATTTCTTCTGTCCAATAGTAGTCATAAATATAACAGTAGCTATTGTAGGAATGGGCTTCTGATTACATCCTAAAGATTTAGGGAGAATTTCGCTTGACAGTTCCTTAGGGTGCTGCTTTTCTGTAGGGAAGTTTATAGTTTATGCAGTTATTTACTGTTGTACAGTAGTTCAATAGTTTTTCTCCTTCTTCCCATGAAAATATAGTCTATGTCTCCACAAGCAAGTAATTTGGTGTAATAAGAGCAGACCAGTAGATCAAAGATGTTATTGAGGCTCCTCTCATCTTCACTTGCAGTTTGGAAAGTTTGGTTTGGATTTTATTTGGTCCCCTGTGCTGAACATTGTCACTATACTTACGGTTTGAAGCTTTCTGAAGAAAAGCTGTCCCAAAGACAGGGGTTCTTTGACCTCCTTAGGAAGTACAATGTTATCATTCCAGTGTCGTTCCAGGGGGTGACAGCATCTTAATTCCTACATCAGTGCCCCGACTACCAGTGTCACACGTGGCAGAGCCTCGTTTCTGTTCCTGCATGTGCTGTTTAGGGTGACCCAGTGTTTGGTGCCCCATCGTATTCTCATTATGAGTTTGGCAATATCCACTGCAAGGTACTCTAGGGGGTTATAGTGGACTTCTTTCCGTGGCTGCAGCAGCTGATCTGTGAGGATGTCTCAAGTGAACTGAAGCTGTTCCTTTTGAACCCTTTTTCCTCTAAGGAAAAAAACAAGCTGAAGAACTTTCTGGAGTCTTTCCCTCTGTGATTGCTTCACCCACAATTGACAGAAAGTCCTGGTCCAAAAGGTGAGTTTAGAGTGCCAGGACCATCTTGTCCTTGGAACATGGGATACTTGGCAGTGGGTGCAATACTTGCAGACCCAAAAGAGCACACATTCATTTCCTCTTGCCTCCAATAGTGTGTTCCTAGGTTGTGTAGGGGGTATTGACAGGGTCCACATTTGCATCCAGTGCTCTGCCCAAGGTGGCTCGGAGTTGCTACAGCTGCATCATCGGGGCTTCCTGGAGAGGATTCAGGGTAAGTTTATGGACATCTCAGCAAACTCCACTGGGAGGACTCATGATGTGGATCTCCTATAATTGGCCGTGGACTCGACGAGGGAATACTGGCACCTTTTTCAGAAGGGCAGCCATATTAGCAGAGTTGAGGTTCACCTCAGCATTGTGGGAGAAGCTGTGTACTACCTGCCCCTGTGGAGCATGAGGCTGTATCCTGATCACAGAGTCCAAGCTTGGTTTAGCCATACCTTTACATCTCATGGGGTGAAAGGGCAACATGTATTTTGTTGCCTGTCAGAGTTCAAGGAGTGTTTGGACAACGCTCTTAGTCATGTGGTTTATTTTTAGGTAGTCCTGTCAGGAGCAAAGAGTTGGACTCGATGATCCTTATGGGTCCCTCGCAACTTGAGATATTCCATGATTCTATGACCTTACTGCAAGACTGAGGACGCCATGTTACCGATTTGATGCCAATGTTGAGAATGTCCTCCAGTGATGACAAAAAGTCTTTCTATCTTGACTGAAATAATGAGGACCAGTCTGGGTTGCTAGCCTTGGTTGATGGTGGGAGAAAAGTAGAGCATCCCACAGGCAATTTCGTGGCTGACATCGGATATAACTCTGGGCGGTTTGTGACATGGGATCTACTGGAGGGTTTTGTGAGCATGCTGGGTGGTTCAGGAGCGCTATGTGGTGCATGCACATTTTGCAGACACTGGGTGAATGTGACTGTGTCACTCATGCCTAACTCTGGACCTTAATGTCCCCGTCTGTGTTTGGAATGAATTAGTAGAGGAGCTTCTGATTTCCTTTATTCTGAAAGGAGTCTGGTTTTTATGCAACAGAACTGCTCTGTGAACCAGCAGTCAGTAAAGAGGAGGGTTGTGCTTCAAAGCCTCACTCTAGCTCTGAACCAAAATGCTAATGTGGACAGGGGAATTTTAATAGAAGCAGCTCTGACGCTGACTAGTAAATTTAAGCTAAATTAACATGTTAATAAAAATACAGGCAAGCTCTGACAGTTTTAAATGTTATTGATATTAGCAATAATCTGTGTCAGATTTCTGTCAATATGATACATTAACTGATGTCTGAGTAACATGGATATTTGGCCATAGAAATAGAAAGATAACCTTTCTAGTCCACTTTCTCCTCGAGACCTGCCATCTGGACTGTTCACTCTTATTCGTAGGTGAACCCTTATATGCTTGGATAGGATACTGCAGTTTAGTAAATTACCATGCATCAGCTGATAATATAATATACACCTGACTCTGTCTGTAATGGATTCCATGTGCTCTCTTTGCCTCTGGAAATACAGAAATTTTTACATAATCTTTCTTTCACTGAGGAGTATAGTAAGTCATTTTCTTTGCATTTGCTGCATACAGTCTGAAATAATACCTGGTTAGGTATTGCAATTTAGCTGATGTGCCAAAATGTCTTATGCTATAGTAATATCTGTGGGAGTCCAAGGAATCAGTGTAAAATAGTGTAGTTTCACTGTAGATAAGCTAATTTATTCTTGAGGAAGCTCTGTCTCCATTTTAACAGCTTATGGTCAGTCATCTCCATTTTGGTTGCCTCCATCTTCTCAGAAATGTGATGCAATTTCCTCACCCAGCTGGTGACACTTGCAATTTCTCATTGTTTCTGAACTCTTTTCATCTGTTTTCATGCTTTTTCTACGCAGAGTCTGTTTTGGGGGGAGGCAGGAAGTTAGCTGCAAGCAGGTGGGAGAAGGGCAGGAGGAGGAGAAGAGGGTGTATGTGGACCTTGTGAGAATGTTCGTCCAAGTTAGGTGAGAGCTTAGATGACTGCATGTATGGTGGGAGAAGGCAGAGGACCCATCTGACACGTGTCTAGCCCCAGGTCTGTTTCCTAAGCTGCTGTTCATTTGATTCCAAAACTCCAACCTCTTTTGGCACAAATCCATGTGTTTTCTCACATAACCTCCAAAACGTACAAGACTTCCTCCCGGGGATTTTCTGAGGCTGTTAGACCTTATTGAACAAAATTAAGAAAAGTCCGCTAAGAAAGTTTTTAAGGAATGATAGGGCCCTTTTTAACTTTTCATATATGAAGGTTGGTAGTTTCCTGATGAGTAATCTTCAGGAAAAGACTCAGTATTAGTAGATGAAGGGTCAAAGCAATGTAATTGTGTGATTTTCTTTGTTGTGTTTTAAATCACATATTCATGTAGGCATCTGCATGTTTGCGAATGCCTTCTAGTTCCATTCCATTAGCAGGACACCTACAAGGTGTCTAGCTGCAAACGAAACCAAAATATACTACAGAACTCCGAAGACAAATTATACGATAACATTTCAGAGTTAAATATTTATATAATTCAGGATGCTTAAAAACACAGTGGTGTTGGTCTGTTTTGCTGTTGATTCATGAAAAAATAGGCAAAATAACTTCCACTAATGGTAGATGACTAGAAATTAGATTGTGTAGTGCGGAGTGAATTTTAATCCAACTTCTAAAGATCTGTTTGTTTAAACCATGTATTATTAACACGTATATGCAAAGCATTCAAAAGATTTAATAATTAACAGTATTTTATTATTGTAGCACCAGTTATCTCAGCTTGTTAATACCTTTCATGTTGGGTTTCCATCTAGAATTGACTCTTTAACAGTCTCTGAACAAAGTAATTAATTTCTTTTAGTGTACACTTTTCTTTTACTAGGTAATTATTGTGTAGGCTTCACCCCATATGAAAGCTGTATTATGTATATAAAGCACAATGACAACCTGCATGTAACAACACTAATTGTAGTTTAATTACTGCTTATTAAAACTTAAATTGTCAAGTATTCTGGTGATTAAGGATATATTTAATTCCGTAATTAATGGTCTTCTAAGTGCCACTGCTTAACATCTGCCTTTGACTTCAGGGTATGTCTACTTTGCAGTCCAGTTGCTGATTACAGTATAGCTGCAGTAAGATAGGTTCAAACTGCCAAACTCCTTCTGAGGGTCAAAGATAATCAGCACAGCTTGTTCTTTTCTGCTGTGCCTCCTGGTCTCCGAGCTATTTGTTTCGAAGTAGCTGGGATATTTCTACAGGAGCTAGTCTTGTTTCTGTATTATAAAATCCCTTTGGGAGTGCTCCCCTGAGGGAGCACTGGCTTCCTCTCTTTATCATTGGTCACAGGAGAAATTGTTTGCTTTACTGAGCTATTGTCTCCTTGGTGCATCTTAAGCAGGAGCATCAAGGAGTTTGTCGTGCCATTAGAGACAGCCTGAAAACAAAACAAGGCTTCACGTAATTACTAAGACCTTAATTCTCCTTCTTACTTGAATAGGATTAGGATGTACACAGAAAAAGAGGGTTAAATGCTATGTAGATTCCTATGGGTAGTGGTGAGCTTGGTTTTAGATTCTTGGGGAGCAGTCTCAGTAGGTTGAGAGGCTCTAAAATTGATGCTTTGAGATAAAACTAAGTCCTGAAAAGGCTGCTCCTCTAGTGAGGAGAGGGTAGGAGGGTTTTTTGGGGTTTGTTTTTATTTTCTTTAAAGTTTTGATTTTTTTTCCTCATTTGGCTCTTTTAGCAGGAGGAACATAAGTTGATTTCAGGGTTGTTTTCTTGTTTTGTCTGTTTAGGGCAGGGGGGAGTAATTTTTTTTTTCTTCTTCCCTAGGTTAGTTTATGATTCTCAGACCAATTAGTAGTATTTTAAATATATTTTATGTTTTTGAAGCATTGCGGTTTTGGAACTTTACAATATGTGAAATGCCACGACTAGGTTGCATCTGGTGAGTGGCTTGTGTTTCCAGCTCCTAAACCTGCAAGCTAGCAATTTGGCACAGCACTGTTGCAAGTTACACACCGTCCCCCTATCAGTTTTTATATTTTGAATTATCTGCTTTGTACTTTGCTGGGAGTCAGGCACGGCAGCAGTGAGCTGAAACAAATCTTGATGAAATAAAACAACAAACACTGCAGTTTTAAAATCCAGAAATGGAATTGAAAGGATTAAAAATAGCTTCCAGTGGAGTAACGCTACTCTATGCCACTGCACCTTCTTTAAACATAAATTCCTATGAAGCTGGAATGAGAAAATGGGATAAGAGCCTGGCAGTAATTCCTGATCTTTTTTAGTACGGACACAAAGGAGTTACACGGTATCACTTCACACTGAGATGAGATTTACCCTTTACCATTCTGACACTTTCCCCTGTAAATTAGGAGTTTAGGGAATAAGAAGGGGTAGATCCAACCTACCTTTTCAAATCTGGTCTTGAACTTTCATTTGTTTCATAACCTGCTTTGTACATGCTTTGCTTGGAGTTTGGCTCATGCAATGTACTTAAGTCATCAGCTCGAACAGAGAATTAAGCTTCTTGTGCAGTAAAGGTCAGGCTCACATTCTCGTGTGTTGTGTGTGTTGCATTCAACTGCACACATACGGTTCCTGAACTGCGCTTTGAACTCAAAAGAAACTTTGAAATGTATATTGCATTTTGAATCACAATCCTGTGTCAAGCATCTTAAATAGCTCTTCTTCATTGAGTTGAGTGATTTGGGAATAGTTTTTTAGAGAAAGATGCACCAGGGCAGACCGCATACCTAAATTAAAAAAACCCAGCAGTCTAAAAATGGCCAAGACTAAGCAGGCGTGCACGTTTTGTCATATACACAAGGCTCTGTTGTTTTCTCCTGTCCCTTGCTCCTAAACCAAGAAAGCTTCTGGGCCTTCGGTAGAGAAAGGTAAGGCAACAACTGGTTTAAAAACAAACAAGCGAAGAGTAAGATTTAATAAGCCTTAATGTCAGGAGCTCCGTTTTCAGTGTTGCTCACCCATAAGAGGTTTCTTTGGAGTCTCAGATTGGCAGCAACCACCAAAATGTTGTTTAATGTGCTTGAGTGCACGTGTGAGTGCTGAATGGTCGTTGTGTAGGAGTGAGAGGTTGGGGGGGGAACCGGCATAAAATGAATTCCCAGCCAGGGAGGCCTAACCACGTTTTAGGCAGCCCAAGTCAATAAGCTGTGACAGGTTTTTGTGGGGCCTGGGAAGGACCAGGTCAGGAACCTCCCTTCACGTGGCTTTGACGAGGCAGCAGTCGCTGTGATCGTGCCCCGGTGGTAAAGCGGGTAGTCCTAGGACAGGTGAAAAGGGGGAGAAGAGCTCAACCCACAGGGGTACAAGACGTTGCCAATTTTCTGGAGGGAGGCTGTTCCCAATGCCTTGTAAAATACAGTCAAAGAAAGGCACTCTGTGCAGTAAAGCGCAGCAGGCGGAGAGGAGAGTGCAGTGCGTGCTGCGGCCAGCGTGTGATACATCACTGCCCACTTACGGGGGGTGCGGGGGAGCAGGACTGCAGCCTGACATTAAGTAGCTTTCTTAATACTCCTTTCTCTTTCTTGTTTTTGCAAAGTGCTATTTTTAAGTCATGTGAAGTAGAGTGTGTTTATGTTAGGTACAATCCACCTTTTGACTAAAAGCGTTGTAATTTTGCAACAAAGGCAGGAATTTACGGAGTGAGGTTGTATGGCAACAAAACCTGTTTGTTTCTATTGTTCTTTGGAACAGACAAGTTATCTCAAGTCACACATTTTCAGCAGTAAGCATTTATGTTGGTGAGCAGACTCCCTTTCTTTGTTCATATGTAGGAACGGGAAGTGGCAGGAATGAAAAGCTAATTTTGCTCTTCACTGAAGCAGGGAGGATCAGGGACAGTGCAGTGCTAAGCTGCTTCCGTGGTTCCTGTTTGGCAGGCCTGCGAGGGGGAGAATGGTGTAAAACAGCTCTCAGGCCAATGTTCGGCAGAGTTTTTCCTGAATTCGGTGTTTTAACCGGTTGTTTCCGGACTGATAAGGTGGTGGAATAATAGGCGAAAAATCCAAGGGCAGCCCAGTCTGACGTTGCTGGAGTGTTGTCTCCGTTTTGATTGGGGTCTTTTATATTGCCTGCAGGTGTTGCGTCAGCCCTGAGGAAAGGCAAAGTTTGGAGGTGGGAGTAATAATGTTACCTTTTACAAGACAAGCAACTTTTCAGATGTGAAATGATGGAAAAAACTGGATGTGACATAAGTTTCTAGGTTTCATTTCTAGTGAAATTACTAGCAAAACTGATCCAGATTTATGAATAGTCTTGACTTCCCTAATATAAGTTTTTCAAAGAATAAATGAGCTACCAGAAGTGTTTCTAGGTCCATTTCTGAGCACCCTCTTACAGTGTGCAGCACACTTAACTAGGACTTTCAGAAACATGTCATGCATAGGATCAAATTCTTTTTTTCAGTGTAAAAAGGGAAAATGCTTAGTTAAGCATATCTTCATTTATTAATTTAAATAAAACAAAATACTGGATTTCGATACAGCAGTTGATAGTATTTCACAGCCTGTGAACAAACAGAAATTATATTACTGTGCTTGGCATAGGTGTCACGTTCTTTTATATATGAAGTAAAAGGTACATCAGTGATTTCTCTTTAATGATGGTGTGTCACTACTGGCTGTTGTGTCTCTTTCCATTTACTAAAAATTGCATATTTTATGTCAGAAGAGACCAAAACTTACAATCATTAAAATTGATACCAGCTTGGCTATTGCTTATAATGGAAGCATGATTAAACTGACAATATTTCAGTTTGTGTTACTTTTCTTTGGAACATGCCCTCTTTAATGACAATAATTGTAATTTAATAGTATGTCCAGCTGGCAGTTTCTTGATATATTGCCTGGCTTATTTGTGGTAATGACATTTTTGGTATGTTGTCTAGAGATATGGCAGAATGTTTTAGATCACTCACTGAGTCTTTGTTTGTTGTCATAAGCAGGTCCAATTCAGTTATTTCAAGGTTGTAGTTCCTGCCTGTGAACTGAAGGAGCGGGTTTGTATTTAGAATCTACAAGCTTTTTTTGTCTGTGAGTATATTGCAATAATAGAGTACTTAAAACCTCTTGGAGAGCCTGTAGCAAAGCTCCCCAGTTATGAATTATAGAAATTATTTTGAGATCTTCTACTCATGTATTGTGTATGGTTTTTTTTTCTAGAGCCTCAGGTATTTGGTTTTGCTGGAAGTCAGGTAATTCTTTGGAAAAGGCACTTTTTTGCAACATTTTTTAAAAATAGTCAAATCCCCATTAGCTGGCAGTAATATTTTTAGCAGAAAACTTCTGACTGGTTTGACTCGCTGCTTCAGAGGTGTGCATGTGCCATTTCCTCCTGGGGTTTTCTAGAATTTAGCATACCTAAAAGTGAAGAACCTGAAAAAACCTCCTCTGCTCTGCAGTGATGGGATCATGGGTCAGGTAGACCTTTCAGATGGCTTTGCGCAGATCTTCTCCTTATACTGAGTACTCCAAAAGAGAGGGAGTTGTTGTTTTGTTTTTTTTAAAATTAGTTATATTTCAATAAAAACTAGAAAGTTAACTGTTTTTTTTTTCTTCTTAACAGCGAAAACTCAAAGCCACTAGGGAATACAGGAGAGAAATCAGTAACTGTCCCCAGCCCTCTGTTTTTACAGGCAGGTCTTTGCCTCCACACTTAGATTCAGTTAACTCAATGACTTTCTTAGTGGCAGCATATTTCCCCAGGAAACTTTTTCACCATTTCTGAGACCTGGCTGTCTGCTCCCTGTTCTTCACCGCGGTGTTGTAACATCCCTGCATTAACTGCAGGTTCCTGGGGCTATGCCATGCTTCTCATGCCCTACAGTCTTTCAGATCTTCTCCGTTTTGAATAGTCTTGGTAGCTCTTCAGGAAATGGAGCAGTCTCCTTCTTCCAAGGACACCAGCATAACCATTTTTTTCAGAGAACGTAACACAAACTAAGAACATACAACTGTTTGTCACATTTGTTAATAGAGAGAAATGCTTGTTCTGTTTTCAGAGTTCAGTGAATGAAAACAGGAGGTGCATTCTGGGTCTTGCACTGCCGTCAGAACTTAAGGTTACTTTGTGCATGTCACTTATCTCTCTGTATTTCCATTTCAAGGCTGTTAAGATGAGGGTAAGAATGATCATGGTTGGAAAAGCTCTTTCAGCTCTTTGAATGCAAGTTATTCTTTAAGAGCTTCTGCTTTTTTCTCCTTTAAGAACTTCTGCTTCCCAAGATGGTTCCTAAGACCGGTTCCACCAGGAGATTTTCTTCTTTGTAGGAAAGTTGCTCTGAAATTTTGAATTGTCTTGCTCTGGATGCTCTACTGAATACTGGGAGCCAAATCCATACCCTGTCCACTCTGTTGCTGTGGATCAGCAATACCAACTTGAAGCGCCATCAGAGTGCCATCGGGCATTTAGAAGGCTACAGGCTGGGGCTTGTGACTGAGCAATCCCTTTCTTGCAGAACTTCCTTCTGCAAAATTTGTTTGGTGGCTTTTGGACTTCTCTCGTTGCTGTCTTATGTTTTCTCGTTGCTGCCTGATTCACCTGGGACAACATTGGCATGTAGGTTGAAATTTTTGTGTGGACAGGAGACAGAACTAGAATGAAAAGTAGTTTTTTCCTTGTCAGCTATATGGAGTTAAAGCCATATTTAAGGCAGTTTCACTCCAGTGAGATTGAGAGGGAGAAAAGGACAGAGTTTAGGGAGATGATATCTGGGAGACAAGAACAGGATCAGTGTCCGCAGATGGAGCAATGAGAAAGATGGGAGAAGGCAGAGGCAAGAAGTGGTGAAAAATTTGCTCACCTCAAGGTTTGTTTTAAAATCAGAATCAGTGCTCTGCCAGTGTTTATTCAGCACCAGTAAACTGTGATATAATATTATGGGGCTGTATGTTATCCTTGTGACATGTTTGCATTCTGTATAATTTTCTTTCTGCTGAAATAATTGCAGTAAAGGATATGGTACGTGGTGTCCTTCTGCATCTGTTCCAAGGTCAAGTACAGCACATGTGTGAAAAATAGTTTCTAAACTTTGTCTTCCTCAGTGTACTTCTGAGACTAGTTACAAGAGGCAATTAGAGTTAACTTTCCAAGCAAAAGGGAAGCATAAAAAAAAAAATCACAACCTGGATTTGAGCATGAACTTCTTGAGCATTGGTTTGGAAATGTACCTGCTAATGTTACTGGCATATTTTCTTCTATTCCACATAAACATTCTTGGGATGTTCAAAGCTAAGGCTGCCAAAGTTTGGAGAGGTTTACTTTTGAGTGTACTTAATTCAAACGACAAGAACGGTCCATTTATCTTGTGACCTATTTATAGCCATTAAACAAACCGTGGCAAATGGATCTGCTTTACTTAATTCACTACATTTGGTGGAAGATTAAGAGCATGGAAAATACATTCATAAAAATAGGTATGTTTGTGTCTGATACCATGCAAATCTCTGTATACTGCAGAACTGTCATTTTTAAAATAAAAGTAGGAGTTTATTCTGCAAGACAAAGAATTGAAAATAAAATCATTATTAGATAACTACTTTGGCAGACCAAATGTTGGGGGGATTTGGTTATTTCTCATTGTGAGCTATATATGATCACACTTATAAATCTCCAAAAATAGTATAAACATGAAAAAATGTGATTTATGTTCTGGTTCATTTTAATGATAAGAACACCACATTTTGAGGGTTTCTTTTAATTGTGTTTTGTTTTCAAGGTGTTCTCAACATGTTAAAAGATTTGATGTATTTTTCCAGAAGACAGTATTTTTATATTCCCTGTGTTACAAAGCTGCTAACTGAAATTCTCTTTTTGCTTTTCAGGTTGTTTTTGAAGTGGTCACTTCAGGTCACCCAGGATATGTGGCTATTGATGAAGTGAAAGTTTTAGGACATCCATGTAGTAAGTACCTGTCTGCTGTTTTAAAGTCAGGCCTCTAAAATGAATATACCACTATGCTTCAATGAATGTGGAGGGAAAGATACGGAAAACATCAGAAAACAATGCCACTGCTATAAATATAGGCTGAGTATGTACAAAGTGTTGCTAGCATTTGAGCACTTGCACCTTATTGACTTTAAAGAGATCTCTTACATGCACCTTGTGTAGAGCGCTTGGCGTAAGCCCCAGAGCCTAACTGGGCCATCTAATGACTCCTTCGGAGCAAAAGTCATCAAGATTTGTTGACCAGTTTTCTATTGCCATCAAAAATTCAGTGCAGCCACGAGCTGAGGCATTAGTGAGTGCAGATGAACAATGCAAGAGCTGAATATATATGATTATTTTTTCCAAGGCTTAGAAGGAAGAAAACTCAGCTGGTTGAGGGCTGAGGCTTTGCTAAGCAAGGTTACTTAGGGTACTTCCCCAGGTATTGTGCTTTGGGTTCACAGCTCAGTTTCTGCACTGTTTTACTTGCTTATATTTCAGTTGTTTCCTTATTCCATTATTAAGGATATGTAATAAACTATCCTAAGTTCTTTTAAAATTGCTGTCAAAACAAAACCAAACCTTGTAAATTAAAGCTTTAATATAGCAATCCAGATGTAATTGAACAGACTCCTTAAATGATTATTTCACATATTTGCTATTTGTTAAATAAGGTGTATTAAGATCATACATGGAATTGTAGGTTGTAATCTTATTGACCAAATGACTGAGTGGGGAAAAAGACACCAATTTCTGTGTAATTGTTCACCTTCCTCTTACAGCATATTGTACTTGTATGCATTCTTTGTGGCTTGTAAGAGCTGCGATTTAAAATAAAAAATGGTTTATCGATTAGTATCAGAGCACCTCATAAAAATGGTTTTAGTGGCAAGAAGACACAGACATTTCTTCAAATACAGAGGCAGTTATGCAGAATCAGCAGCTGTTCTTTCTGAATCACTTAGTTCTGATAAACACAGCAGGCTCTCATGTTGTTAGGCAGTATTTGTGGTTCTGCATTTTGAATTTCTATCTTTGGTTCAGGTAGGATAAGTCTAAAGCAGCATTTTATGAGCTTAATAATTTTTCGTATACAGATTTTGAGAGGTTTGATCTGTGCATTTGTACCAATCAATTCTCAAAACCTGCAAGTAGCTCTTGTTAATGTGGAGACTAAGTTATATCCCATCGCACATAGAGTTCTAACGTGACAGTGTTGAAATGCAAAAGCTTTCATGAAAAGTTCTTTGATGAAGTAATTAAAATGTTAGAAATTAAGACATCAAACCAGTTACGTTGTCTACAAGAAAATTGAAAAAGTGTGAAAATTGGAATAGAGCTACCGTGTGTCTAAAACTTTGCAAGACTCATAATGCTATTCTTTCTGTATATTGCCAGAAAAAATAATTTTGGAATAATTAACTCTTTAAACAAAAATTGAAATGGGAAAAATACTCACTAGGCAGTACAGACAAAGACCAAGCAGAAAGCAATTTGTAAGCATGTAGAACTGAAAGGGATGGCTTGTGGTGTGTGGGGTTTTTTGTGTGTGTCTGTGTGTGTTTGTTTTTAAAACCTAACGCCTCTCTCCACTTAGGCCATACCTGGTAATTCAGAAAGGCGAGTTTTCCAGAGTTTAGGAAGATTGAGAAAAAAAAAAAACAAGTGGGGTAAAAACAGATGTAAAAAAAAAAAAAAAGTGACTGAGAAATGGAGAACTTATTGAAGAATTTTACTGGATAGTCAGTATTAATAGTTTGATAGGCAAAGAAGAGGATGACTTTGGCCTAAAGTCTGTCTGTCCTAATTGGGAAGTGTTTAAGAAAAAAAAAAGCAGTATGTCTAATAAATTTGCCATAAGGACAGTTATCATAAAAAGATTTCCTTCCATAGTTAGATATTAATTTGGGCTATTTTAGTCCATCTCCTCCTCCTTATACTGCCTTGCACTGGATATTAAGCAACGTTTTCTTGAATTCTGGTAGCTGGTTATTTATAAATTCCTTAAAACTGCAATTTCTCCCAGTGATAAGGTCTTATAAGAAAATGTCATCAGCACTTCAAATGGTTGCGATGCTCTGCTAGAAAGTATATGTTTAGTTTGCCAGTTTATTGCTAGCACTAACATTTCTATGTCTGAAAGCAACGTTCAGAGCCTGGCTTATCTGCTAGTATAGACCGTGCAAAAAGTCCCCTTGCCTGCAGTAGGATTTGAATGGTTGGGGAATACTGCCTTTTCAAGGATAAGTTTCTGTATCAAATTTCTGTGTCATTCTGTGTCACGTGATTGACTCTTTCCAGTAAAACAAAAATACACAGGCTATCTTTCCTCCTTCAGTGGACATAGCTCTTGTTTGAATATCTATTGCATTTGTTAGGTTATTTGTAGCTGTATTACTTTAATTTTTACTGGGAGCGTTTTCTCTTTCTAAATGAAAAATAAGTATTGGTATGGGGAATGCATTATGTTTTGCTTTTTTCTGCAGTGTTGTTGAAAAGAATTGTATTACGAGAATACAGCTGTAGCTGGTGAGAAGTGTTATGTTAGTATTTTAGCTGTTTGGTGTGCTACATTTCTAAGGCATCTCCTTACAGACACTGTACCTGGTTAAAAAGAAAAACTTGTTTCCCTGACAACATCACTCAACTTCTTACTGTTTTGTCTAGTTGGTAGTGTAAGTATCTAAGGTTTTTGTTCAAAACAAAATTAGTTTCCAATATGGTCTTTATTAATAGAGTGTTATTGCAAGAGAGATGCTGAGTTAAGATAATTTACACTGCAGGAACAATTAAATAGCACCCTTCTCTTCTGCTCTTTCCCAGGTACGGAAGTAAACCAACCTAAAATCTAATGTGTTGTCAGTGATTTGAACCTTTTAAAGCAGGGCTATTTAATTTGCTTAGTGTATTATTCATAGCCAGTACTTCCATGTTGCATAACTTCAATACTTTATCTTCTTCCAACAGCAAAAACTCCCCATTTCTTGCGCCTTCAGAGTGTGGAAGTCAATGCAGGACAATTTGCTACTTTTCAATGCACTGCCAACGGTGGAACAGAGTCAGGTGACAGACTCTGGTTACAGGTAATTTCTTTCTTTCTTAATGCACTGAGATCTGGGGGGAGAGGAGATCATCACTCTGAAAGGAATGTAAACATGAAAAATGATAGGGCTGTCTGTTTCATCAATACTAGATTTTATAGCACCTTTGAACTGCTGCATAGTAGGTGTTCTGTTGTAGAAAATGATACTGGAAGATTTTGCTCCCTTATTTCAATGGGATACCTTATTAAAAATAAAGGTACTGTTTTTGTTACATGTGGCGATCATGAGTAAAGGCTAAATCCCCAAGGAAGAGCACATGACTTTCTCATAATGTCTGTGCTGGCTAACTGCAACATTACACACAATAATTTTCTTGGCTTACCTCTATCTCTGTTTAGTATTTGCAGCTAAAATTGCATTCTTACTTTTTAAGTCTGGAGAAGACCAGTAGGACAGCCAAGTCTGACCTTTGGTATTACAGAGCCAAAGAATCTTACCTATATTCATTGAGTCCATAATTTTTTACTTATTGAGTAATGTAGCTTCTAGATAGGTGTCAGATCTTGATATAAAGGCTGTCTCCAACTCCTTTTCTTTCAGTAAAGACAGTCTCGCCTTATCTGTATGTGTAACTTTGTATCAAAAACATGCATCTCGCTTGATCTCTTTTCGTAATGGGGGTGCAAGTTTAACTGCCGTCTTGCTGCCATCATTTCAGAGCTGTCTGTTCTCTACAGCATACGATAGTCTGTATTTGGACTTAGCAGACCTCCAGATCCCTATGCTTTCCGTACATGAGAAACAACATGCTAGAACTGGGACCTTGTCTGTGAGAAGGAAATAAGGATGCTTAAAACAATGCCTAAGGAGATCTGTCAGATGAAACTGCAGTATGTGGAGGAGGAGGGATAGGAGAAATTGAAGCTATAGTAACGGGTGGGACTTAGAGATGAAATTCTCTATTTTTGTTGTTTAAACAATTTCAGGCTTTTACTATAGTTTTCCTTTCACATCGCACTTGGTGCAAAATTTCATCAAGCATTTCGGAAATGATTCATGTAAGTGTGACAGGTTAAAGAGCTGAGTAGTTATAAGAAAAGTAGCACACAAGTAAGTAAAACCATTTGAAAAGCAAAGAGCCATATTTATCCATATATGAATGATGAACTGTTATGTCTATCCAGAAAGAGCCTGATCAAATCCAGTAGAAGGCAATGGAAATCTCCTTTGTTTTTATTTGGGTTTGCATGGGTATTTTCAACCTCTGTGCTGATACAAGGCTGGTATTTCTCTAATGCTCCAGCCCTTTAAAGCCAGTATTACAGTGTTGAATTGGTAGAATTAGACTCCTGTCTTTCCTAAGCCACTGAGATTTTTTGAAAGAATGATTTTTCTAGTCATGAAAAGAGTTTAGCACGCATGGGAAAATAATGGGTTGTTATTTCATCAATGATAACCTTTCTAGAACCTTTGAACTTTTGCATAATGCTCTTTTGTAAAATTGAAGGTAGAATTCAGTATAGGGAAATCCTGATTCCATTCAGTTTTTCCATTGATTTCAGGACAGTATAAATACAGCGTTAACTTTTTTGCACGGAATTTAGGAGACACATAAATTCTTTGCAAGGCTGGAATGTCATGTCTTTATTTTAGAAATTAAATATCCTTCTAGATTTTATGTAATATAATATCATTCTTCTTAACAGCAGTAGCGATTCCAGAATATCTTTGCTGAGCTTAATTAAGTGATTCCTTGTTTATACATGATTATGAGATTTTTTTTTTTTTTCTCTATATGAAGGATAAAAAAGTAGTGACAGATTGACTTGTTGAGGAATTTAATCTTCCTGCAGGGCCACTGTTTATTTATCCTGCCCATATAACTACAGGTCCCTCTGGTAATCAGTCCAAGGTTGTGCAAATTCCAGGTGTGCCTTTGTGTAAGAAGATTTTAAAAGTTGACAGGATCTCCTGGATAGCTTGGATTTATTTTTGTACTTGTTTGCCAGTTTCCACAGATGTCTGCTGCAACTGACAGTAAGACTGATCAGACAGCTCCACATGTGGGATGCTGCAAATCAAGGCTATGAGATACAGTTCCCAACAGGATTAGCTGTATTTTAGTGTACTAGGTCACTATCGGGTAACAGATCCCCAGACCTTGCAGTTCTCCATCAGTCAACTGAGACCATCTGGTTTCATGGTGTGATACTGAGGAATTTTGTATACGTCTGCTTATAACATCTCATGACACTGCCACAGGACCATGAGTACAATGCAGCTATCTGTAATAGCCGTCAGAAAACATGGTATCTTCTACGTCATATGACTGGTTAAATGGACATGAAAGATCCTTTCGTTCCCAGAAACAGTAGAACCGATATTCAACTACAAAACAACTTAATAAAAGACATTCTTCTGTACACTAGAGCCAGAATAAAATGAGCACCATTCTCTGGAGACATATATGCTAGCACTTAGGTAATAGGGATTCAGGTTTTAGTGGTGCTATGAACGGGTCGTGCAATCTCTCTATGCCTAGTTTGTCCACCAGTAATATCAAGCCCTTTCTACTATCCTTTTGATGGTTTGTTTCCTTAAATTTATAAAACCTTGAAGGTAAACCATAGTAAATAAAGAAATAAATACAGATGTGTGATTTTATCAGGGGCTTCTCAGCATTTCTGCCACATAAGTCATATCAGGAGGCCTAATCTGTTTGGATTTGGCAATTCCAAAGTATCGTGCGGTAATTTGGTTCCAAATGATTTCCAATACCTGTCATTTGTTTTCAGATTCACATTGTTAGTCTGAAGTACAGGTAAATTGCCAGGGTGAAATCACAAACCCACTGACTTCAGTGATGTTTCTGACTGTTTCCAGTGGTGGCAGGATTTTACTCCTGTACTTCTATCTCTTTTATATAGTACCTCTCAGCTTGTAGGCAGCAGAATACTTCAAGTTTAGTAGTACACATTTTTCTGGTGAACAAATACTTCGCCTTTTACAGTCTGTTGGATTGTGAGTGAGATACGTTCTTTAAAACAAAAGAATTATGATGACTTGGTTGGTTATTTTAGTCTCCTTGTCTTTGCTGAGTAGTTGTTGCAAATGGCATAGATGTTCTTAGTTTAATAATGCCCAGGCCTTGAAGCAGTCCTAAGTGAAATCCATAGATCATATTTTGTTTCCCTCCTTTTTTTTTTCTCTTTTCAATCCTATCCCACTCTTATTCCCTATGGAATATGAAGTCTATTAATCTATGGAGTATTATGGAAGTTTTTGCGATTGAAAGGGTGATGGGGGAGCCACAATTCACAGGTTAGCTGCCCAAATTAGACACTGAGCCATGAAATTTGTTTCATGATGCTGTGATCAGCATTTACTCTTTCGGGAAAGGGAAGACAGAAAGCTGTTTACCTATTCCATAGTGCAGCGCTTTGCAAGAAAAACATTTTTCCTGATCCTGCTAGGCAGCCATGCACCCTAGTGCATGAGCTATGATTGCAGGCTTGTCAGATAATTTGACAACAAATTAAAGGTATTTTCAGTGATACCATTTCAAGTTAAAGTCAAACAAAAGGACTCAAGAACACAACGCAGCATCATACAAGTTTGTTTTTGTTGTTGTAACTAGTGTCCAATTAATAAGGTCATTGGCTAGATTGTATGTTTATGAATTCATGTCCTCGTTAGTTTATGTTCTAAACATAAATATACCTTAAAAATAAATCTAATTGCACTAATGAAGGAATGTTTACAATTAACAGATATGTCCCATCTGCTTACATTTTCTTTATCACATTTGTGGACAACACAGGTTATAGTCAGTATGGGATGACTCTTTCTATTCCATTGAATGATTGAGCAAAAATGCCATTCCTGTGCTCCCACTGTAAGGGCTGTCGCAATTGCTGTAATTTTTTTTTTTTGATTAAACAAATTCCTCTCTGAAACTAAAAGCTCCAGAAGTTGACACCAACAGTAAGATAAAACACTAGGCACTAAAGGAGCTGGGAATCTCAAGGAATGGAAATACACTTCAGAAAACAAAAAAACATTTGTAGGTGGGAGCCAAAGTTAGAATTTGGAAAAAAATTAACCTGTGGAACACAGAACAGTTAATGGTCAAGTGAAAGCAGCTGGGACAAAGTCTTCTGAAAAGCTTGTGCTAGTATTAGTGTTTAGTAAATTGGCACAAGAAACCCAAATCTGTATAATAGGAGAAAGAGGGTAGAATTCTTTATTGGAAGTAACCTTCTTTTGGTGCAGCCTAGAACATTGAAAAAGCAAAAATTGTGCTTTTCACCAACACCTTTGAGCTAGGAATCTAAATGTAGCTTGCAAATTAGAATGAAGTTTAGAAAAATAAAGATTTACTTAAAAACAGGTAAATTTCTTCCACTGCAAGCCAAGGTATACACATACGTAGATTTTCTTCTCTGCAAGTTTATGAAATTTGAACTATCATGTATTGAATATTTACACAAAATATTATGTTTAATAGTAACTAAAATTAAAATTATTACCAAGTGAAAACTGCTTAAATATTAAAATAAATGTTTCGAAGGCAATACTTGGGAGAAGTTGTGCCTCTGCAGCCTTAAAAGTTTGAACCTCTTGAGCCTATCTTTTTTAAGTGACATACTAACATCCATTTTTTTCCACAGAATCCCCATCTCGTTCAGTATAGTGGACATATTCAGTTGATGAATAGCTCCTTAATATGTGGGTTCCTTCACACAAGTATATTTAGGGCTTCACTTTGCCTACTAAATACTGTACAAATCAATTCTGAAAACAGGTTTATTCATTTTCTAATGGAATCTTTTCTACTAATCTTAGTGCTTCACAATATTAAGTTGTTTCAGTGGGATGGATTGATAAGATCTTCATTTTATAGTTGAAGAACATAGACACTGAGAAACAAAACGTATCCTTTACTTTTGGAAACAGTCTCTGAGACATCTGGACCTGATTTTCTGCATGTGAGGCACCAAGCACTTTCTGTGCTCAGTGTCCGCTGATGCTAGTTGCAATAGCGAGTGGCCAGTGGCTTCGGGGAATTGACCTCAAAGACCAAAATTAGGCATCTGGAATATCAGTATTCAGTTAGAAGAATCCTGGGAAAAGTTTAAGTGACACGACATAACGTCTGTGTGGCAGAGGCACGTCTGTTAAATCATGGAATCACATAGATTCTGCAATTGGCTTGTTTGTTCCTTAGCTTCTCAGGCCTGGCTCCATCTCTTCATTTTCCCACCCCCATCTGCTGCCACTTCTAATTTGCAGCTGGTTCATTCAGTTCCCTCTGTGTGCTACTTGTTCTTAGAACGATCTGGAGTGTGACTTCAGGGAAATTGCTGTTCAGATGATACCCAGGTATCATGAAATTCCATTTTAATATCAAACCCAATCTTTTGATATTAATTTCTAAAGATTTGTTGTAGCATCACTAAACATGTGGCAATTGCATTTTTCAGAGACTTGTACCTTGACTCAGTGTGGCTATCCTTTCTTGAGAGAGGTTCCTCAAACAGTGGAAAGCTACAGTTGATGAGAAAGAGAGGTCGTCACTGAAGTAATGTATTTTTCCTAGCCGCACTCTAAAACGTGGTTGAAATTCAAATAATTATTTAAAAATTTAATTCTCAGACACGTAACTTTTATTGCAGAAATACAGACGTAAGAGTAAAAATTTGTTGAAGGTAAGCAAATAACAATAGGATCTCAGGATATGTCTGGTAGCTGTAGTAAGCGGCATCATCAGACTTACCAATAGCAAGAGACTAATGGGTATTCGCTGCTAGAAGGGAAGAAGATGAAATCTTTCATACCTATGGTTTATGCATGCAGAACGCATGATACTTCATTTGCAGCCAGGAAACTAAGAACAGTATCACTCTACAGGCCAGTGTTCTCTACCCTGTGTAAACAGTTTATGACCTGTTAATAAGGAATTTGAATTTTCTTCGTCTTTCCTGAAAGCTGTGTTTCACCTTATTCAGTGTATCTTTTTTTGTATCTTCAGTAATGTTTTGCTGAAGGTATGAAAAGTATGAAAGATTTTATTCCTCTACATACAAAACTGCAAAACCTGTATGCATTATTTATTATTTATTCAAAGGAAGAGATATAATCCTGTGTCAGAGGGAGTTCTGGAAAGCAAATTGTTTTCCTTAGGAATACATACACACAAATGAGAGGTATCAAAAACATCCTTGGGAGAATGTGGCACCAGTGCAATGACTCCTGGCAAATTATGAAAATAAAATATATTTATAGGATATACAAAATAGTTTATGTGTGTGTGTGCATGTGCTTGTTTATGTAAATCACATAAAGTATCCCAGAAGGTGAACCGAAGTCCTAGAGTTTCATAAGAATTTTTTGTTACGCTGTAAACTTTGAGGCTTTCACATAATTACCATTTTCATTGCTAAGTCTGGAAGCACTTGAGGAAAAAATGTTTCAGCCATTTTTTGAGTACTAAGATAATTAAGCAGTATTTTACCTGTTAAATTAAATCATATACATACGTAACAACTTAGTAACACAAACAGGTGGAACTATTAATGTCAATTGTACAATGAGATAGGTCTAAAGAATATTCTTTTGAATATTAAAAAAATAGTTTGGGTTTGACCAGTAGGGGCTTTTGTGTACTATGGGAGTGCAGGAGTTTGTTCTTCCTCCTGCTTATAAATAGCTCAGTCTTCCAAGACTGATCCAACCACCTTGTGCATAGCAAATTGTCTTGAGTCCATTGACCTGAGAAGAGCTTTAATGACATCAATCAACTAAAGATTTTGCCAAGACTACACAAATCCTGATGCGTGTACATCCTGATGTGGGGTTTTTTGTAGGTAACCTGAGGTGATTTTACTGTTAGAAGGATAATTAGTGCCCTGTAGGAAGGGGGACTATCTATTACTGAAGAGATGAAAGTTGGTTTTTTGTTTTTAAATTCTGGTAACCATTTCATATTATTTTCAGGTTTTGGTATGCTAATTTATTTGTGTCCCCCTCTCCATTCCAGTATATATTTAGTGCCTTTCTTGCAGCCAATATTGTATATTTTCCATTAATCATCATTAATCAGTTTTAGTTGCTTTTCATTAATTGCATAGCAATCTTACTATATGACAGGAAAAGTTCTATGAACAGCAGAATATAGGAGGCTTGTGATCTGTGTCATATTTGTGTTACCCAATGTCTAAGGAGCTGTGATCTTTGATGAAAACTTTTCCTTCGTTATCTGCCTTAAATATGAATTGTCTGATGCCTGTAATATACTTTAGCTTATGCTTTGGGTAACCTTGCAGAACAGACATGGTAAGAACTGAAATACTCCTTCAAATTTGCCTGGATTTTGTTGGGAGGCTTTAAGTTCTTTGAGGAGAAATGAAAAAGTAACATATGTGTGGATGGCCTGACTGTTCTTACCAATTTCCTTACCTTAGGCTAAAAAAGAAAGTGGTATCTAGTGCCAGGACAAGAGGCAATGGGCACAAGCTGAAATACAGGAAATTACACTTAAACATAAGACGAAAAAAAAGTTATTGTGTTAGAACACTGGAACAGGTTGCTTGGAGAGGCTAGGGAGTCTCCATCCTTGGAGTTATTAAAAATGCAGCTGGATGCAGTCATGAGCAACTTGCTGTAGTTGACCCTGCTTTGAGCAGGGGGCTACGACTACGTGACCACCAGAAATCCCTTCCAACCACAGTTATTTTGTGATTCTGTGATAATATTTAAAAATCACTATTTTCATCTGTAGATTTAGCAGCTTTACTGATAAGGAAATACTGAAATGGAGTTTCTTGGGCGAGGCAAGATGTGTGCCTACGTACACTGTTTTTCAGTAGTTGATTGGATTTCTCTTTTTTTCCCATTTTAACCTCTTGGTCTGTCTTTTCTGTTAGTTTACACTTCTTGTTTCTTACTTTACTTCTGTTGATCATAAAGGAAGAGAACGGAAATTCTTAGCAATAAGAGCACACAGAGGAAACCCAGCAAAGCAGTTGGGATGGAGCTTTGGCTATCGATGAACACTGACCTAGTAAACCTCTGATCACACTCAAATTCCAGCAATTTATGTGGGAGGAGTAGTATATTGCTAGGAGAGTGTTGGAAATACAAAATCATCTGTTAATGCAGAGGCTGTAGTCTAGTACTGTGTATAAAATGTCAGTAGTATGGAAAGTGGCAAAAAGAAGCTCCTTTTCAGATGATTTACTAAAGTGAAGTAAAGAAAATGCAAAGAATAGGTACTTTGAAGCATCTGTGGAACAATGCATTCTGTTATCAGTATATCCCTGTTCTTCCTCACTTACATAATTTTTACAGCACAGTTTTATAAACATCTGCATACAATATTGTGTTAGCTAGTTGGGTTTACGTTTATTTTAATTCTGCTTGAGGTTTAATTTGCACAAGCTCTGTCACAATATTTTTTTAGGAGACAAACTTCAATTTTTCTGATTTTCTACATTTTAAGAACTTTGATAAAATGTGATAGAAGGATTTAGTTTAATTTACATATTCTC
>NW_008825614.1:20758492-20762343 GCF_000699105.1 Pygoscelis adeliae
TTTCCCTAGAGAGAGGCATAAGAAAGAAATGGCACAAAGCTTTCTAAACATCAGTTCAAACTTAAAAAAATTTAAAGTATGTTCACATGCCTGAAACCAGGACAATTAGAGATCCCACACCAAATTTTTGGAACAAAGTATCTGTATTTATTTTAATTGTTCCACTCTAGCTGTGAGCAAATGCGTATGCTACAAGCTTTATACCTTAAGACAGTATATATTTAGATTGTATGAAAAGTCAGATACATTTTTGAATATGTATACCGAAACTTCCAAACCAGTTCCTGTTACAAAAGAGTTCTTAGGTTAGATGCTCATCCTTTGAGGAAGACGAATGCAGTGCTTATGTGACAAGCTTTGTTGTGAACAGTTACATCGCTTCTGTCTGGGCAATAGGGCTGAAGGCTTCATCGCACTTACAGCAATACTTCTCTCTCTTCTGTCTGTTGGGATGCAATCTCCCATCAGAGGTAACACCAGCCAGGCTTTTTTACCTGGGCTTACTGTTTTTATTCTTATGTGTATATAGATTGGATTAATCTTTCTCTGCTGCTAAGATTTCTCTTACAGAATCTTCAATGATTAGTGATACCAGAGACTAGGAGAAATTAATTAATTGTGGACTGTTAATGATAAATCCCAGTGAACATATGCAAGAAACAGAAAGACATCTTGAAATCAATGTCTCTGTGAGGTGTTTTGACTTCAGTGATGTTTCAGAGCTGACCAGCAGAAACTATCCAGCCTACTGTTTTTATTAGTAAACTATGTGCATGAATTTACAAAATGTGTTTGGAGTGTGGTATGAATGTACAGTTAAGATGACTCTCCTCTTTGGACACCATCTTTTCCTTTATAGGTTAGAGTTAGCGAGGCTGAGTGGCACATCAGGTGCTGTGTACTCTTACCACTTGCATGACTCTCTGAGTGCTGAGATTGCTTTAGGACTAAGTTCTCAAAATCAGGGAACTGAAACACTCTCAGAAGTGTTGGAAATGGGTTGCCAACCTGCCGTCCTCCTGTTTTTTGCATCCAAGCACAATGAAATCTTTCCTCCACAGCAGTGTGCTGCTCAGGCTGCTTCTTGCAAGGGATTTCAGCATGTTCCCTAGAAAAATAAACCAGTGAATAAACAGAAAAATAGAGGCCAGCTTGCTGAGTCAGGGCCCCAGTACAATCACTGATGGATGGTAGACTGACATCTTACTTCCACCTGCTTCCTGTGTAGCAGAGCTGGGGTTCACAGAGATACTATGACCAATGAAATGCACAGCTGAAAAAAAATAAAATGCCTGATAGTGTGATAGCTACTCTGAATCTATATTCTAGCCTTACACTACTTGTATGAGATGGTGCCACCGTAATAGTGGAGACAAAAATGAGCCTTATATTCTACTGCTCAGAAACATTGCAGAAACCTGGCCAGCAAAGCTGCTCTGTGGGGTAAGCCTCCCAATCCACTTGGACTGCCCTGCCTGGCACAAGAGCCAAATGTCGGTAACCATGAAGAAATGTCAGCGTGTTTTGTTATTAATAGGAAAAAAAATGCAGATAAGGGTAAATGGAAGAATAAACTTCACTCCTATCCTCATGAACCAGCTGCGCCATTCCTAAGTGATGTGGAAGCTTAAAATGTTGATTTCTGGTGAAAAATACCTGACAGAAGCAGCTGCGAAGTTTTACATTATGACATTAGTCAAAACCTTTAAATCAGAAACTCTTCAGATCAGTGAGCACTGCAGACCACATTGGTAGTGATACCAAAAAAGAAACTAAAAACTTCAGTGAATGTGAGCAACTTTGACAATTTTAATTCAAGAAAACTAAGCAACCGTTGATACAGTAGAAAAAAAAGTACTGTAGATAGAGGAGAGAGAGGTGCTTATCTCTGTAGTGGTGCCGGTCATCCATCAGGTTGCAAGGCATGATAATGGGTGGTGTTCTCCAAAGGCCTTCCTTCAGCAGCAGTCTAGCAGAGGTGGATGCTGCTCTGCCAAGAGTGTGCTTGTGACACTGAAATATGCATTTTGTTTTCAACTAGTATACCAACTATTCCTGCTTATGAAGGGAGTATAGAGTCTGGAAACTTCTAATATAGGTATTAAAATTTTTGTCTTGAAAAAAGCCTTTTTATCACAAAAATATAACTCTTAATCCTCTGTATCTTTGGTAATCTCCTGTGACCAAAAGAGGTTTTGGGGGAAAAGTAAATCTGAAAAATTAATGAACTGTAGAAGTTTTGCTTTTAGAGGTACACTGGAAACTCTATGAAATCCACTAGGACCTTGGTTATGGACAACAGTGCAAAACCTTAAGACAGCTGGAGACAACTTGGCAAAGTTTGTTTGCGATTAACCTGAAAAATTAGTAGATTTTCATCCTCCTCATTTGCTGAAGATGCCCTGTTGCACCTTATATCTATAAAGAGAGTCAGAAGTGCCACCTAAGAGAGCTGTTACTATTTTTATTTAAGAAGGATGATGTGAAAGTTGGACTTTGGACAGAAAGCTTCTGGTAACAGGTAGTTGTTCTTTCTTCTTCCTTTTTTCCCTATTTTAGAACTGTCTCAAGTATTCAGAAACTACTAGATATTAATGAATGGACTACATACGTTGATGTGTAGAAAATTTGCTTACCTGCAGATATTTATGGACATATGCAAGTTAGAGGGGATGCACATAAATCTATCCTTCTCCTCCATCCCTATCCATCCCCACATATATTCTCATTTGATGAAGTGACCCGTAAGAAGAGTTGTTCTGGGATTACCTGTATCAGTGTTTTTGGTATTCTTATCTGAATTTGAAAATGAAGCGACCCAAGTAGTGTTCTCTTTTCAAGAAACTCAGTTTGATGTGTTAATCTTCCAGTTATTCTGGAGTGTTAAATAATAAAGTACATGGAGATTAGCAAACCTGAGATAATGGAACAGTTGACCTGTGCCACAGGGAGATGGTTAAATTCAGCTTGCTTTTAAAGAGCGTGTTAGGTATGCCTGTTTCTGGACCCTGAAGACTGCCTTGATATGAAGCACAGTTCAGCAGCAGTAGAATCACTTAGGGACACATACGAGTTAGGCAGTTGATGAAGTAAATTCAATAAGCTTTCTGTGCTATGCTCTTGGACCTTTGGGAGAAGGAAACAGTGACCTTTACAATGAATACTGTAGTTAAAATGTACAAACTTACCGCTGGGAGGTATCATGTTCAAATTGGAGTTGAACAGAGGCTTCTTTTATAAGACCAAGGGCTGTTGAAGCTGTTTTGAGGCAATAAGAACCAAAGTAAATATTAAATTAAATTAAACCCAAAAGGAAGATGATGGGAAGGAAGCAGAGCATTGGAAGAGGTGTGTGTCGGGGGTAGGAGCTGTTAAACTACATGAGTGACTCGGTGTCCTGGTTTTGGCAGGGATAGAGTTAATTTTCTTCCTGGTAGCTGGTACAGTGCTGTGTTTTGGATTTAGGATGAGAACAAAGTTGATAACATACCGATGTTTTAGTTGTTGCTAGGTAATGCTTACATTAGGACTTTTCAGTTTCTCATGCTCTACCAACTGAGAAGGCTGGAGGCGCACAAGAAGCTGGGAGGGGGCACAGCCAGGACAGCTGACCCAAACTGGCCAAAGGAACATTCCATACCATGTGTCGTCATGCTCAGTACATAAACTGGGGGAAAGCTGGCTGGGGGGGCCGCTGCTCAGGGACTGGCTGGGGCTTGGTCGGGGGGGGGTGAGCAATTGTACTGTGCATCACTTGCTTTGTGTATTATTATATTATTATTATTATTATTATTATTATCATCATCATCATCATTTTATTTCAATTATTAAACTGTTTTTATCTCAACCCA
>NW_008825614.1:20762442-20817892 GCF_000699105.1 Pygoscelis adeliae
TCTTCCAATTCTCTCCCCCATCTCACCGGGGAGGGGGGGAGTGAGCGAGCAGCTGTGTGGTGCTCAGTTGCCGACTGAGGTTAAACCACGACACTCGGTAATTAAGCCCAAAACGCCTCCAGCCAAACCCCTCTACATTAGCTTGTCTGTTACAGGAACCAATGTGTACCTAACTTGTTACTGGTTATTACTGCTCTGGTTGTCTCTATTCACAAATTGCACTGTCACTGTTGAGGGGTTTACTATAGCTTTCTTTAACCATAGGCATGCATCTCTTCTTGCCATTCATTCTTCCCATTTGAAGGGATCTTTTCAGGAGGCTGCTGCCTCACCCTGAACAGGGCATGATTTTTCATCGTCAAGTATGTGTGTGCTTCCTTCTTGGCTACTTCTTCCGTACCTGCTTTGTAGGACTCAGTATCACTTTGGTTTTGCCTGCTATTCTGGTTGTTTATGACTTTGGAATAGACTTCAGGTTGTCCCCAGAACTTGCAAGTTGGACTTCTTCATCTTCATGTTTCCTCCCAACAAGATAACACTTTTCCAGTGAAGAGAATGTGGGACACGACTGCACTGTTTTTAACGGTCCTGTTATGTACTTAGATAGAAAAGGCAGATAAATGCCTGCATTAGTATACTTTGCATTGTGTGTACGGATGAAAATTATGCTAATGATCTTTACTTTCTCATTTTCTCTTCATCACTCTGCTCCTTCCCAGCCCCTCCGTAAGCCTTGCGGCTGCAGAACTCCAAGCCAGAGTACTTAAAATCCTATGTATGTTCTCTTCATTTTTTAGCAGTGTTCATCCTAACTCTTGGAATTTTTAATATAAATAAAAGGGTGATGAGAAGTACTTAGCGTTGCATATTTCGAAGAATTAAGATAGAGTATTAGATCAAATGACTTTATAAGTAGGGCTATGGGTTCAGCAAAATGCTTAGCAGATACATGGATCATTGCCATAATTTCTATCTAAAGTATAAAACTGCGTTAGAGAGAGATTTCCTAGTGCTCTGTTTTCTCCAGATGTTTCTGAGGATGTAGTTCCCTACCAGTCATTTTGTATTCTATTGTGTGCTTTTGAAGATGAATGTAAAGAAGATTTGGAATTTTTACATATTTTGTGAGCACTGACAAATTGTTAGAGAATATTAACTCTTCTCTATCGCTCTGGAATTTAATGTAAAAAAAATAGATTGAGCAGGGTTTTGGGTTTGGGATTTTTTTGTTTTAAAATCTCTGTGTAGTAATAACAGATTTGCTCCTGTCAGAATGATACAAAACAATTTCAGTATGTAAGTACAGAGTAACTGCTTTGGGTAAATTATACTGAGTTTAATGACTCCAGAAAATGCAATAATGTCTTTGTTTACTTTCTATATGTTTAATTGTATTTAAATAGATGTATTACTTAATATTTGATAATGTGACTACTCGATGTGTAACTAGTAATATTTTACAGTACTACCTGGCAGCTCCAGGCAGCATTTAGGTTTAGTCATAATAAAAAGAGATTTATGGAGAGCTATGTGATTTGAAGAAAAGGCTCAGTTATCAAACATTAAAATATTGAAGGCTGAAATCTTTCTTGAAAGGTAAAATAATAACATTTTGCTTGAATGCCCATTAGTTACACATGCAGAGTGCAATTCTGGCTCATAGCAGAATAATTTCAAATAGGACAATAATAATATTTTTCCAGCATGGCCTCATTACTTGAATGAAACACACTTGTTAACTTACACAGATGGAATAAATACGAGATAATCACAGAATCTGTGGTGGTTCTAATCTAG
The DNA here is from genome assembly GCF_000699105.1 of Pygoscelis adeliae. Lineage (NCBI taxonomy): Eukaryota > Metazoa > Chordata > Aves > Sphenisciformes > Spheniscidae > Pygoscelis > Pygoscelis adeliae. The sequence continues at coordinate 20,764,240 of NW_008825614.1, forward strand.
ACTGACAAACAGTTGTCTTGGTTATGAAAGCAGGTCTAGAAATTCAGAGGTAAAGCCAACTGTCTTAGTTATTGGAATGATATGAACTCTGCGAAGCAATTTTGTTGAGGTATTAATTACTATTTGATTTAGATTTTGTACATATTTTAAACAAAATTACTTCTGGCACTGCTGATGTTATTTTAGAGCCCACTGGTATGACTCTAATCACAATTTTATAAATGTGCATATTTGAAAGTGGGATAATGCAAACCCTTTCTTTTATTAAATGCATGAAAAGCTGCTTAATCTACCTGTATGGACAGAGGGTGACTGACCGATGTTTCCTTTTAAGTCTCTTCTGGCAAAATTGTTGAAACATGCCTTGTGAGTGATTAATGCAGTGGTAGTGCTGGATATAACATCCCAGGACTTCAATCCCTTTGAATTACTGCTGCATTTTGTTAAAAGTACTTCTGAAAGGTTTAATATATATCTTGTTGCTGCTAAATTGCTGTTCATTTAGAAGACTTAGAGTTAGTTCATTGCCTGAAAGAGACTGTAAGTCTAATTTAAAAAACCATCAACCTATTTCTTTTCATTCTAGCTTGCCTATAATGGAAAAATAATGTGCATTTTAAAGTGCTTTAAGCTGTCTCTGTATGCATTTAATATGCTGGTACTAGGAATATGGATTTTCAAGCTGTATCTATCCTTTTTTAATATCCCTATATATTAAATAACATGTTGTTTAATAGAAAATTTATTCTTACAAGTGACTTACCAGTTATATATTTTCATTAGTTGTTTTAAATAGCATTTTTAATATGTGTATTTCTTTTTTTAAAAGCTTTCTCTGAGCATTTGAAAACATATGGGTTGCTCAGCAGCCAGTGGAACCCGTTATTTTCATTTTTGGATCTCAACATCTTGCAATCTTTGTTTTGTGGGCAAAATTCTTCTGCTCTAAGAAGGTTAGATAGCTCTGCCCTGGGGACATGGCCTTTGTAGTCCAAGCAGGTCTAGCATTAAATGATTATGGCAGTTTCCTCTTTCCAAAGAATGAAGTGTCCTGTTCACACAGTTCTCCGAGTCCCAGAGGCAGAAAGAGCTAGCAAGCTTAATCTGTAGTGAAGCCTCAATCTTTCACGTGGCAAAGCAGGGCTAAAGTAAAAAAAAATAAAAAGAACTATCTTTATCTTTGAATTGTATTTAAAAGAAACAAACCCCACCCATAAAACAGAAGGACACCAGAAAGTTGCTCCGACAACCTGTTTCAATGGGTTTTAATATAGAGTGCCAGTGTTGCATTGTAAATCATGAATTTTATACTGTTTTGTGGAATGGGATTAGTAAATTACAGACTTGTCTTCTTTTTTGTGTGTTTAATCTTCAGTAAGATATGATATATTTGTAAAGACTCACACTTCCACATAAAAACTGGTAGTTTGCAAGACCTATCAGTAATTTTCAAAATCTATCTTAAAAGAACTGAGGTTAAGGTTTTAATGACTATAATTAATAAAGCAATCGATCGTAAATGATCTCTTGTGTGTGGGACTTCAGAATGTTGCATTAGTGAGTGTTAAAAACTTATTTTTGTCAATGCTACTAAAAATAATTCTTTGTAATAAAATTGTAGCGGGATGTACTAATATGTTCAATAAACAAATGTTCATTTGATATAAGTAAGTTATTTCTAGCCGTTCTAAATGAAATAGCCATTGACAGTTGGCACCAAGAGCTTGTCATTTGTCATACAGTGTGCTTAAAGGGGCTTGTTAAATACGGAAAAGAAAATATTATTCACATTCTCCTCCAAATTTCAGATAGTTAACTAACCCATAAAAGTGACCACGGTCATACCTGTGCAGCTTCCTGAAGACACTGTGCAGTAACTCAGAGAGAACAAAATGTGAATCACAAATAAAGGGAGCGAAGCTGGCTGTGTGAGTACAGTTAAAAAGGAAGGCATTCTGTATTCGTATATCAAATTATAAATAGCATTTTTTTCAGACTAAAAATAGTCTTTTGCCATTTGTCCATTGCTGAAATAAGTGTTTGGGAGAGGTTGTAGGTGTGGGTTGTTTGGGGTTTTTTTGGTTGGGGGGGGTTGGTTGGTTGGTTTTTTTTTTTACTTGCAGCCTTTTTTTTTTTTTTTTAACTCTCTTCTCCAATGCCTGTGGATTGAACTTATTCTTTGTAATAAAATTGTAGTGGGATGTACTAATATGTTCAATAAACGAATGTTCATTTGATATAAGTAAGTTATTTCTAGCTGTTCTAAATGAAATAGCTGTTGACAGTTGGCACCGAGAGCTTGTCTTTTATCATACAATGTGCTTAAAGGGGCCTGTTAAATACGGAAAAGAAAATATTGAATTCATTACCTTCATTACAATTCCTTTATGCTCAGGCTTAAATCAATTAGGTGGCTCTCCTACTTGTTTGCTGTCGTCCCAGAAGAGAGGGAAGACTTGCTTTCTTGGGCTGTATTTTTCTTGTGGAAAGTAAAGCAATTATGTTTCTTAGTCTTTGTCTGTTCCAGACGCTATGTTTTCCTTGAAAATATTTTTCAAGGAAAAATAAAGGACTAAAGAAAAAAAAAATTGTTTTGCTTTTTTTTTTCTCCTTTGAGTTCTAGTAGGAAATGTCATGCCAGTGATTTCTGTGGGACTATTTGAGTTCTAACATATAATTAGACACTCTACACTTTGCCTCTGTGAGTTTTTAATGTTTAGGTCAGTCAAGATAATCTTTATTAATAATAATCTCACATATATTTTACAGGTGTGTAATAATAATAATAAAGGCTTTTTATTGTGGAGCTCCTTCATGGATTTTGAAGCCACCATTAACAACCTGTTCAACATCTGGATTTCAGTGGGGGCAAAAAGGCTCAAATCCTCTGTAGAGCCAAGCTGAGTTACATTTAAGGCTTCTGTAGCTTGTTCATTTGAGCAAAATGATGTGTGCCTCTGAAATGCTCTTTGGTTTCTCTCTTTTTCAGTCGAAATTATTGACGTGAATGGATAGCACGTGTTGCATGGCCATACAGTCGATTATTTGATCAAACTAAGATTTCCTGTTGTAGAACAGCAGTTAAGACATTTGAAATCAGGCGAGATTAGTGTGTTCTAGAATAAGCAGAAGGTGAAAAAGACTATGGGACCCCAGTCAAATAATAATTTATTATAAATGCTGCAATGCATTGATCAGTTCCAATTTTCATTCTACATATGCACAGAAACAGATGGGAAATACGTCCTGTGGGGCCGGGTATTTGAGCGGTTCCCTTCGTGGATTGCTGGCAGTTTATATGACAACCCAGGCTGTTTTGTTCAGGATTTCTACTGGCCATCGGGAGGTCTGAGGGGGCCAGCGTGGTAGGAGACAGTCCTCTGTGTGGGGCCAGTGGGGAGTGTGCGTGCATCATACCTTTCCATGGTCTCCTCTCTTCACAGGCTGCGGATTAAGGCAGAAATTATATGGTCTTATGGCATTGCCTAGTCCTTTCTCTTCATCTCTTTCTCCCTTTAACAGAGTCCTGTAGCCTTTGTTGGGTGGTAACAGCAAGAAATAATTCTTAAAATATTTACACAGTTCTTCAGTTGTGTTATAACTCATTGTAACTCATGAGAGTCCCGGTAAATTCCGCATGTAGGTGCCCTGCGTGGAAGGGCGGGTGTACCGTGCAGTCTGGAGTGCAAAGGGGCTTGTTCACACTCTAAATGAGCTGAGCTAGTTTAGGTACTAGAATTAATCAGTGTGTGGTGGTATGTTGTTCCCTAGGGAATAACTTACCCTATTTCTTGGCAGGATGAAATAACCTGTGTAAAACTTCCTGATGTTGCAACTAGAAAAAAGGAAAAACTAGCGTGGGTGGATGTAATGTAAGCACATGACTAGGCTATGCACAGAGTCCTTAAAGAGTCTGAAAGCTGCAGAAACACACTTTAAAACCATGTGGTTTGTGAATGGTCAGCAGCTCTGATAATTAGGATTAATCAGTTATTGTCTTAGGTAAAAAATAATGTTGCTCTTAAGAAATATTCATTCTCCAAAATCATAATTAACCCTCTCTGCTTGCTTCCTGCTATCTGTAGCCATTCTTGCTAGAAGGATATTACAGTGGCAAAACCAGTAAAAATAGTAGTTTTGAAATAGTAGTTTGAAATGTTTCTTTCCAAGTTTTGTTTTCAGTAACTGCCATGCCATGTCAGAGAAGCCGGTTTATCTGCAGCGCAGAATTCTAGGAATTTTAAGGAGCTGGCAATTATCTGAAGTAATTCTCAAGTAATAATTTAAGCCTGAGTAATTTTTAAGGCATGATGGTACATTCTTCTTTGGGCATCTTACAAGCATTTTTTTCTTCTAAATAAGCTATGCATCACCCGTGTTTATTTTTGAAGAGGGAATAACTACCTTACTGTGCATGAGAATAAGCATTTACTGTGAATTATGCTGCTTCTTTGGCATTAATAGCATGATTAACTTTGACTTAGTTTTGTGATTTATGGATGAGTTTAGTTTTATGTGGCTGGTGTTTGAAACTCTCTGGTTATAACTGGTATTTTAAGGGTACTTTCAATATGGTAGCAAGTAAAGGCCAGAACAACCTGAGGTCAATATTTCCTATATTGGTCTTAAATTTTGCTGGACAAACTACGAACTCTAGGGCAGAAAAACAGACATCACCAGCTGTGTTGATGGTTTATAGAAGCTTGGTAGTGCAGGACCCTTGCCCTGCTTGAAGCTCCCAAAGTCAGAAAAACCTACTAAAAATAACCGGTATCATTACGTAGCATCAGACTGTGCATATGCCTTCCTGGAGAGAGAGTCTTTTGGGAGGTGCTTGTTGGGGTTCTCCAGGTTCTCTTAATGTTTTGATAATGGCTGTAGCCTTCAGTTTGTTGAAATGTATGTTTCTCTGAAAAGTCCGTCTTTCTTGTTTGCTTGTTTGAGTAAATGGTGTCACTAGATTTTGTATGTGTTTTTTTTCAGCCAGCTCTAGTAATTCGATGATTTTACATTTTCTGAGGGAAAATGGCCATACAGTCGATTATTTGATCAAACTAAGATTTCCTGTTGTAGAACAGCAGTTAAGACATTTGAAATCAGGCGAGATTAGTGTGTTCTAGAATAAGCAGAAGGTGAAAAAGACTATGGGACCCCAGTCAAATAATAATTTATTATAAATGCTGCAATGCATTGATCAGTTCCAATTTTCATTCTACATATGCACAGAAACAGATGGGAAATACATTCTGTGGGGCCGGGTATTTGAGCGGTTCCCTTCGTGGATTGCTGGCAGTTTATATGACAACCCAGGCTGAGGGTTTTTGAGTGTTCATAGTGCACGTATCCTATTTCATGGGTGGGTGGAGCACAAGTTCTTACGAGGATCCGAGAGCCAAGTCTCTCTGCCCTCATCTTTGTGTCAGAGGACATGGCAAGATGTCATCTCTGCCCTTTTCTGTCTGCTATGCTCCCTTTTTTCCTCCTCCAGCCATGCACCGATCACATGAGGGAGCAGGTTGGTAGCATGGGACTTATGCTGGGCCTTGTTCTCCTCAGCTGTTACATAGCTCATTTTCCTGTGCTGTGCGTGCAATATGTTGAATTGAGGGCAAGACACTGCACTGAGGTAGAAACTGCCCGGTTCCCGGTATCATGCTGTGGAAGTGGGAGATGGAAGCAGCTTCTGCCTTGTTGGTCATTCGCCTGGTAAATCTGTGCCTAGTCTCTTCCACCTGAGTCACTGATAACCCCGTGTGTAGGTGCTGCTATATGAGAACCATCCACTGACATTTCCGTGCAAGCTGTGCAAGATGTATATGCCAAGTAGCAGATGCAGAGGCGAAGAGAAAGCGGAGACTGAGTATGCTGAGTTTCATGTTTCTTTAAAAGAAATAACTTTAAATATTTGTGTAAAGCAAGCCAAGCAAGTAAATGTTACATGGCTCTTAAATCTTTCTATTAGTTAATCTATAAAGAGTTGAAAGCAGCTGTTCCAGATGAGTGGTCGCCCACTGATGATGAATGGTTTAACTCACATGGGAAGGCAGTAAAGTCTCACACAGCATAAACATCTGTAAAAGTAACATACAGACTTCTGCTTTTATCTTGCCTCCTCTCTTGGGGAACTTGAGAGAAATAAAATTGGTTTTCAGTATTTTTTTAAAAATATGACTAACAATATTCTTTATTTTTGTTTCTTTGCCTAGGGTATTTATGTAAGGGATGCACCTTTGAAGGACATAAAAGTGTTCAACTTTCGCCGATTTGTAGCTCTTTTTAGTGTGGTAAATGCTACGAAGCGGGACGCTGGCAACTATCGCTGCATGATTCGGACAGAAGGAGGAGTTGGTGTATCAAACTATGCAGAACTGATAGTCAAAGGTATTTCACAATTAAAAAAATCAGTATTTTGCATGCTCAGTGTATGGAGTAAGGATCTGCAATTGCTAATTCAGTAAGAATGTCACCCATAGCCTGTTAAAGTTGATAAAGGGGTTCAATAAATAGACTTGGTTTATGTAAAACTTAAGAGCCTATCCAGTTGTAACAAGAGAAAGCCAGAAGAAGCCAGGGCTAATTCACTAGTTACTTGTTCATTGTTGTTTTAAATAATTCCCCAAAATGCACTGTTTAGAACTATATGTCTTTAAGAGTATATTTACAAGATGTTTTTTAAGGTGTGAATGTAATACTGCCTATTTACCTCCTTTATGGAGATAGCATTCTAAAAATATATTTACTGCAAGAGATGAAAGATTTACATTAAAATGAACACATAAAATACACATATTCCAACATATGGAGGGATTTTTAAAAAACAACAGGAAACACTTAAACATAAACAGAATGCATACAGGTATGTCCATCCTTATTATAGAAAACTGCGCTAAAACAAATTTTTAACATTCATTATATTTAAATTGCATTTTGATTGCTTCTTTTATACTAGTATTTTGGAGGAACAAAATTTTACTTTTGTTCTTTCAGAGATAAAAACAGATTCTGTAGCACCTAAGCTGTGGAGCCACATTATTGTGTTACGTGTCTTCCCTTTCTGGTCCATTCTGTGCCTAACAAACAAGAAGTGAGATGAAGGTCTAAAGGCTCTTTTTCTCTTCTTTCTGAAAACAATTTGATCCAAGTTGGCAAGGAGTGAATGAGTGCCCTAAAACTAAATCCACCACAGGTGTGGAATTTTCCTCTGGGAATTAGGAAGGACACACTTGCATCCGTTATGCATCCTCTGATTTTAGAAACAGTATCCTTCGTTGGATAGGACTTTTTTTCTTTTGGGGATAGCATTCCAGTTATCACGGATGATATCATTATAGCTGTTCTAATAGAGTTAAAGAAACTTACAGGCTAAGGAGTAACAGGAGCAAGAAATGAATTTTTGTGTAATAGCTTCTTGTCACTCTGCTTTCCAAATTCTGCTTTAGGTTTTATCTTTTGGGTTAAGATACAAATTAACTTTTCTAATGGCTTAGTCATCTAATTAAAAAATCAGTACCTATTGCAGTATAAGAGCTTGTACAGTTCTGATTGCAGACAGCAGACTGGATAAGGGGCTTCGTTATTGGTTGATCTGGGATTTGCTTTTTTATTTCTCCTAACTCTTTAATTATTTTGTATATTTATAAACCTAATATGGGATCTGTCAGGACTTTTTAAAGATGTGATCCTCTTCCTAAAGGCAACTTATATGTAGGGCAATAAGCAAGGTGTAGGATAACTGTTAGATCTGAAAATGTAGCATGGATGTTGTTTCTGAAGTCAGTATAGAAAGCACGTGTATGAGAAGCTAGCAGTAAAGGAGGGGTTTGAAGGACAGGGGGCACAGTGGCATACATAAAGAATCAGACGAAGACATTAAAAAGGCAAAGCAAAGTGGATGTGTTTTAGAGAAAATGGAGAGAAGCAGGGCAAGATGAGGAGGAGGAGGTTGCGAATAACCAGTGTATGAAGATAACATGACAAAACAAATTGTAATATGAAAACTTAGATGAGCTATTTGAGTGGACAGATGAAGAAGGAAACAAATAGAGAAAGTGAGATGAGAACATAATTATAAGGCATGGTGGAAAAAACGAGGTAACTTCAGTCCAAACAAAGATAGCATGAAAAGGAAATAAAAGGAGTGGCGAAAAATGGAAATGTATGGAAGTCAGCAGAGAGAGCGAGAAAGGGTGGAGTATGAACCCCAGCAGAAATGATGAAGCATCTTTCAGACCTAACATCAGTGGAAACGAGGAAGAACGGAGACTGCCTGAAGGAGGCAGATGGAAGATTGACTGCATCAGTGACAGGAGGTACAGAAAGCCAAGGAAGTTAGATTTTTTTCCATTTCTTTGATTTAAGGTGTTTTAATTTATTAGTGCTCCTTGTGCAGTGCAGTAGATGAAATTATGAAGCGTATCATTAAAGCATTTGTGCTTACCCAGATTCTTTCAGAAAATTTGCACTGGGCACTGTGAACAAGTGTATAGCCTTCAGGTGTAATCCCATTAACTACCATTGTGGAGTGGCAATGTAATTATGGTAATCCCCATTGCCTGTATTGGAGCTTTTATGAGACCACCTGCAGGCCATTCCTTCTGACCTAAAAAGACCCATTTTAAACACTGTGCTGTAAAACCTTAGGTGACTGTACTGAAATAGCAGCATTAGGGGCTAATTAGTAAATATGCTTTCTTATTGATGGCATATAATTAAGAAATTTTATTTCCTAATTTTTCCAGCAGCTTTTCTGCAATGTTAGTTAGCAGAATTCAAAGATAATGGATTTATTTCAGTGCAGCTGTATCTTTTTTTAATCCATTACCATTGATAAATCATGAAAAAATGTACATTTACCCATGTTGCATGCAATGCTTAGTATACATGGGAATTACTGATGGGTTAATAATAGTATGTGTAGAAACAGTGGTGTAATTACTCCCTGCTCTTTGTTGGAAACAATGAATCTAATTCTCTTCTCATTTACGCTGGTGTAACTAAGCTGACTTAAGAGGAATTTCCCTGGAATTACATTGCTAGGATGACAGAAGAGTCAAACCTAGCATTTGTAAGTTAAAGAGAATTAGTTCTTCACAGTTATAAATGCTCTGTTTCATTCTGGTTACTGAACTTGTAAACCAAGTTGCAAATAAGTAAATCCTGCACTGGAGTTGGGGTTTTTTCAAAATATCCTTCCTTTTAAATAGGGACATGCACAGTAGTGTGGGTTTACAACTCTGTATGACGTTCATTCTACTTCATTGTAGGTGTAGTTTCACTAAACAGGAACTCACTCTAAGTAGATTCCAGTTACTTTCTTATGTAAACCTCTTTAAAGTTTGTAGTGCTGCTGTGGCGTGATGTTGTGTGGCACTGGAGAGCAGGTACCAGAACTTTCAAAATCAGTGGGAAGGCCATTAGTGTCAGGTGCTGCAAACCAAACCTGAAATCACAAAGGAATAGGAATCAAATCTTGAACATGAGAGAGATATAAGAAACTGCCAAATGTTCCTTTTTTTTCCCCCCCCCTTTTTTTTTACCTGAGCAGATATGGTTATAGCAAGGTTTAATGGGGGTGGGTGGGGAGGGGAGAAAGCAATTAAAGAGCTGTCAGTTAATCCCATGTTATCTTATTAAAGAACTGTAAACATGAATATTGTCTAGTTAATGAGCAAAAAGCCTGTCAGTGAACAATTAGTCTGGCCTCAAACAAGAAGGAAAAAAAGGGTTTTTTTTTTAAAACTTGTTTGTGTTATCGTATATGCCTTTTAGAGGATAGTGAAATAAAGTATTGATTGCTCTATTTAAATAAATCCTGAAGGGGAGGTTTTCAATTTACCCGAGTGTTTGTTCTGATAGGAAAGGCTGAAAAGACAAGTGCCTTGTCATTGTGTGTGCTCAAACTACACAGTATCCTCATCTAAGTTTTGTCAGAGAATTGGATTGAAACGTTACTTTATCTAATGGGAGACATGAAATTGGCCTTGTCAGATCACCCACTTACTGTAAAAAACAGCAGTTCGTATCTAATAGGTGACATAAAAGTAATCAAACATTGAGCAAAAGGAAAATAGTAGGGTGGAATTGATTAAATGTATTTGGTGAAGTAAATTAGACTTCTCCATACAGTCCCTAGGCTGAATTTTTCTAATAGTGGGCACATCCAACACAGATTAGATTTAGGAGAACAGAATGAGCCTGTCTGAGCAGACATCAGATTCTTACGGAGTTCAGACTGCTTATTGAGTTCAAACAAGGTAAACCTTGGTGTCAAATTGGTTAAAAGGAGTTTTGTTAGCTTTTTAAGTGAGGGCATAGGAAGGTAACCATCTGTAATGCTGACAGCAGCTTGAATGTCTGCATCTTTCCAAATGGAAGATTTAACACTGGGAACAGAACCAAACCTCTTCTGGACCTCTAGAGTGAAGAATTTATTCCGGAGGGCAAAATCATTTTGAGATCAAGACACAGTAAGAAAATATTAAAGATTGCTTATCTGTTGTATCAGTTGTTCTTACTTTAAGTATACACAGGTACTTAACGTCTATTTTCTCTCTCCGCCAACTAGCCTTTCAAGCTGGATCTATCAATCTGTCTGTACCCTTTTTTTACGGACAGCAGTGGTATTAGGACTTATTTTTATGGTTGCCTGACAATTGCTATCATGAAGTCCTGTTTTCAGATGCTCATATTTTCACAAACTGATTTCAGGCTGATATCTTCCAGTGTGGGTGTGTGCCTCATCCTGAAGGTTTTGAGAAAACCTCCATCCAAAACAGTTGAGATAGTTCAGCCATCTTAGCAAACTTGCCATAGGAAAGTGCTGAAGACTCTGGGCTTTGAAGCAGGAAATTTTTTTCAGGAGGGTAATAGTTATGTCAATAATACTGTTTTTCTGTTCCTGTGAAAATCTGTTTTCAAGTATCGTCAGTTTACAAGCTACTAAATAAAACCCACCAAGACCCCTGTTCTGTTATATACAATGGAGGCTTCTCCGAGTTAAACCCTCAAATTCCCCCCAAATTCTAGATACAGTGGATGGAATTTAAATGTAAGCACTGATCTGAGCTCTTCTGGGATGGGCTGGATCCAGGCACAGGAACCAAAAGCTGTGAGCTTACCATTCCTGCGCTTTTAGTATTCAGCCCACCACCTCGCTGAGCCCTTCTACTGTGCGGGTAAAATGGTGAGATGCATGATGTGGATAGCGAGGGGTGCAAGAGCAAGTAGCTGCATGCTCGGATGAGGTTGTTAGTGTTGGGACTGAAAGGTATGGCAAACTGGGAGGTGTTTTGAAATGAGAGGGGAGGCAGGTGAAAATTGGGACTACATAAGCACTAAAAACTACGGAGAAAGATGACAAAGGGTGGAAGATAAACATATATACATACATGCATATGCAAAAATATGTATGTGTGTATATACATATATATGTGTGTAGGAGATGAGGATGGGGGCTGAGGCCAGTGGAAAAGGGAACTGTCTGGAAAGGGGAACTGTCTAGTGCAGGAGGGGAGAGGAAAAGCAGATGCTAGGGAGAAGCATGGTTAGAAGAACAGCAGCAGACTGGAAGGCAGGGAGAGGAACAGGCACAGAGCTTGTAGATACAGTCTGGGGTAAGAAAAAAACAAACCTGGGGTGGGAATTTAGTGGTGTTTGGAATGCGGGGATGGTGACCATAGTGTGGGGAGAACATGAAAACTGAGCAAAGCTGAGAATGGGAAAGGTAGATGGGTTTAAACCACTTGTGTGAGCAGATGAGGATGGAGCGAGAGCAGTGCAGGCTGAGGTGCCACTGTCTTAAAAGAGAGTTGGCGAGTCAGAAGTGGGCAAGTCAGAGCAATTGGGTTTGGGAGGAATCATGTTTGGGGAAGGGAACAGTTTATGCCTAGTTAGGGATGGGTGGTAATACTACTACTACTACAGAGTTTAGCAGGATATCTACTAATGTTCAACTAATTAGATTGTACCTGCATAGGCTTATCAGTTTATAGAATCCTAGAATCATTAAGGTTGGAAGAGACCTCTAAGATCATCGAGTCCAACCATCAACCCAACACCACCATGCCCACTAAACCATGTCCCTAAGCGCCTCATCTACGCATCTTTTAAATACCTCCAGGGATGGGGACTCAACCACTTCCCTGGGCAGCCTGGTCCAATGTTTAACCACTCTTTCAGTAAAGAAATTTTTCCTCATGTCCAATCTAAACCTTCCCTGGCGCAACTTGAGGCCATTTCCTCTTGTCCTATTGCTTGTTACTTGGGAGCGATACAAGGACACTTGTTTTTCTGTAAAGTTTAAAAATATGTATAAAATACAACAATGAAATTTTCTTAAATGATGAATTTACGAGTAATTTTAAGAATGTTAGGATACTGGATCAGGTCAAGTTTTCATCCTGAACAGCCTCAGTAAAGGAATAGTGTGAAATTAGCTCAAGTGTTATATGCATCATACTGTTTAGAGTTATTGTTTAATAAAATAATTAAATGCTTTGGCAGGAATTATTTAAAGACTTCTGAAAAAATATTGCATGAAGAACTGTGGTGTTTCAAAGTCATTGCCATGTCTTTTGTTATCAGTGGGGGTATTTGTTGCCCTTCATCCCCAATTAAATGCTGCAAAATGACACTGCTCTCTGTTGTTTCCAAAGGGGTAGAATCATTTGCATGCTCAAAAGAGAAGCACAATAATATATATATGTATTAAAAAAACAAAATAGGAAAATGGAAGGAAAAAATTCTTAAAGCTGTTTAATTGATTTCAAGACTATAAAATTATAATGGTTTGATTAGTTTTATAATAATTAAGATGTTATTAATGTGGACATAACATCAGAGATGGTTGATACCTTATTTTTATCACTTCATCTACTCATGATGTCCTGAACAGTGTCACGTGGGAATATCGTGGCATCGTCTTTCTAACAGTTACTATTTAATTAAAAAGAAATTAGCTTGCAGGATAAATGTTTCTTCCTTGTTCCCCCACAAACGTAGCATGGCTCCATTCTCTCACTCTCTCACCTCAAAAGAAAAATTGAAAAATGGTATTGTTACTATTGAAGTAGATTTTTTCATTTTTCAAGTTAGCTGTTCTGAGCCACAGAGAAGAAATATCTATTTTTTGTGTTCTGTAACTCACTTAAATCTCAGAGATTTACATTATCTCCACTGACGTCTCTGTGTGATGCCTTTCCCCTCCCTATTAAAATTTTAAAAGAACTGCAAAACATAAAGAAGTTAGGATCTTGTAGAAGATGTTTGGAAATTCCGTATAATTTAAAGCACAAAGCAGTGTAAATGAAGGAGTTGCCGTTTCAAGTATATTTCCAGTTAATATAGAAGCACCTAAGAATAAATGGTTTATATGCATGTACGGCTAAATTTGGTTTTATCCTCTGCATAAGAGAAGGGCTGCTCCTTATCATAAAGGCTTTGCCTTTTTCTCATACTTAGTGTAAATGATCCATGTACATAGGGTGACGTTAGAGCATCTGCCTAAAGCTTTCTGTCGTCTGCAGACCTCTGGCCACTATTTTCTTTCCATAAAGTATTGTGCCCATCGCCACTTGCCACAGAATTCAAGAAGAGGTCACCTGTCTGTCCAAAGTCAAAAAAGCATTAAATTTGAAATTATGGATAAACTTAGCTTCTTTTTTTGAGTTAATATTCTATTTTAAAAGCCTATCTTTAAAGGTTTTCACAGTACTTTGTTTACTTCTGTTTCAAGAGGGATCTACAAGGAAGAACTCCTCTTTAAGCTAAACCATTGTACTAGATAGCCACTGTACAAACCTGTTTCTGCAATCAGTTGAAACTCCTTCCTTGAATGTACACAGCTGTAAAATCACAGGTCTATTGTACCATTTTCATAAAAGTATTAATCAGAAAATAATTTGCATGGTATTTATCTGAGACTACCCCAGTGGCCACCAGTAAAACTGCTTTTAGTGAAAGATGGTGCTGCAGTCTGGTACTTACCTGATTAAGTGATTCAAACTCCTCAGTGTCCTAAAAAAATTAAATCATTCTGCCTAAAGGAGGAATAAATCAGAAGAACAACTTTCATACCTTAGTCATGAAATAGGTTCATTATATTTGGTAGTACACCATTTTGTATTAAAGTGTCTGCTTAACTCTGAGTCTCATGTTTTTAACCAGTCACTTAATAATGAGCATCGTATTTGTAATGAAAGGTTCATTTTATGTAACCTCAATCTCTGGTAAGAAGACTACTGTTAGTATTAAACTACCTTACTAGTACTAAACTGCAGTATATGCAGGCTTTGCTGAAATCATGCAGCTTGCATTAACCTTTTGCACTTTGGTCACAAAGGAATGAAAAATATGTCCCGAGGGATAAAAAGACAATAAAATACTGTCTATTTCAAGTACTTGTAATACTTGGAATGAATTGGTGTAACCACTAACCTTAGTGACCTAACTCCTGAGTTTGCATTTTGAATGGCACTTCAACAGACTTTAGTAGCATTTGAAACTTGAAAGTAATTAACTGTTCTTTCAGCATGGCTAAATAAATGCCTTAGGATGCTCTATAAAAGTTCCATTTCATGTCTTGGTTCACAAAACAGCCTAATGATTTAAATTGATGCTAAATCATTTTGAGTCAAATCAGAACTGTTTCCAGCCATGCTCTCACTGTATGAAGCCATAGTTTATATACTTCAGGAACAACAATTTCAATAAAACTGTAGTATGTGTCTAGCCGAAAGATGACATCGGTTTGCCATATATTGCTACTGACATATAACAGTGTTTTCCCTAGTGATTTGAAAATGTAAACAATATTCTTTTATTTATGTACTAGAATCTACCACAATATATTAAGCTATTTTTATGTCTATTGCAATCAGTAATAATTAGTAGACATCTTTGGAGACATTCTGGATTGTTGCCCACTTTATCATATTCTTCATGATAGTAATCAATTAGTTTTGTTAAGATGAAAATATATAATGCTGATGCCTATGTTTGCTGTTTTGTGATGTCATATATCAGCAAGTACTGACAGATTGCACAGATTGAAGCTTAGGTACAAGTGTACAGTGCTAATTAGAAACACTATCTATCTGAGGCATAGCTAATCTTCAATGTACTTAGTGCTCTGTGAGTTGAATACTGTTCTCTAAATGAAAAAAGGTATCATAACGTAGGATAATTACATGTTTGTTAAAATAGCGATTCTACTATTTCTCAGGAAATATTAATACTTATTTCCAGAGTTCTTTTCTCCCTTGTGCTTCATTCTTTTATGTTCTTTGCTTTAACTCTGACTTTGAAGTCCTTGGGAAAATGATGAAAAATATAAATTCAACTTCTTTTCTGTTTTGACTACCTATATCTCAACATGTTGGGAAATGGTTAGCAGAAGAGGATAAATCTGAATCTACAGCTTAGGGAAGACAGATGTTCTATGTTCATTACATATTCTGTGTAGCCTTAAGAAGGTGGCAGTGTTTGCTAATAGAGAAGTTAAGAATATTGGATCAAACAGTGCCTTATTACAGCGGCCTGGTTTCATTCTACATGAATATATTTAACCAGTGGGAAGGTGAATTTTGTGCAGATGTGATGCATGAAACAACAGAGTAATTTCCCGGTTAATCAATAGGAAAAAAATGAATTTGTTATTTACCTTTAAAAAGTGATGATGTCTGCAAATTATTTCTGCGGTCTAATTCAAAATGAATGCCCATCACGTAATAATTTAAAATTTTGCTCACTTTTAAAATCTTTAGAATGCAAACTATCAGGAGATCACACACATGCTTTCTCTGTGAGACAGAGTACTGTTTCTGTGTGGTAGTTAGTGAAAATAAGCCATTACATGAAATAGAGTCAGAGTCATAGTAAAGACTCAAGAATTCCCCCAGCTCTCATTTAGAAGCTCTTTCTGTTTAACCAGGATATAGGACTTGAAAAAATACTGTATTTATTCTGCTTACACAGAAATCTGAAAGTCTGAAGGCTGAGTAGTACAGTCTGTGAGAAATAATGAATAAACATTCATTTTGTTTTCATGCAGAAATCACTGTTCTGGCTATGTCTAAGAATAGACTAAAATATCAATTTTAGCTTAATAAAGTTAGTTTTGAGTAGGATTTATATTTACATCCAGTAAGAACCGTATTTTGATAAGAAAACCTGAGATCATCTTTCTTTTTAAATTGGAAGTTAAAAGTTGCCATGTAATGTCTAGCGAATAGAATCGCAGTTGCACCTGGTTTGAAGTTATATGGTATAAAACAAAAGCTTCATGTTAAAATCTCTAAGTGCATAAGCAAAGGATTGTATTATATTAGAGCTGAAGATCACATAAAAATATGAAGAAATCATCACTACAGATTAACTTATTTCCAATAAACTGCAATATGCAAAGCCCATTGTTTATTTGAATGTTTTAGAAGCAGAAAAAATGCCAGTATAGTCATTGCTGCTTTTTGTAACTTATTGTGCTTCAGAGCCACCAGTTCCTATTGCTCCACCTCAGCTGTCCTCAGTCGGTGCAACTTACCTGTGGATACAGTTGAATGCCAATTCCATCAATGGGGATGGACCCATTATTCAAAGGGAAGTTGAGTATCGAACTTCAAGTGGAAGCTGGTATGATATACAACCTGTGGACTCCACGAGCTATAAGATTGGGCACCTGGATCCTGACACAGAATATGAAATCAGTGTGTTGCTTACAAGACCAGGTGAGGGAGGAACTGGATCTCCTGGCCCAGCTCTCAAAACAAGAACAAAATGTGCTGGTGAGTACTCAAAAGTGATTGGAAAGTTGTAAGCATCTTTCTAGGGCTGAAAATATAAGTTATTTCACTAGCAGTTTTTACTGTCTACCTTAAACCAGTAGGCTGCAGGAATTAAGACTGAATTCTTTTAAGTATAAGCTATTAGCATTTGCCATCTACGATGACCTTGAAACCAACCTTCAGTGCCACTGTATATTGTAGATGAAATCATACCTGTGCATGCCTTAAAATGGTCAGTGTAGAGTGCTGTATAAATAAACAATTTTCACTATCAGGTATGCACTGAACTCTCAATTTCATTACACCCCTCTCTTGCCAATGTATGTTTGGGTGTCAGGTGAGTTCATCCTTTTTTTTTCTTTTTTTTCTTTCTCTTTTTTTGGCTAGTATCCCAAGCTTGATAAGAACTTTGTTTGTTTTAGATAAGGTTTTTCTTTTCCTTTTTTCAATGTCAGGTGTATAAAACTTGTAGATAAAGTGGAAAGAGATCCTGTGTAACAGCAAAAGTATGCACTGTTAAGTCTCAATTAGCAGATGAGCTTTAGCAAAGGACTGCTTTTTTGACTGACTGATAGCATGTCTTTTCATTAAATGAGACAGTGTTATTTGTGGTGCTGTGTAGCAGTCTTGGCTCCTGTTTTGGATGTTATAATTAATAGTGCTGACCTCTGACTGTAAAAAGACACAAAGTAGACCTATTATACAAAAGCAATTGTACAGTAATTTTCAGGAAGAGTGGTAGTGATATTAATTTGGGATTCAGCTGCTCAGAAAATAATAGAGTATACTGTGACCTGGAATTTTTTTTGTCATTAGTATTTTGTCCCAATATTTTGAATCTTCTTTCTGCTGCTGTAAAGCTGGTGGAAGATAGGCAGAAGTGTACCTAGAGGAAATGGGACTAAGCAAATGGTATTAGCTTATTGATCCTAATCTTCTAAAGAATGGCTTGGTGGTGTTTGTCTTTTTAACGGGAAAAAATACATACTTCAACAGAAATAATGATGTATTTCCATTGCATATGAAAGTAAAGTTACTTTTTGTAAAGTCACCTGGCCACCTGTCAGCCGCTAAATAGCATTTTAATTGAACCGACTGGTGTGATGTCAAACATAGAATGAAATATAGTTGCTGTCAGAATCACAGTGTTAAGTTTTGAAGATGCAAACTCATACAAGTACTAACTCTTTGATACTCTTTTTGGTTTTTTTCTTCCTCTCATTGCTGGAAAGAAGTATTTAATGAAAAATACCAAAAAAGCAGTACAGTTAAGTTATAATAATAGTTAAGTATTTACTATTTATAAGATTTTCTTTACTAGACTAAGATAACATCAGCTTAGTCAAAAGTGAGGCATAAAAATTAATTAGAGTTCCCTTCAGGAGAAGGATCACTATGCCTTTCGTAATAATGTAAAATTATCTGTCTAGACAAGGTAAGTATGTATTTAATACACAAGTACTTCGGTTATTTTAAAATTAAAACAGTTTTTCTCTTAGTTTGATCATCTGCTTATATGATTAGATAACGTAACACTAGGTGCTGTGTAAGTGAGCCTGTCTGTACTAAAGGGTTAGAGAGTGTGGTGGGTTGACACCAGCTAGCAGCCAAGTACCCACACAGCCGCTCACTCAGTCACCTCTGTTGCGGGACAGGGGGAAAATAGAAGGAAGGCAAGAAGACTCATGGATTGAGATGAAGACAGTTTAATAGGTGAAGCAAAAGCTGCGCTCACAAGCAAAGCAAAATAAGAAACTTATTCACTGTTTCCCATTGGCAGGCAGATGTTAGCCACTTCCTGGGAAGCAGGGCCTCGGCATACATAATGGTTACTTGAGAAGACAAACGCCAAAGCAATGAACATCCCACCTTCCTCCTCCTTTCCTTGAGCTTTGATTGCTGACCGTGATACCATATGGTGTGGAATATCCCTTTGGTCAGGTGGAGTCAGCTGTCCCTGCTGTGTCCCCTCCCAGCCTCTTGTCTACCTCCAGTCTACTTGCTGGGGAGGTGGAGTGGGAAAAAGAGAAAGCCTTGAGGCTGTGCCAGCACTGCTCAGCAACATTCAAAACGCTGGTGTGTTATCAACCTTGTTTTAGTCACAAATCCAAACCACAGCACCATACAGGCTGTTATGAGGGAAATTAACTCCATCCCAGCCAGACCCAATAGGGAGAGAAATCCAGAATTTTTGTTATGTTTAAGAACATCATATGCTTTCTGGTCTTTTCAGTGGTGCATACTGTTGAGTATTAAAACGTGCACTCAGTCTCATAAACCACTATGTACTGGAAGTATTTTATTACCTGGTAACATCTTGTAATACACCAGCATTATTTGTGTTTTCATTAAGCTAAACAGTAACCCTCTTAAATTAAAAGCAGAAAGAGATGGCTGACTGAAAAATTTAAATTGAATGATGATATTAAATCTGTCTCTACAAATTGGCTTTTTTATAGCAGAAGATCCTGCTTTGAAGGTGTAGTGGTTATTGGTTAACTGTTAGCAAGTGACATGCTAATAACTGGCCCAAGGGCTTAAAAAGAGATGCTGATAAACTAATGATGGTATAATTAAGCTGGGTAGTAGTAAAATAATGCCAGTCTCCAAAGCATACCATAGAATTAATAAAACAGGAGTCTTTAAGAGAAGAGTCATTGCACCTTTTTAATTACTGTGATAATTGTATGCTGCTTGGCTGTTCCCTAGGGGTCTAGTGAACCACTCGGAGAGTTGAAGGAGTATGCTAGACATTCAATAATCTTAATAGTTCTCCAAAGCATTTGAAATATGTTTTCATTTTAGCAAAATGAGATTTCAGAGGCTTGTAATAGATAAGTCCTAACTGTAACTTTAGTAAATAAAAGCATCTATAATTAGAATGCAAAGATAAAAAAATATCTCCACACTTGGCTGCATCACCCTCAGTGGAGCAGTTACATACTTTCTAAAGTGCTTTGCTTCCTTTTGATGAAATGTAAGTGCTCTTTCAGTGTAATGTTCAGGAAGGCCAAGGAATAACATTCAGGTCTAGATTAGGTTTAACCTAGAACATGGAGTTCAGGTTTGAAAAAGAGGGGTTTAATGGATTTTGGCTGTCGTGAACACATTGGAGTCAGACTTAGAAAAAAGTGTTTTTCTCGTTTCACGGTCTGAAACTGAGGCCTCCGCAGGTTGTCTACAATTTGAATCATCAGTTGCTGTGCTCAAAGCTCCCTCTTCCCATAGCTGTCTCATATGGTGTTATGAACCTAGAGGAGTGCTGCCATTTAAAATAAAAGGGGGGCGGGGGACATGGGAAGAAAATTCATCAGGAGATACATGACAGAACATTTCCATTATACAGTATATCTCAAATTACTCTGATGTACGTTTTCCCTCTGGTATAGCTGTAAAATAAGAATTCCAGAGTAGTCACCCATAATTAGTGTTATTTATATCAGAATGCTTCACACTTCAGACACCTTTATCTGAGGAATAAGACTGTTAGCTCCGTGTGAGGCTCGCAATGCCAACCACTGCTGTAGAGACCTCAACCACTCAGCCATTGCTAGCAGCTAAATAGCTGCACAGATATTTGAACCAAAGAAATCACCTTGTTTGTAAGCACAGAACCAACAGTGGCTCTGCCATATGTGATATAATAAGTTTGAGGATCTGAGAGTCAATAGTTATAAAAAAAACTCCTGTTATCCCTTACTGAAGTAGATTGGGAATCCTCTGGTGCCTGAAAAAGCCCAGAATCAAATCTTCTCTAAGTCTGACCCAAAGCCAGTGAAACTGTCCGTAGTAAAACGTAAGTAGGAATATTGAAGGGTTAATAAGGTATACTATGTTTTGTAGTTTCTTCTTATCCGTATCAATATTTCTGTGGGCAGAATTATTTATTTCAGTGCTTTGCAACATGTTTTGTCTTTGACATGCATTGCATGATACAAATCTTGATCCAGCATGTGTCCCTGCACCCTGACGGTGAGGCAGTGCCCCAGTTAAAACAGTCTCCTGGAAAATCCAGAACTGCTAAATGAGCTCCTGCAAATTTTTTTGCTATGGCCTCTCTATTATGAAACTTTATTTCTAAACAATGTTGTTCCTTGAATCTGCTGGTAAACAGATATAGCTTGAAGCCAGCCACCTCAGGAAGAAAAAGTAAAACAAAATCCTCTCTCCTGCTAAGGGAGGGGATTTTTAAGGCCTTCTAGGGAAAATCGTTGCCTTTTTCTCATCATGTTTCTTTTTTCACTGTGACATTTGGAATAATCCTGAAAATCACCATCTTTTCCTTTCCTGAATAAGAAAACTCTATTGGAAATTAAGAAAATAAAAAAAAAAAAAAAGGACGACTGCCATGAAAGAAACTTCTGATGGACTGTCCCCAAATTGTTGGGGTTTTTTAACAGTCAGAACTCTACTTCCCTGTGCTAAGACACAATTATTGTCCTGGAGTATTTGCAAAAACAATCACTGTCAATTTAACCAGTAATTTTCCAGACAGAGAATTCACATGTTCCTCATACAGGGAAGTAAAAGGAATGTTTTGATTAACATAGTTCATTTTGCTGTCTTCTACCCCATCACCTGAGCTTGTCAGGAGGAAAGCTGTTACTCCCAGTACAATTGAGCTCTTGAGTCATGGCTGCAGGTTAGTTGTAAACTGTCTGTTACTCCTAGAAGGCTTTGTTACAATCTGGAAGAACAGAGCAGAGGAACTCTTTAAATTCCCACTCTTAAAGATAATTCTTTTTCATTTTATTCATTTTGCTCACTGCTTTGGCTTCAGCTTTTTTGTTCCAAGGTGTCAAAATTACTTTGCTAGTTCTGTGCTGCCCACTGGCGTCCACTGGCATTGTGAAAAAATCTATGTGTGTCAAAATGCTTACCGATGGAATGAGCGTCCTCTTCCCTCTGATCAATTAACACCTCATCTCCTGTTACCAGATCCTGAAAATGATCAGACGTGGACCAGAGCAACAACCCTATTTTTACTTGGGAATGTTAACTAAGTTCCCTGTTTTCTCCTTTTCATTGCTAAAAGGGGTGCCTAACTTACAAGTATATAAGGTCTGTAGTATGGAAATACAGTATTCACATAGGCAACATAAGTTCACTCTGTTGAAAATTGTTGCCTGATCCAAAGCCAAAGTATAAAACTCTTCCCTCCCCATCTCTCCATTTTAGATAGTCCCTACAAATTATACAGTACGTTGCTGTCATACACACTCTAACTGCATCAGGTTGCAACAGACAAAAATACCTTTAGGTAGGCGGCATGGGCCAGCAGCTGTCTTGAACCCTGCACGCAAAGTCGATGTGCTCAGGTATACCAGATAGTACTCCACGCCACCACTTTCCTCCTGCCCCATGACATGGAGCACTTGCCAGATCCTACAAGATGGACAGTCTGCAGCCCCTAGTGTATGACATTCTGAAATACTCAATCATCTTTGCAGTTGGTCTTCCCTATTTTCCACCCTCCCACCTTCTTTTGTCATTAATTCTGTAGTTAGTCTCTCCCTTTGTCAGTGTTCATGCCCTAGCCTGTCTTGAATCTCAGTGGTTCTTAGTGCTTATTTCCATGCCCTTCCCCATTCTATATCACTATTAGGAAAGATGAGTTCCTTCCTAAGAACTTCTCTAGGATGAAATGGTGGCTGCCTTTCTCTGTCCTTGCAGGCTTCTTTGGATCTTTTGACCTTTTTGTCTCAAGAAAAGAGGAAGGATCTTTGTGTCACTGGGAATTAAGTTCTTCCTTCTTGTTGCTATACCTTGGGGGACTGCCTGTGAAACAGGTTCAGGTTTTTTCAGGCATATAACGAAGTCTTAACGTCGCTTAGTTTTGTGATCATAAGAAAATGTCAACTTGAAGCCATACTGCAGGTTCTTTTCTACAGCTCTTTCTCAGAACTTAGCAATTTTCTCAGAAGTTTTAACAAAGATTGTGCAGCTGTGTTGTATCAGAGCTAGACCTCAGATCACAGACACCTGAACCCCGAGGAGGAGGGTTGCAGGTATTGTGCCATTTTATTTACCATGGAAAAGTTCAATGGTATTTCTAAAGTCACCATTCCAAACCTGAAGCTGTAATAAGCTTTAGTAGGAAGTTGCATTGATTTATCAGAACAGGAAGTCCACAGTGAACTTAGATTTCATGTATGGTTTTATTGTGAAAGTAAGTTACAGTTTTAATAGAAATTTGACATGAAGAACACCTACTATATCGTCCTTTCTCCTAATGCCTTTCTGATATACAAATCATTCCCATATAAGGTCCACTTTCTCATAAGGGTAAAAGCTAGTATTGGATTTTCTGCAGTGTAGCAGGTGAATCACAGCTTTTGGATGTGCAGAAGGTAAGCTGATAGATTTTATTAGAATTCCAAGAAAATATTACCTAGTGGGATATATGTCCATGTCTCTGTGTCAGTTGTCACTTACCTCTGATTAGGAAACAAAAAAAAGCATGTCTTCTTGGAAAGGGCCCTACTGAAAACACAAATGATGATCAGCTGTGACTACTGTATGAAAGTTCTTCCTTGGCAGCCACTTGCCTGGAAACAAGCACCCAGGTTGCTCCTTACTGAGCTGATTTCTCTGATGGTGTCTTACAGAACAGCCTTCCCTTGTGTTATTGGAGATCTTGGATCAAGAAGAAACAAAATAATCCAAATTCCTCCCATTAAAAGTCTCTTTCAATCCAGTTCTCCTCCCCTTCATTTCACAGTCTAAAATTCCCCTCTGGGAGTCCTTTAAGTCCTTGGGGGAAAAAAAAAAAGCAGTAAATGGCAGCGAATGCAGCTGCAACAAATGGCACTCCTATCTTCAAGAAGGGCAAGAAGGAAGACCAGGGAACTACAGGCCGGTCAGCCTCACCATAATCCCTGGGAAGGTGATGAAATAACCAATCTTGGAAACTATTTCCAGTCACACAAAGGACAAAAACGTGATCAGGAAAAGTCAGCATGGATTCACAAAGGGGACATCATGCTTGGTGAACCTGATAACCTTCCACGATGAAACGGTTTGGTAGGTGTGGGGAGAGCGGTGGAGATATTCAAAAGCTGTCTGGATGTGGTACTGAGCAGCCTGCTTTACTTGGTCCTGGTTGAGCAAGGGCGGCATAGGGGGTGGCTGGACCAGATGGACCAGACCCTTCCTACCTCAATCATTCTGTGATTCTGAGTTTCTGTCAAACTCTGGGAAGAGGAGCTGTCACCATGGTGTCTATTAAATTCTCCTGGACTCTGCTTTCACAAGCAGGGATGTATCATGATCTCTCCACCATATTGCTGTCCTTCCCCAAGGCTGTGTGAACAGTGAGGTACAGCATGATGGAAAGACTCTTTATCATAGACAAAAGTTTGAGTTCCACCACATCATTCTGGATGCTTCTTCAGATTTGTGGTTGCCAATGATAGGGAAAAATAAACATTTTCTTCTAGAAAAGAAAACATTATCAGGGTATCTGCCCTTTCATCCCAAGCGTGTCTTTCCTTCGCAGGGGAGATCACAGATTAGTTCTCCATTCAGTGAATCTTCAGGCTGTGCACACAAACACTTTTCCTAACATCAGCAACCAAACAAGCTGGTGTTATGTAGAAATTACTAATCCCTCCACTTTTGTGTCTTCATCAGTCCCTAAATACATATTTTTGGTTTAGTTACAGCATCCAGAGGTCTCATTGGAGAAACAGAACATTTTCCCTCCCCACCACCTGAAAGGGGGCTGTACTGGCACGAAGAGGACAGGCAAACTCCTGCAAAGATCTAGGTCTGTTGGCTCTCTCTCTGACACATGCGCTGGGGTGTATGAGGAACGTAGACACATTCTAGTGATGATAAGGATATGGAGTATGAAACCTGACTGTCGGATTGGCTTGTTTTGAGGAGCTCCTTATTATAACGAGGAGAAGCATTTAGGATTCTTTCCTGACAATTATAGCTGGATTAATATAGGGGTGGAAACTGAGTGTTTGTAAAAAGAACTGCCAGGCAGGGACTGTCTTTGGTCGTGTGAAAAGCAGTCATATAAATGGAGATTTAGTTCTTCACTTTATTAGATTCCCATTTCAAAACATTTGCAGAGGAAGAAATTAACCTGCTCATTGAGATAAATGAACCTTCACCGTCTTATAGCAAACCTGAGGGGTGAAATTATTAATTTCACATCTGCCAGGTAGAGGGAGTGTGAGGAAAACATAATGACCTTTGAGAAAAAGTAGATAATATGATTTCTCCTGTGACATATCTCCATCTTCAGATTTGTTGCAGTCTCTTATGAATTATAAGGATAAGCTCAAAAAACACACACTCAAAAATTTATTTTATCCAACTTTGATTTAGGAAGTATTTCTCTGTATGGAGTGAAAAAATCCCAGCAAGTGGGGACTGTACTGATTATATACAAAAGACTGGTATGTGGGCAACTTTAATAGAAGTGGTAAATTAGATATACTTGTGAAAAATATTGATAGAGCATTCCTTAGTATTATTCTGTTCTGAACGAATTGACATGAACCATTCCACGGATGCTTTGGATCTCTCTTTTCAGAAGTATTATCACCGCAGATTTAAATAAATGCATTGGTACTCTATTATTAAAACCAATTAGAAATACAGAACAGGGAATGCTTTGGGTATAGATGCCTTCCCTGTGAAGTTCGACAGGTGCCTTGAATTTATCCGTAACAACTTTCTGCTGAGCACTTTCTCCCCTATTCTGAGGGCAATTTTCACATCAGTTATTCCAGTTTTCACATCTAGTTGTGCCATACTTCCTTCCAGTTCTAGGCAAACTTCACTTCATTATTAATAATGCTGATCCTTTGGCAAAAACATTAGCAAATGAGACAGGAAAGGATGTCTTTTCTTCTGACTTAGTCAATGGAGAAAGTTTTATCCAAAACCAAAGCAAAATGTTTTATAGATTTGAAGTGGCTGAAGTATATTTACTTCTTCAATTTATGTCTAAAAGAATAACTAATTATGCATACCTGAGGGTGTGTATGTGTGTATACACACACACACGTCTCCATCAATCCAGTTCTCTATCTCCTTCATATTTTTATATATATATATGAATATCACCCCTAAGACTAAAGGAGATTTAGACTCTAAAGAACAGTTTTTTTAATTAAAAAAAATGGTTGAGTGAACTTCTGAGCCATCTGGTTTAGGAGCCAGGAAAAGAAGATGTCCCATAGACAATGGAAGCCTAATTTCTGAAAATTTTGTCCACTAAATATTGCCACGTTATGATGATTGTGCTGGTTTTGGCTGGGGTAGAGTTAATTTTCTTCATAGTAGCTAGTATGGGGCTATGTTTTGGATTTGTACTGGAAACAGTACTGATAATTCAGGGGTGTTTTAGTTACTGCTGAGCAGCGCTTACGCAGAGTCAAGGCCTTTTCTGCCTCTCACACCACACCACCAGCGAGTAGGCTGGGGGCGCACAAGAGGTTGGGAGGGGACACAGCTGGGACAGCTGACCCCAACTGACCAAAGGGTTGTTCCACACCATATGACATCATGCTCAGCATATAAAGCTGGGGGAAGAAGGAGGAAGGGGGAGACGTTTGGAGTGATGGCGTTTTGTCTTCCCAAGTAACCGTTACGTGTGAGGGAGCCCTGCTTTCCTGGAGATGGCTGAACACCTGCCTGCTGATGGGAACGAATGAATGAATTCCTTGGTTTGCTTTGCTTGCGTGCGCGGCTTTTGCTTTACCTATTAAACTGTCTTTATCTCAACCCATGGGCTTTCTCACTTTTACTCTTCTGGTTCTCTTCCCCGTCTCACCAGGGGAGGGAGTGAGTGAGCAGCTGTGTGGTGCTTAGTTGCCGGCTGGGGTTAAACCACAACAGATGGTAATCCCATTTTCCCTTACGACAGACATGCAAGGCAAGAGGCAGCACCCAGTTAACCAGGAATCTACTGTCAAATGGAGTATTTGATTTTAGACCTCTGGTTGTCTTCCCTGAATGTCCTGAATGAGGACACTAGTTTCGCGCTCTCTCATCTTCTGGAATTAAATTATGGCAGGACTGTGTCAAATTCATTTAAATTTGAAACAAGTCATTTGGATGAAATTTGCCAATGGTTTTAAAGGGTATTGAGAGATGGAAATGCATGAACAGACAGGCATGCTCCTCTGTATTATTACTTTAAGGCTTACCCTTTTGTTTGAGACTGTTAGACCGTGTGCTATCTTGCCCAGCAGCTTTGGCCAGTTGTAAAAACACATAACTGCACAATTCTATTGGAGCGTCCGTGAAGCATGAAACATCCAGGAATTATGTAGAAGCACTGAGATACTTAAGTTTTGAACCTTTTAGTTTTCTTTTAAAAAAAAAATTGCTTACGAAAAAGTAAAATCAAAGTTTTGCACAATGAATGATGCATTAATTCTACCTCACTTCAAAGGAAAACGAACAATGACACCACTCTGGTGCTTCCATTTTTTTTTCAGTGCTTGGGAGGCATTTTGGCTTTGCAAAGCTGTTTTTTTTACATATGTAGAATTGTTGTATGCAGAATCCAGTCCAACCTCCTGAAGGTTCCCAGAAAGAAGAGCTGGTGCTGTGAATTCTGGCTTTTCTGGTACTACTTTTTGCCTTAAAGTACAGTTACAGCTTTATAACCTAGACTATAGACTAGGTGTCTAGTTTGAGATCTGAAATCAGGGCAGATCCCAATGAAAAAATATCCTGACTTTGGAGGAAAAAAAATTCTCTCTTTCTCTTCAGGGTGCTAGGTCACTGCAGTGCTGTAAATAGGTAATGCTACAGTACAAGGATCTCTTCTGGTCAGCAAGTGTGCATCGCATTTCTGTTTACAACTACAGAAAAATGAAGTTGAGACAGTTTAAAGAGCGCTAGACCTCCATTTCTATAGAATTAAAAGAATAGTTTTGTTTGGTAATCCATCTAATTACTGCTGAGTGTGTTGGTTAGGCAGGGAAGTTCATCCCTGTGGAACTGAGATTCTTCCAGACTCTCATAGGCAACAAGCGTTTGAGGGGGGAAAGCGGCTCTATATTCTTTTTTTCTACTCTGTACCTACATGGCTAGATGGATTCTGGCCCAAAGAAAATAAAACATTTGACTGTGAAGACATTGAGCAAGCAAATACTTAGGTAAATATCTAAAAGGAAATAAGAAATAAAATTGGGAAATGCCATACATAGCATTATCATGAAGCACTGTATTGGAAGAATAGAATGGAGATTAAAATCAGACTGCCAATGAAGTTAATGATTTAGGGCTCTTGCATTTCAGCACTTATGTTCTTTCATCCATAGAATTTAGAATGAGAAATATGACCAACCATCTAAAATACTTTTAAAAATTGTGTTTTCAAATTTATATTCTGATGTCTGCATTTAGCTATCTTTCAATATATACCATCCTTTGAGCACCTCTTTTGTTATTTTAAATATATTAAAAACTATCTGTGCATTTAGTTCATAGTTATTCATTCTGTTAATCTTGATCCACTTCCTGGTAAGGAAAAAAGAGAGTTTTCTTTTGGGAAAAGGAGAGTTCAGTTTTATCCATTAATTAATGATTCATAACTTTCAAAAAGCTCTCTGAAGGTATTTTGGTCCAGAAATTTTGCGGTAGAAAATGATGTTTATAGTGGACGGTTATCTTTTAGTATTATACGTATGGGAAAATGCACGTAAAGCAAAAAGGCAATAATAAGTGTTTACTCTTGACACACACAAGTGCCTTTTTATTTCTAAAAATTTATGTTCTTTGGAAACAAAAATCAAACTGTCTGTCAGTTGCTCTTTATTTTGACTGTTTCTGCAGATGTTGTGTTTGCAATTAGCTTAAAAAAAAACACCCAAAAATATTCAATAATTTACTTAATTACTGTTGTACAGCATTGAATTTGAGAGGATGACCCGATGTGTAACTGGCATGTTTGGCCAAGTAAATGGAAAAAAAAAAACTTTTAATGACCTGAGCATAATTATAGATGACTTTGGAATGACAACTGGCAAAAATTGTACTATAATTAAATTTCCATTATAAAAGTTTCATCTTTTTTGTCTGACATGTAAGGCTAGATTGTGAAGAGTATTCATTTATAAGAGGAAGAATTAGAGAGCTATAATTTATAATTCAGGATAATAAATGAAAGCATTTCTTTTGTCAAGAAACCTTTCACTGACAAATAGCATTGCATTGTTAGTTGTTTGAAAAAGAAACTAAAAATTCTTTCATTATTTATTTCACTTACTGTAAAAGGAGATGAAAAATTCCGGTGATTGAATCAAGTCTTGCAGTGATTCAGAGTAATATTATGCAGATAGGGCTTCTCAGTCTGGTTTTCTCTTTATTAACATTAACTTTGTCTCAGTCTATATCTAAGACTGTTCATGAAGAAGTATATTTATAAGGCAGTCTTACCAATGTTCTGTTTAATCTTGAACAGAGTTGTTTCTAGTACAAGAAGTGATAACATATTCTGATTTTCAAACTTTCCATTGACTGAGATGGACCCTTTGTTTCCAATACTGGGGTCTCAAAGAAAATGAATAAAAACATTATAAGGCTACCCTGTTCATTTCTACATAATCTTTCAAAGGAAGCTCCAGCAAAGATTAATATTTTTAAAAGTTTTGGCACCAGATTTTCAAAGGCAACTGC
Organism: Pygoscelis adeliae; assembly: GCF_000699105.1. NCBI lineage: Eukaryota > Metazoa > Chordata > Aves > Sphenisciformes > Spheniscidae > Pygoscelis > Pygoscelis adeliae. The sequence goes on from NW_008825614.1 coordinate 20,793,669, forward strand.
AAAGCTCAGAATCACTCTCATTTAACTAACAGATGGGTGATGCTTCTTCCATACATTCACTTGAGCTCCATATTTACAGAAGTATTTTGTGTGCTTTTGTTATCACTGTTAATTAAAAACAAGTCTACTCATTGTACACTGATTCCTCTTACTATAGTATCTGTTCATTATTTAAACAAAGTGTATATGCCATTAATCTCAAAATACGATTCTTACGTACACAGCAAAGTTGGACTCTTGTCTAAGTAAAAATGCTTGTCATCTTACCTATGAATCTGTTAAAACAATGAATCTATTTCTGCTCTATTAACATCAGAGAATAGTTGGGCATGAATCTTCCAAAGCTAATTTATTTTATTCTGTGTTACAGTGACACAATCTCTGCTAAGCAGTTAATGTACAATCTTGCACTGAGTTCCTAAAACAACTGACTGGAAAATAGGTTATTTTCATAACGAGAATTTTCAGAGACTGTCTACTAAAATTGAAAGTGATCATTTACTTCTGTATGTACTACCACTTTACTGTTAGTCTTTTGACTTATAGACCATTGCTTATGAAAGCAGTCAGTGTTAATACCTTAAAATCTGTCAGAAAAGTACTGTTCTGCATTCATTTTCATGCTCTGCAGTAGCTGCTTCCTGGACGTTACTGCAAGTTGCTGAGGCCGGTTTGTATGTCTTTTTCTTTTCGTTGAGACCACAGACATTAATCACTGCAAACTGATTTATGCCTTGATTGTTAAAACTATATGATTTGCAATTAGATAACATCTTAAGGTTTTATTCTGCATTTGGAGCTTTATAGTTGCATAGTTCTCCAGTGGATCAGACTAGAGTTTTTTCCTTAAAATGAAAAGGTTTGAGCTGTCTTGTTATTGAGAAGTTTTAAGTGGCATGGCCCTAAATGTCTTCTGTAACAATTCTAGTCTAATATCAGTTGATTTGACAAGTTGAAATGCTGAAATGGCAGGCCAACACAGTATTCTGCCTTTGCAGTGTCTTAAATATGCATGAAGAAGAAAAAGGTAGCCCTCAGGGAATTCTGTGAACATGAGTACATCACAGATCCACATAAACATTTAATTATTTCTTCATAGGGGATAGCTTAGTATCTTGACCAAAAATGGGGGAATCTAGTGCAGCTGAGCAACTGATTGGAGCAAATTTTTATGAAGTTCTTAGATTGTACATAAACGGTGACTTATTTATTTCTCAGATTTACAACTCATAAATCTAGGTTTATTTTTATTAGCACAGATAAACAATTTCTTTTTTCTTCTTAATTTTGCACAAGATTATTTCTGGTGCTAAAGGGATGGTGGAGCTATTAAATGATGGTGGAAAGACACGTAGCATTGGATAAACTAATTTTAAACTCATTCCCAGAAAAAGCTGAACTATGTTTGCTAAAATTTTCCAGAATGATGAAGAGTAGTCGTTTCAGTCTAAATTGTTAATATTCGACAAAGTTACACAAACAGTTGGTAAGAGACTGATAATGAAATGTATGTGACAACTATGTGCACTGGTATCTGTAGGCAGATACTTGCTTGTGCTATTTCTCATGCAAAACACCAATTTTAAGGTTACCAAATGAATTCAGAAGATATTTAGTTGCTTTACTTTAACATGCAGTGGCTGATGCCTGACTAAAATAAAATACATTGAATATAATTGAAGTTAGTAGTGAATATCTTTGATTTTATTTAGTATGAAATGTTAAAGAGTATATGCTACTGAGATACTCTTTTTAAAGAAACTTAAAGTGATGTCGTTTGTCTTGAATAGTTGTCATGGTTTAACCCCAGCCGGCAACTAAGCACCACACAGCTGCTCACTCACTCCCTCCCCTGGTGAGACGGGGAAGAGAACCAGAAGAGTAAAAGTGAGAAAGCCCATGGGTTGAGATAAAGACAGTTTAATAGGTAAAGCAAAAGCCGCGCACGCAAGCAAAGCAAACCAAGGAATTCATTCACTCGTTCCCATCAGCAAGCAGGTGTTCAGCCATCTCCAGGAAAGCAGGGCTCCCTCACACGTAACGGTTACTTGGGAAGACAAAACGCCATCACTCCAAACGTCTCCCCCTTCCTCCTTCTTCCCCCAGCTTTACATGCTGAGCATGATGTCATATGGTGTGGAATATCCCTTTGGTCAGTTGGGGTCAGCTGTCCCAGCTGTGTCCCCTCCCAACTCCTTGTGCACCCCCAGCCTACTCGCTGGTGGTGTGGTGTGAGAAGCAGAAAAGGCCTTGACTCTGTGTAGGCACTGCTCAGCAGCAACGAAAACATCGCTGTGTTATCAACACTGTTTCCAGCACAAATCCAAAACATGGCCCCATACTAGCTACTATGAAGAAAATTAACTCTACCCCAGGCAAAACCAGCACAGTACAAAATTGCCCATGAATTCAAATCAGAATTTTGTCATGCTGTAGTAAAAGCACGGGGCACATGATGTAGAAGAAAAATAATTTTTGCCTATTTTCAATTTTAAGTTTCCATGGATTGCAAAAACTACAATGTTTGCTGTTTGGGAGAGGGAAAAAGGCTTCAACAGTGTTGCAATGGTATTAGATGTTGAGATTATGACTGGAATCACTTTTCCCAGTGAAAAACAGAAGCTGAAATGTGCTGCAACTCAAGATTGCTCTAGAATGAGACAGCCTGCAGGAAGATACAGAAGCTGTCATGGGTCAGTAAGCCTTTACCTGCTCAGAGCTTAAGACTTGCAAAAGCTGACATTCTTTAAAGCCGTATGCTAACTCTTCATACAGAGAAACAAAAAGGGTGAAAAGCAGAACAGCTTTTTCAGGTGGGTGGGTGAGCAGAAGTGAATGTGGAATCAGTCTCCTGTTGAGGAGGGAAGAGGGGAAGGAGTAAGCTCATTTCAGAAGCTTTCTAGATGAGGATCAAGAGACCCTTGAGTCCTTTGCTTTGGCAAAAGTTAAACTTTTGCTTTGGCTGAAGCTCATTAATCCAGTCCAACCTGGGCCTGCATTTTTTGCTGATTTCCAGCATTTTCTTTTGCTTATATCCATGGAGAAAACCTCTTTCCTCCTCCTCATTAACTTTCCCATTTTATTCATCATGTTTGACACCAGTTTTGGGTAGCATTTAATGTATAAGCCGTATTACACAATAGGTTATGTACGCGTAATCCTGAAAAGCACAGCTGATAAAGCAGTAATTGAAATAACATCAGAATTTTTTTTTAACTAATAATGATGTATTGCTGAAAAAGAAATTCCGAGACAAGTCTATAGTATTTATCAGGAGTAATCAGAGAAGCAAAGAAATGTTTGTTTTCAAGACACTAATAAGTAATCTGATTATGCTGTATAATTGTACTGCCATCATGCTGTTATTTCAAGTCACTTTATTTTGGGGAAAGTAAATATAAGCCAGTAACACTAGACTAATTTTGCCTTCTGTGATCAAACTTGGAAAGGTTTTGTCGATATTTTTGTAATAAACTTTCTGCTGACTTTGCCCCAGAATTGCTATGTGTAATTTGAGGAAATACTGTGGTCCTTAGACAGCTTAGTGCCTATGGAAACAATAAATGTTATTCCCATAAACTTATTTGCTAAGATTCGGCAGAAGTATGGGTTGCTAATTGAGAATTACCTCCAGCTTTTAAATATGCTATCAGGAACCATGCTTGTGCTGCTCAGTGTGTATCTTCAGTAACTTCTGCAGTCAACATGGAGAGATAGACTTTGCAAGAGGCTGATTCAGAGCAGGATCCAAACAACGTGGTGTTCTTCGTCTTTGTCCTGGTTTCGGCTGGGATAGGGTTTATTTTCTTTCTAGCAGCTGGTGTAGTGCTGTGTTTTGGATTTAGCATGAGAATAATGCGATACTGATGTTTTAGTTGTTGCTAAGCATTGTTTATACTAAGTCAAGGACTTTTCAGCTTCCCATGCTCTGCCAGTGAGGAGGTGCACAAGAAGCTGGGAGGGGGCACAGCCAGGACAGCTGACCCAAACTGGCCAAAGGGACATTCCATACCATATGACGTCATGCTCAGTGCATAAACTGGGAGGAGTTGGCCGGGGGACAGCAATCGCTGCTCAGGGGCTGACTGAGCATCAGTCAGTGGGCAGTAAGCGGTTGCATCACCTCTTGTTTTGTTTTTTTTTTTTCCTTCTGGGGTTTTATTCCCCTCCCCCCCCCCCCTTTACTCCTCTTTTTTTGTTTTTTTTTTTTCCTTCTGGGGTTTTTTCCCCCCCCCCCCCCCCCGTTCTATTTTCCATTACAATTTGTTGTTGTTATTATTTATTTTATTATTTCAGTTATTAAACTGTTCTTATCTCAACCCACGAGTTTTCTTACTTTGCTCTTCCAATTATCTCCCCCATCCCGCCAAGGCGGAGAGGGTGAGCGAGCGGCTGTGTGGTGCTCAGTTGCTGACGGGTTAAACCATGACAACCTTTTAAATGAATTTTTTTTATTCATCTTTTAAATTAATCTTTTAAATTTTATCATCTTTCCACTGATGATAAAATGCTTCTCGGGAGACTAGCCTCCTGCATCTTTGTAAATGCCTACAAGTCTCCTTGGGGATAAAGTTAAAAGATTCTAGGATGAAGATAAGACTTGCTGCTCCTATAAAAGATGTAAAGACCTGCCCAGGCTATATGCACAGTGATACTATCAGTCCTAATATCCATTGATGAAGGACTAAAATCAGTTCCTTTCCTAAAATAAGGTCAGGAACACCTTGTTTAAAAGCCTCACTTTTAGGCCATTGTTGATTAAGTTCTGTGTTATAACTGTGAAATAGAGCTTTGATTTTCTGAATCTGAGCAGAATGCGTTCTTACTCTGAATAGGGAAGACAAATGTCTCCTTAATCTTCCTGATTGTGTCCATTCATTTTCAGATGGGCCATTGCCAAGGTTAAAGTGTAACACTGACTCTGCTTGCTCTCAACAGCTGTTTCAAGGATGATGCTATTTAATGTCAGTGAAGTTAGAAGTTGTTGAAACATCTAATGTAACAAGGAAATTTCCATACCAGAAAAAAAGACCAAATTCTTAAGTTAGTTGCTATGGATTTTATGCAACTAATTTTAAATACTGTGAGAGATGCCAGGGAATTGTACTGCTTAAGAATATGCTGACAACAGTAGCATTACCAGCAGAGTTTCATGTTGTAGAAGAAAGGAAAAATAGTTCTATTGTTTTGTGAGAAAGATTTGCTTTATGTTAGTTCTTTTAATAGTTCTTAATGGAGGGGAGAGGTTCTTTGGATGGTCTTTTTGGTCAAATCTAGTGAAAAAGACTAAATTCTATTCCTGAAGATATATGTAATACACTGCTGTAGCTGAATCGGTTCCCAGATTACTCTATGACAACAATTTACCTATATGTCTACATAATTAAAAAAAAAAAACAAACACCAACGTATGTTTTGAGTACAGGGGTTTTGTGCACACTACAGCTGAAGGGTGAAAATGCGTTGCAGGTACATACTACTGCTGGCCAAAATAGATTAGAAATTACAGTACATGTAGTGAGATGACTTACTTTTTATGTTCTCACGATGTTTTGATAGCTCAAAACAAGACTTACTTTATACATTAAGTGGCAGCTAGAAGAACAAATCTGTGATTTTAGCCACACACCCTCCAAACCTGATGGGAGAGACAGGAGAAGGCACTTGAACAGACTGTAGGGGACTGAAAAAAGGGTGACACAATAGAACAAAAGGCATAGGCGTGCCAGACCTCCCCCTTCCCTACCAAAATACATACTAGGTTCAGTAGGTTCAAATCTGAGGTGGTTGGTTTTTTTAAAACATGTTGCGAATGTTTATCAAATTATTCTTAGAATGTTGTCTTGTGCTGCCTGCTTCTTCACTTTGTTTCTTCTTGTGACTGCTTATTTTGTCTAGAATCTTTACTTTTTCCCTGTCCTTCCTCTGCTGCATATTTAGCTCCTGGTTTAGACAACCTCCTCTTTAGCAAGGCGTTTAGAATCACATTACACTTAAGTCCCATTGAAGTAAATATGCACACCTGAAAGAATGTGGTAATTTTTATGCTATTCCATTTTACTCTGTTTGCTGTAGTAAGACTGAATAGAGTGAAAATATTAAAATATATCTTGTTTTAAGATGCAGACCGTATGCTTGCTTTACTGTTAGTGTCCTGTCTACCAGAATTGGAAATGCTAGAAATAAAGCAACTAAGGCATGATGATCTAAGGGACAGGATCTTTATTTCTTTTTTCCCCCAGCTTTGTATAGGTAATGGTTTAACAAAAAAAAATCTAGGCTAATACATGTGGGATTTTAAAAATGTCGAAGTACCAGAAATGTTCAAAAGAATTCTTTAAAAATACAGGCTATTGAGGCATTATTTGAAATAAGACATTGTAATGCTTCGTTTGTAGAATGATGAAACTTTTTTTGTAATGTTTTCAGAAAGCGATGTGAATTGTCACAGGATAGAAGAGGTTTCGCCATAGCAATGACCACAAAAACGTTCCCAGCCTTAGACACCTAACAATCAGGCTGGGATTTTATAGATTGTGCTATGAGCACCGCCATTTCTCCTTAGTTCTACTTTTGGGACTAGAAACTTCTCTGAAGCTTTGGCTAAATGACTTTCAGTTGTGATTCATTGTCCTTGGCCAACCAAGGTCTGCTGAAGTCTCCAAAGGGAATGCCAACAAATAAGGGAGAAGCAGCTTTTTTATGTCCTGTGGAGGAATTATATTTGGCATAGGCCCTCCTCAGGTGCTTCAAGCAGAATTGCCCTGTGAAACAGATCAGAGGAACCCCAAAGGGAATACTGTCAAAGGAATCAAAGAAACGTGAATGTCCTGCATCATCTGGTTAATCTTCCTTGTAAAATAAAGAGCTACTTCAGAGTTGAATGTGATCCAAGAAACTCTTTACAGTTTCTTTGACCTTTTTTTCAAATCAGGGAGGATTTTTTTTAACTTATAGTTTCAGCATTGAAAGGACATCTATCGTTGATACATATGTGCCATTTGGCTTCTCTGTGATCCCAAGAATTTGTAAAGCTTTTTTGAAACTTGTGGTGGTGAACTTTTTTCTTTAGTTGGATGACACTTTCATCAAGCCATCATCCAATAGCAAAGTCATTTAGAATATAACCAGGGTGAATTGTGAACTCAGCACACATTGATTTGCAATAAATCTAGACAAAAGCAATCTCATCTTCAGCAGAGCACTGAATCCTCCAGGGATTCAGATAAACACCAAAAGAGACAGAGCTACTCTTTCAGAAATTAGATTTAGAAAAATGAAAGCTGTATTTCCACACAGATTTCCAGAGACGCATCGTGTTTTGGATTATTCAGAGTTAACGATTTTTTTCCCCACAGAAGTTTTGCACCTGCTCAAACAGTGCTAACTTCAGCATGGAACCATTCCCGGATGCAACGGAGTAGCTGGGATCCAGTTAATAATATTCTAGTTGACCGTGACCCTGCGTACGAGGAGGGTCCGTTGGCATACAGCATCATTCTGGAATTCAGAACACATTCAGAAAAAGAGTAAGCTTAGGAATTTGGACATTAGCCAGAAGAAGGCACAGCCTCAGCATCTTGGAACATGAGAGTGATAAATCAGCGAGGAAAGTCCCTGGTAATGAGAAGTCTTTTAGGAAATTGTTCCTGGACTAGTTTCAACTAGTATTTTTGCAGAAGAACATAAGGAGGAGTATTGGCTTCCCAAAAGGTTGGATTCCAGCCCCAGCACATATGCTTTTCCATAATTTTTTCACCAGTTCTATAGTGTCTCTAGAAATGTGGAGCTGAAAACTATCATGCGGATAACCGAATGTCAAAGTAGATTTAGCCATAGATTTTTTCATTAGATAGACACAAGCCAAGATATTTGCTTGGAGGCCTTTTCCTTTTTCACAGACCAGTTTCATTCAGTCTTACTGCTTTGCTTTTGAAATTCAAATTTTGAGAGAACTCAGATATTCAGGGAAAGCTATTTTTGGTGCCTAGTCTTCTAAGAAAGAATCATGAAATTGGTATTTCTAAAAGGGGATGATAAGAGATTTGCAGCCTATGTAAATCCTATTTCCATGCAGATATATAGTGAAATTTCTCTTACGTCATGGATTGAAAGATCTTTTGAAAATACAGAAGTGATACCTTATCCTTTCTTGGAAAAAATTAGCAAATTTATTCACCCACTTTTTATAGAACCAGGTTGTGCTATAATAAGTAACAGGATCACCATCAGGTAGGAACAGCGCTTGCAAATCTTAAATGTCATGGATTATATCATAAATGGTGACTTGTATAGATATCTGCTGTCAAGATACAGTTATACAGAATATAGCTATTGCTTGGAATTGTTAATAGCAAAAGGAAAAAAATAAGAGGAAATATGTAATGATCCTTTTAACAATCTGCAAGTCATAATATTTCACGTTGTAAAATCAACTTTCTTTTACATGCATACAAGCGGCAAATAAAAAAATGAGCAGAGAAAAGATGGACAAAGTGTTTTTGTTTTCTTTATGAACTTATTTTAATCTGGGGGAAGCTTGGCATATGAAAATGGCAATACCAACTACAAAAACATCTGAAATATTTCATCTGAGTGTGTTTTAACCACAGGAATATTTTCCACATCTTGGACTGATATTACTGCATTGGTACTAAACTTTTCTGAAGTCTGTTCGTTGAGATGGAAGGAACGTATGATTAAATTCAGATGTTAGTATGTTTTCCCTGATGGCTAGTCTGTGGTTTGTAGAGCTGCAAATGTTTCTCTCCTCATAAAGGAAGCAATTCCTAAACTTTAATGATACCTGTAGTTAAGTGTGGTTCCAAAACACATAGCGCTAATGATGTAGAAACTAATTACACCACATGACTTTCACCATAATAACTTGTGTAAAATCAATCTGTGACATGGTTGTGGATCTTATTCTTCATATATTTTTCATGCTTTTATTTTATTGTGCTTGATTCTGTTACCAGTTCGTGATTTCTTTTTAACCATTAGGTATCTGAAGAATTCGTATTGTGTGGTCCTTTCTTGGCTTTTTCATGACTGTACTGAGTTAGTGCTGAACTGGCTCTACTAGACTCTGCAGACAAAAAGTCCAGATCTTGGGGCCTTACCTTCTCTGCAGGAGCTTTGCTGTTACCAGAGTAATTAGCATCACTGTGGATGTCAGAAGACTCGGGCCCTCATCTTTAGTAGGTGTCAAAACTGCCTGGTCTTGGGTGCAGATAGTGGTAACAACCAGCTCTTGTGTAAAGTTGCTGGCAGAGGGGTAATTTCACTAGTGCTTTATTTTTAATTGATATTTTCCCCAGCAATGGCTAGTAACCTCAGGCACTCTTTAATTTCAGAATTAGTCTTTGAGACAAGGTGGAGGTTAGAGCTCTTAATTTGTACTTTCATTGTGTTGGTAAATCAGATAGCTTTAGAATGATTAAGTAATGGGAAAAAAGCAAAAAGTTTAATGATTCACTCATCTGTTTGGGTAAAGCAGACAGCACATTGAGTGATTTTTTTTTTTTTTTTTAATTGTTATTTTTTCCCCTCAATGTCTTTGATTTGCAGACCTCCATAAAAATTTAACAGCTGTACAGCTGTGCTATTACTGCATACAGCACTCTGTATAATGCATATAAGCCTATTGACTAGAGGTCTGCTCAGTTACCTGCTGAGGATCACACAGAAGTAATTGATGGAGCCCCAGAAATCTCAGCTGAGAAACACTGATCCTGGTGATTTTTAGAAGGGTTTATGGTAAACTGTGTCATCTAGACTAAACCGGATAGTGACATTTTGGGAATTACAAATTTTGTCAATCCACGTGATTGTTACTCGGTTGCTCAGGGGTGTGTTTTCTAGCAGAGGGTTCAGACCTGGGCTAAATTCTGCATAACAAGGAAGCAATGCTGATACATCTCCACGCTTGTAGCTTCTTAGTACAACGCAAGACTACTTAGACTTTTTCGTTTGACCATCTCGGAATGCTCAGTTCAGAACAGTATGGGTTAAAGGCATGTGCTGACTAAATAATAATGGGAGACAGAGAAAATGGAATTACATTGTTCTAGGAATAGGGGGGAGATAGATAAGATTTCTGTTAACCCAAATTACGTCTGTATAAACGTTCCTAAGAGAGGAATGCCTGTAGGCTGTGAGCTGGGCTAAAGCTCCTCTTTGCCTCGTTTCTGTTACTGAGGTTAGAAAACACGGTGTGTTTTTTGGAAAAGCTACTCCGCCATGCTGTATTGTACTCTCATTGTAGCACCTCAGGTGAAGCATAGGAGGTCTCAAAGCTCAGACGGGCCTGCTGACGTGGCATCAGCACATCACCACGTGACGTCAGTGCCCACATAGGCACAAAACAGGAGACCAGGGCTTTTCATCTGAGGGCCTCAGTTTTGAGACACTGTGATAAGATCAGAGATTTGCAGTAAGAGTGATACAAACGTTAGGCCATGCTTACTCCATTTACTGTAAAGCATTTGTAATAGTAAATTTATTGTACCTAAAATAGCTCCACATAAAAAGTTTCCTCATCTGAATGTTGTAAGGGTTTTCCAAACTTCATATAAACAGTGTATGCCATAATTGCTGGTTATAATTGATATTCATTGTTCAGCACACAAAAAATATGTTCCATATGGTAAAGCTTGATTAGCAAGAAGCATCCAGATATACTCGCATTGTGAAGCTTTTTGGTTATTCTTCATGCAGTTTGGTCCATACCAAAACAGATGTTACATTGTGCATAGGATAAGGAAATGTCATTATTGTTGGTGTGCTTTATTTATTTGCAGTATTAAATGAGTTTTATTTTAGTGCCAGTAGAAAGAGATGTTTTCAAAGATGAAATACAATGTATATCTTGTTTCTAGGTATCAATAAGGTGTATCAGATAACTTAATTGTGCATGATTTTATGAAAGGAAAAAAATAAACTGTAAAAAACTTAGTCAAGGAAAAAGAGAAACTACCTGTGAAAAACAGGTGAGAATTTGGAAAATGCACTTGTAATGTGTTTGTGCTTCATAAAGTTTACCAGCTGAGTTATGTTTCTGTAGTAGAAGGAATGGATCCTGAAAACGCTCAGTGCTTGCACAATACCCTTAGACATTAGACAATAACTTTCGAAGATTCAAGTTCTTGGAATACGGTTGTCCTACAAACTTGTATAGCCAGCTCTTTCTAAAATACATATGTTCCTGAATAATGAGCACAGGTAAAGCTTTGTTTATGCTTGTGTGCACCAGTGTCTTACCATGTTAATTGTTCTTTCTAGACAAATCATGTATAGTTTAAAATAACTTTTCTAATCAGGGATGCAGTATTCTGTTCTATTCTAGTTTTTCAATAAACATTGAGCCTGCGCTGGAAGGCTTCAGATTCTTTTATGCAAGCAGAACCCTCTTGAGTTTGTACGCTTTTTACAGATACAGTACAACTTCAGAAATTCAGATAGAGAAAATGATACGTGATGATTTCCTTATCTTTCTTTTTTTGTTGTGTTTTTTTTTCCCTCTCTACCCTACATATCTCATACATATCCCATTAACCAATAACTCACTGCAAAGCCTAAGGAGGGAAACAAGTTTCTAAAGGTAGTGTTATCCCTAAGCAGTAATTATATGGGTTATAAAAGCAGTAGCTATATTATATAAAATATAATATTTGCTAGAATATTGTATTTTAGCTATATTATTACCTAATATTATACTTTTAGCTATATAGTATACCTATATCACATAGAATTAGTAGCTATATTATATACATTGAAGGAAATGTGTGATGCTGTGTGACATGTAGACTAGGAAGAAATTCCAGGTGAAGCCCACAATACTAAATATTTATTTTGCATTTACTGCCTTGGGTTGCTTATTTCTCAGCTAGTATTTTTGTAGCAACAGCAATTCCAATTATAGTGATCTGCCATCACAAAGTACATTGCTAGGAAACTGAGCCACATTCAGCCCAGGGTTATCCATTGGTAGATTATCCGACTTCACAGTGTGCCACAAATGCGGAGACCTGAGCTGGCTGCCAGTGAGCTAGCTGGGGTCTGGAAGCCGCATGGCCATGTTTGCATGAGGTTGTGCATTGGAGCCCTCAGGCTGAATTGGCATTGCCTCCTAAGCCTGTTATCCACAGTCTGTCTTTTCTCCATTACACTCATATTGCGCGTTCCCATTTCAACTTTGCAGTGGCCTAATTTATACAAATGTTTTGTATCACCTAGAGAGTTTTTGTTCTGTCTCAGCTATCTCATCTTACCACTAGTCTGAAGAATACATAACTTATTGTATCTTCATTTTAGTTGCTCAAAGCCATGCACTATAGCTTACGATATGCCTGTAAGGCTGTACTGGTTTAATTGGAGTTCTGGCCTTAGACTGGTTTTTGAGGCATGAGCTACAAGTTGGCCACATGCTAATCAGACAATGTCTAGAGGCTGTGCAGCTTTGTTAACCTGGCATAACGTTTTACATGTGTCTTAGAAGATGCTCTTATTTCAGTTTTGTATATGAGCCTGGTGTAGCCTGAGTAGAATCTCTGTGCGCTCTCAGAATTTTCAGATAATGTTAAGGTAACTAGGAACTGGTTTAGGCAAAATAAGCCATTCTCAAGCAAATTTGAACAAAGGGCTAGAGTGTTTTATCTGAACTGCTGAAGATTTATGTCTTGCCAGTCCTCTATTTATTGTGAGGATTTTTTCATCTCAGTAGTCGCATGTATAACTGCTCCGGTCTTTTCCAGTTGCTGGTGGGCATGCTTCTTGCCTTCTCAGCCAGCCATGGTGAGAAGAAAATCTAACCTGGGGTAGTTTCTGCAACCTTATTCTGAGGTGGTTTGGTGGACCTTACGTTACGTCTGTGGACACTTGAATATGGCCCATCTAACCTTAATTATAATTCCTTTAAACCTGTTGTAATGTAGTGGAACAAAATCTAGGGTTTTACGTGGTTTCATGTGAGCTGTGAAATCCTACTCATCAGCTTGAATTTAGTCCTGCAAAGAAGGAACAAGTCCCTAGGGATGTTCAAAGCTTTAAAAGCTTGTTGTCCTGAGGAAGAGCCATATTCACACATTTTCAGTTCTCAAAAATGGCTTCTTTGGTTAAAAAAGAGCTTTGGCAAATCTCTCTCCTCCTGAGCAGTAGGCTCTAAATGGTGGCAGGAAGTCTGATGTATCAGGATTATAGCTTCTGCTCTAGGGGTCTGAGCAGAAGCTTTTGGATTGCCAGACTTAATGACGTACCATAGAACCAGACGTACTGTTTAACTGTGTGTATGTTCAGTACCTTTTCCATCAGGTAGTCAGATTTACCTGCTGTCTGGAGGTACTTGGTTAAGGAACCAAGAACGGTATGAAATGAAAATAAAACTGATTTCTGTAATCATTATGTCCTGCATACACAAACTACAGTAGTTATGTTGAAGGGCAAAGCCAGATAATGCCCAAAAGCATTTTAATTTTTATAGCTTCTGAACTAATAGGGGCATGCTGTGACTCTGGGGCATATTAACAAACTAAAATCCTTACTTGGATGAACCTCTATAATACTAACTCAAGTATGATGCAAATTTTGTAAGAAAATAAAGCATTTTCATTTTTAATGCTGTCAAACATCTCTGTAATGTTCAGAAAAGAGACAGAATTTCAGTACTGTCCTGGAATATTTTTGCAAAATTATCTACCATCCATGCCTGGTTATGCAGATTGCAAAATTTTTAGATGGCATATGTCCTGACAGGCCTCCTCAGAGGATCAGCAAGTATTTTGGTATGGAGATGAACTGTAAAATGTAGGTGAATAGTTTTTAGCCTGTTATGATTTGAATGTGTGGTAAATCAGCAGAGGAACATTACATAAGAAGTCTTCACCAACTTAGCAAGGTACTAATATTGCTGCCATGTTAACTACCAATATCAGATCGTCCTCCTACATATCATGGAAATTGCAGACTATCAGATGTGTACAGTAGGAGGTTGACAGTGAAGTCCTGTACAATGCAAAATAGATGTCAAAAAAATCAATAAACAGCTGCTGACACACTATGGGAAAATTAATGGGTGAGGAAGAAAGGTGGTGAAATGTTTCATTTGTTAAGCTTAAAATAAAATTTTTGAGGGGAAAAAAATCCTCTTCTTTTTGTCTGTATATATTGGTTTTTGAACAGATCTGTAAAGAAAAAGAAAATCCTCTTCATACTGCACTGTGAATGTGTTAAGAAACAAATATTTTTTTAACTATCCTTTTATGAAGTTAAGAAAGCACATGATTTTCTTTTGCAAAGTGGATGGTTGTCTTTTCTATGGAGTAATAGTAACAGAAATAGCTTCTGGTTCTTTTCATAGCTTCACTCCTTTCTTTGGAAATGGGTGTTACCTTTAAGACAAACAAGGAAACCTTCTCTGCTTGTTCCACTGTACAAAACTGCTAATGCACCTATCCATGGCTTTATGTTGCACAAAAGCTTGAAAAACTTGAATGCAGACATTAGTTTTGCCTGCATGAAGGTATATGGCTCTGAAAGCAGATGCTGCTCTCAGATTCAGTTTGTGGAGCTTGACTCTCAGCTTGTGTTACCCAGACACATGGGGCCAAAGGAGGAACATCTCTTGAGTCCTGCACGTTCAACTAGAGCAGCATTTCTAAGCTCCACCATGGAAAGTTGAGAGCAGACTTTTGTCCTATGGCCTCATATCATATCAACATCAGCATCCAAAAAGCAAAATTAAGAGGTGATTGGTTCTTTTTAAATGCTGTTGGAAATAGCCAAAGGGATGATGATGAAAAAAAACACAGCTAGAGCAGCAAGGTATGTTTTGGTAATTCATTCTAGCACTGCTTTTCAAGCAGGCAAGCACATTAATAAACTGCAAAGGGCAATATGCATGTTCCCGAATGCATTTCCTCCAGCAGTGTGGAATTGCATATTGTGATTGGAATAAAAATTCTTTTTTGCTTACAAAGCTTAATATTGATGATATCAGTGTAAAATGCAGTTTTTAATTGCACAGAAGGCTGAGAAAGAGCCACATGATTTGTTTACTTCTAAGTCTTTCACTTGTCTTAATTCACTGCCACTCTTGAAATATAAAGCTAACTTTTGTCAGTGTGTGCCTCCATTCATGTGCATTCATTTCACATTCACACCTTGAATTTTTTTCTAGCCACAGACGTAACATTGTACTTTGCTGAAACAAAACTAGCACTTAAAGGAATTCTTTTCCATCATTGTGAAGTTAGTTTTGTTAGTTTACCTTCATGACTTCATGAAGAATGGAAGAAAGAAAGCAAGCAGCAGTGGATACAGAAGGAAATCATGAACCAAGGAATAAACCTGGATTCTTTTGTTGCTTTGTCCGAGTTGCTTCCCTGATTCTCTTGCTTCATTTTGTCTACTCCTGTCATTCCACTTAGTCAGGCTAGACCACAGATATATTTGCTCAAGTAAAACTAATGTTATTCAAGTGACAATGCGTTAGGTTGGTGTGTGCAGCTGGTATAATAATTTCCTATTTTTTATTTTTTATTCTCATTATACATGTAATATTAAAGAAGAAAAGAGAATGTATTGGTTTGTAATAGAAATAGCAGTCTGGGGCAGTCAAACATATAATTAATTGAATATTTTTCTTGTTGCTTTTACTTCTTTTCACGCATGATTCTGATAGTCTGGGCCCCTGTGTATGATAAAACTTTATTCAAAAAGTACTAACTAATCATGTTTACTTTGTTTACCTTAAGTCACAAGGCTCAGTTCAGTTCCCTAAACACCAGCAACTAGTGAGTATCTTTGGAGATTCCTTTTAGTGTCCCTCCTGGTCTCTCTGCCAGTCCAGGAAGGCAGGAGGTCTCCCATGGAGTCCGTCTTATCTGAAATCCTTGTACAGATCAGTCAGATATGCTAGAACATTTCAGGTAGCAGTAGGCACCTATGTTTAGGCAACTAAACTGTGCCCAAAAGCACTGTATTGAGTCACGCAAATAAATTGTGTGGATGAATTTGTTGTTCATGCATTTATATTTTCAGATTTTGCTGTTTACTTGCGTGGGTGAAATCTTGATGGATTAGTGCAGTAGCATCTTCATCCTCATATTGCCTCTGCAGAAGGCAAACATTTGTATTCTATTACTCTAAAGTGTAGAAGTATTACATAGCAATTAGAACTGTGAGGAAAACTGCCTCTTACGGGTACATCACGCCTCAGTTGTTTACTGCTAAGTGAAATGTGAGAAGTTGATATCAAAGTAGGCAATAATGAAGGCAAGAGCTTGACAGAAGGGAACCCGTTCCTTGATTGTAGGTTCTGAGTAAGGAACTCCTTTTATGTATGAGGAGTGTGAGTCTACAGTCAAGCGAGTCTGTAGATCTTGTCAAAAAAACTTTCTACTGTGGAAAATATACACCATTCCCTGTGACTGTTCAGCATCCCAGTAATGTATTGCTATGAATCCAGAGAAAAATTGTCAATTACAGATATCCACTTGCATGCTCTGGTAGCCAGCCAGAGCCTTGAAGAAAAGGGCTTTGCTCATCTCTATCCTTCACATTTCATTTCTAAGAACGTTGTGCAGTTTCATCTGCAAAACTTATTCTGATAAGCTCACTGAACTGCTGAAATTGTCTCCTTTCAATAAATGTACAATTACACATGTCATTTAGAGCATCCACTGCAGACTAAATCACAGTATGAAAGGGCATAAAATGTGTATGTAATAACAAGTACAATGTGTACAGTTCTTTCTACACTGACCCCAATCACTGCTTTGAAAGAATGCCTTACACAACATTCGCAACACATACTAGACAAAATAACGTAGGGTTATTCACAAATCCTGCTACTATTTTCCTTATTTCATTCTTAACAGTAAAAAGAGAGTAAACTCATTTCTTAAAGCTTCTTCTGGAGCATCCTAAATTAGGATCTCACCTTTTCCACCTTGCTCTCCAAAGGGACTTTTGGAGTTTAGAGTATGAATTTTTATGAAATGTAAAAACGTGCCAAGATTTGAGCAGGGAAAGACAAATCTTGTTTCTGTGTTGATGACTTTTGGTGAAAAATAGGAGAAACACATTTAGGTTTGTTAAATGTTATACTCTGTGAAAAGGGAAAGGTAGGAATGTAGCCTACACACAGACTGTGGAGGACAGGATTTGGTGCTGAGGGTTGTCCCTTCCAGGCCTGTGCTATTGTCCTATTCCCTTGTGTTGTTCTGAGGTCACAGCGTATGCAAGAGCCCTGCGTAAGTACTGTAGAGAATTTTTTGGATCAAAGTGAATTAAAGAATCCAGTCCACCACACTAGGGACTTTTTATTCCAAAAACAATAATATATGAGAAACATTTTTTTAACTGTATTCTGTATAATACTAAGTATTTTAAATGGACTATCCAGAATGAAAAACAAGATGATCAGAATCTCTCCATATCTAAATCCGTAATATCCTTTATCCACTATGTGAAAAGAAATGAGTTCCAGATACGATACAGTTATCCAAGAGATGTGTCAGAGAGAGATAGAGATATATTTCTTCAGAGTTTTAAAATATGGACTGTAGGAATTTTTCCTCCCTGGCATAGAGTACATGTTGTATATGTAACTAATATTACCTGATTTTTCACTTGTTCTCTGCCATCCCTGTATCTGAATCTGTTCTGCGGTCCTGATTCTATCTTCCATTTTACTCAGACTGTAAACAGGGGACAGGTGCTGTCATTTAATTTTGTATGTATTTAGCTCCTAGGTCAATGCAACATTGAGTAATTATATATTCTAGGCTCGCTGGTAATGTAAGTTACTATTATTGGTGTTAGATTAGGCACTACTGGGAGAGTATTGTCTGCTTTGTTGATCATTTAATGATACAACATGTTATAATTTTTAGTATCTTTAAAGTGTCATGGTTTTGTTAGTAGGCTGCTGTTGAAAATTATATTCATAGAGTATCTAAAGTGTCTGTTCCCTTTC
The DNA here is from genome assembly GCF_000699105.1 of Pygoscelis adeliae. Classification (NCBI taxonomy): domain Eukaryota; kingdom Metazoa; phylum Chordata; class Aves; order Sphenisciformes; family Spheniscidae; genus Pygoscelis; species Pygoscelis adeliae. The sequence goes on from NW_008825614.1 coordinate 20,811,646, forward strand.
AAAAGATGATTTTTATTTCCCCTGAAAGGTTTCTATCTCTTGGGTTGCCTTGTTGTTTTTTTGTTTTTTTTTATTTCTGTTTATACACTAGTCCATTATCCTCTCTGGGAAACCAGTGTTGCATTTTAAACCAGTCAAGTGAGTTGACTGGATTTGGCAGTGTACGTGTGTGGAGGGCTTGAAAGGAATGATACAATTGATTCCTTGTATTTGTCTCCATTATCCTCCTTCACTTTTGGTAGATGGCCATTCAAGAGATAAGTAGTGGGTCAAGACTTTAATAAAATCGAGAGCTAACTGTTAAGTATATTAAAAGTCGCTGTGATGATTTTTAATACCCAGTCTTGAATGAGAAATTATTACTGTCATTCTAATGCAATATAAGTAGGGATGTACAACTTAAACAAAAGAGTAAAGCAACATTTTTAAAGTAGGTAGTATTGAAAAAATGTTGCTTGTTTTTTTTATTTCTTCTTATTTGTCACACACCATTAAACGTCTTTTCCTCTAGGCTAAACTAGACATCTGCTACTTTGGCCTACTTATCAAAAGAAATGAAACTTTTATTGGCATGACATCATTACATTTAAGCTTCTTTAGAAGATGAAGAAAATACCAACTTGAGGAATCTAGGATGCCATTTAATATCTAGGTGAACTACCTCCTTTTAGCAGAGAGAAATGCTAATTTGTAAATGATCACTGAAGTTTGTGCACCTCTGTGTGCATTCTCCTGCACACACACACAAGCTTCCAGAAAAATTATATCCCAAATTTTCACATCAGAGCGGCCACCAACCTCACCTTGAAAGAAGGGAGAATAACCAGTTAGCAAGAGCAAGGAGTTAATGATGTTGATGTGTAGACAGGTTTCAGAATTAAGGATTTATTGACATCGGAGTTGGATTTTAAGTGTCCTGAAGCGATTGTTTTAAATTACTGGCAGATTAAAGAAGAATGTATACAGGCTATTGTTGTAATTGTGATTGTTTTCAAAACTTCAAATGCAAGATGGTTTGGGGTTTTTTGTGGTTTTGGTTTTTTTTTTTTTAATAAGCTAAAATGAAAACTTGATTTCTGGAGCACAGTACTATAGCTAGAATTCGGAAGCTACAGTCACAAAATATACAAGACACTGCTGCATTCCACCTGTTAGCCTGGAGCTCTCAGTTTTCTCTGTTCATCACATACTGCAGTCTCAAAGGAGTCCATAATATTTTCTTTCTTATGCTGATATCAAGTATTGCCAACGGGCAAGCTACATTTTCCTTTGTCTAGATTTTTGGAAGCTCTAGATACTTAGTCCATACATAGGACTGCATTTCAAAAGGTAAGCATAGGAGGGAACAATTAATGGCAAACTTCTGCTTAGAAAGAAAGCATCTATCTCTGTTTTCTTTTTTGAATTTCTCATGTTTTTTGCTAAGAAACTTTCTTCAAGGAAACAATGTCAGATCGAGTTTCCTAGGGGTTCACCCAAAGCAAACCACATTAGTAACTGACAGCTATGTTTCAAAATAATGGTGCAATACTAATATTTGAATATTTCTTAGTAAAAACTGTGACAACCCCCCCCCCCAAAATAAATTGTTTAATATTTTTTTTTCTATTTCTGTGTGTCACCATGGTTTGCTTTTCATAGGGTCCTAGAATGGAAAGACCGTCTAGAGGCCTTCTGTTCCTTTCCTGTCCCAAAATAAGCTATATAGCATGTCAGCTATATTTCTGTTGTTCGTGAAATCTTTTTGTCTAGCTTTCTGAAAGATCTCAAAGGAATGAAATTTTGTAATTTCTCCATCCCACCTAGTCCAGCAGTTCATGCTGTTAGAAGTTTTCCTAATCTCTAAGCTCAGTCATCTTTGCTGCAGTACACACCTGTTATTTTTCAGCTGTAGACACAAGGAAAAGGTTATTCCCTTCCTGGACATGGCATTCTCATTGAGACCTAAGTAGACCCAGCAGTGTTGCTTTTTTTCACATGTGATATTGCTAAATCATAAAATCAAAGCATCATCACAGGGTTTTGTCTGGGGAGGTCATCCAGTCCAATCTCCATCTCCAAGGAGTCCTTAAAAGGCTGGGTCAGCTTGCTCACAGCTTTTTCAGTCATATTTTGAATATTTCCAAAGAGGGAGATTCCACAGCATCTCTGGGCAGCCTATTACAAGTCCCTGACCACTGTAAAGAATTTTTTTCTTCATAGCGAGTTGCAATTTCCAAGATGAGAGTTGTGTCTCATCCTTTTGTTTTGCACATCCAAGAGTCTGACGCTTTGTTCTCTGCAATTCTCCTTCATGTACTGGAATACAGCAATTAGAAATGCCTCTTTGGCTGAGCAAGCCCAGTTCCCTCAGCTTCTCCTCGTTATTTGATGCATTCCAGCCACTTTATTCACCCTCTGGGACATTCCAGTTTGTTGTCAAATCTCATGTACTGAGGAACCAAAACACGCACATACATACAGCCTCACCAGAGCCTTATACAGAGGAATAATCACTTTCCTTCACCTACTTGACGTAGGCTTGCTAACGCAGTCCCGTATGTAGTCAGCAAGGGCACATTTCCTGTGTCACCTTTGACTTGCCATCCAGCAGGATCTCTAGGTTTGAAGAGCTGCTACCTAGCCCATTGGTCCCCAGCTGGTCCTGACACATGGGGTTGTTCTATCCTCAGTGCAAGACTTTGCATCTCTCTTTGTTGAACTTAATGAGGTTGGGCAATCCCTCCAGGTTCAGCTGGTTGAGATCCCTCTGATTGGTAGTCATGCCCTCCCACATAGCAAGTGCTCCCCTAATTTTGTCATCTCTAAGCATGGGGGTACATTCCATCCCTTTTTTCGATGTTCAGTGAATATACTGAACAATGTCAACTCTAGTATCATCCCCCAAGGAGTACCACTTCTAACCAGCCATCAGTTAGACTTTAAACTGTTGAACAATACCCTTTGACCCTAACGGTGCAAACTTCATACTAACTCCGAGACCATCCTCTACAAAAATGCAGCTAAAGCAGTTGTTCCCCATTTAAAGTTCGTGCAATTTGTTGTTGCTGCCTCATTGTAGCATCTTGCAATTTTAACTTATGAATAGAATCATAGAATAGTTTGGGTTGGAGGGGACCTTTAGTGTCCTGATGGGTGGTGGTGGGGTGGGGTTGTTTCTGGGTTTTTTCAGATCTGTTTTTTTTGAGAAGATCTTGGTGACCAAGATCTTCTCAACTTTGCTGTTGCACACACCATTAGTGAAAATTTTGAATAGCACCAGGTCTTAGACAGATCCCTGTTAGCTACATTTCACTTTGGCAGGGTACCAGATCACTAAATTTTCAGTGTAGTTTTCCAATGGGTTCTTTCTTTGAATCCACAGTCTAATATCTTCATTTAGGCTAACCCTCCTTAGCTCCTTTGGGATATGGAAAAGTTATCTAAAATAGTATCAAAAGCCTTAGTAAAGTCAAGACATAGGTATCTACTACTTTGTTTCCAAACTCAGGGCCTGTTGCCTTGTCATAGAAAGAAAACATTTGTAATTTTCTATGATGTGATGTGTTCTTAGCATGCCTGTGTTGTTTTCTACTAATTTGGCAGGGGTGAGGAGGAGTTCTGTGTCTTGCATGTAGTCGCGTTAGTTGTTCTATAGGCCTGTAATTCTTCATGTATCTTCCTTTAGGGTTTTTAGAAATAGCCTTTAAAAAAAACCAAACAGCATTAGTTTTGCCTTTTTGTGACCTTACACACAAGTTTCCCAGAGTAAATGCTAATATATTGAAGATACCACCAGTCAATTTTCAAGTAAACAGGATAAGCAACAGGCCTAGAGGTTTGAAGTATCTAACTCAGATGAGTACCCTTCACCATATCTATTCCTTCCCTACTGCAGGGTAAGATCTTTACCCCTTGAATTTGTATTTTTGATAGCCAGTAGGTCATAGTTGATTTTTTTAGAGGAGACTAATATAAAAAGGGCATTACATACTTCAGTTGCCTTGACATCCATACTGAATACTTTTCCTTTTTGTTCAATAGCAACAGTTTTCTCTTGGGTAGTCTTTTCACCATAGTTTCCATGCTAGTTACACAGTTCTGCTGCACCCTACTGATTCTGTCTTTGTGGCCAGGCATCTGTACTTAGTGATTTGACCAACTTTGTCATACGCTTGCTTCTTGTGTGTAAGGTTTGAAAGTACAGAGGATTTTCCACTTGAGTTCCTCACATTTTCTGATGGACAAAATTAAGGTTCGGGCATCAACTTGGATAACTCCTTAACTGTCATCATTTTTGCTCCAAAGAAGATGAAATCTCCTTTTCAAGATTTAGAGGCCTATGAGAATTTCATAGGTTATCAAAGAAAGAAATGCAAAAAAATCTCCAGTCTCTGTATAGAAAAGTTTATAGCAGATTTGGACCTCGTTGCTTAGGTATCTATATTACTTTGTGGACTCTTGGGACTTGTTTAATATGCACAGTCCAAGTACAGTTTTTCTGCAAGTCCTCCACTGCATCTTTTCTTCTCCACGCTTCTGTGTTAGAGTATTGATTCTCTGCGTTATTCAAAAGAAAAATGTCTGACCAACCATAAGCTACTTTACCAGCACAGCAGAATAGAACAGAGCATATTGTTTTTACAGGTTACAAAATTTGTATTATGCACTGTAAATTGATGGAGTAATGACCTGCCTCTCTGGTTTTGGGCACAACTCTGCCAGTCATAACAAACACTGTGCATTTTTCTCTCACTGAAATGCAGATCAGCATTAGCAGTGTAAATGACTTGCATATGATTTGAAAAAAGGTATGTATATTTGTTTCCTTAGGAACCTGTATAGTACCATCCTGAATTTTATGCTGTTTGCTGTTTCAGCACATAAATCTCATCCAACTATTATCTGTTGATTTCCAGAGAATTTTGAGTCTGTCCGTATAAAAGAGCTCCATGATATTGTAAAGCTAGACAAAAATGAATAGCCAAGATTTAGCATTTTTTCTTATAGTTATTTTGTCTCTTTCACATTTGTGAGTCATAATATGTGGGTAATGAATGAAAAGTGGGTTATTCTATTTACAATATGAAAAGTGCAGTGTGAATGTATAGGATTTTCATTCCTAGCTGTAGCATTATCAGTGCACCTGAAAACAACACAAGTTTGTTAAAGTTAAATAAATTGCATAAATTTGTTTTAGATTGATATTTTCAATATAAAAATGATGTGGTTTTTTCTTTTGAGTAAGTAAAATAACTTCTTTATTTAAGGAATAATCGAGAAGAAATAGAGGAATTACATGTTAAAGGGAGGAGACAGAGAAAGAGGTTTCTGGGATTACATTATCAGAAATGTATTCCTGTAAGTAAATGGAGCCCTTGTAATGTTGGCATATATGAGGCGTTGAGACTTCAGATTCTTCCAGAATATATGTTTCATGAAAATGACCTCACAAGCCATTATAAATTTCCACTTACAAGTCCACTTGTCCATGTTTACAACTGACAAGGTTCACACAACTAATACATACATTCATGTACATTTCTTTGTTCAGCTATAGTTAGCAAAAACATAGGTTTGTGTGGAAAAGAAGTCAAACTTCTGATCCTTAGTTTAGTCACTTAAATGCATTTTGAGTCAAATCAGAACAGTGTAATTTCTGGAAATACAGTTTACTTTTTGCTACTGCTGAAAATGCCCCATTTGTTCTTCAGATGTACAGTGGCTGATGGTGATGATCTGTAACTGAAGGAGCAAAAAATTATTTTTTTAAGGGCAATGAGAAAACAAGAGTACCCTTGATCTCCCAGAGGTCTTGTTCGTCTCAGAGGTGTACTATATGGTGGAAAGTGTCCTCATGTGTGCCTAAGACTCAGAAGAGCTTTTATTCATAGACTGTTTTGGCAAAGTGCTCTGCATTTTAAGAAGCTAATTCTGACCCTGCTCGTCAATGATCATAAGGTTACAGGTCCAAGTTTTCAAATTGCACATATAAAATAAGGCACCTGCTGAAATGATAAAGCACAATGATTGTTGCAATACCTTTTACGAGAGGGTGTTGTGAAGTGTTTCAACAGTAGCTAACTAGCATCATGGCCCTGAAAGATAACAGGAAAAAGAGCTGGGGGCAGAACGTGGAAATGGTGGCAAAAAAGACTCAGAGGAGAGAACATTGATCCACACAAAGAGTCAAGGGCCCAGGGTGAGGAATCTAGACAAACAAAATAATTAGTACAAACTTAGTGAATGAGGAGGAAATTAGAACGAC
>NW_008825614.1:20817919-20818149 GCF_000699105.1 Pygoscelis adeliae
TCCCCATGATGAGGAGGTTAAATATAATAAAACAATGCGTGAGAAACTGAAAACAGCATGTATCAGGGCAAAGCGACAAATGGCAGAAGGTGGTTCTGCTATTTCAGGTAGAATACGAGAAATGTGGAGGCCAGAGAGGACTTCATTTATCCAGGATAACTCAGACATGGAAGCTTCCAGAAACCCAGGGACTGAAGTCAAGTTGGGTTTTGATAATACCACAGGGAAAG
>NW_008825614.1:20818189-20847534 GCF_000699105.1 Pygoscelis adeliae
CTGAATGTACAGGGACTTAGAGGGGGTTGAGGTGGACGAGCTTTGACCTCTTTCTCGCTCTGTAACTAGAAGAGTTATGCTCTTTCCTTGTAGACTTCTGCCCATGTTATTACTTAGCTATAAGGTCTGTGGCTTGTAATTCTGAGTTTCTATTGTCTGACCCTAAACAGGTGCTTGTTCATTTTTTTCTCTCCAATTATAGAGAAGTAATTATTTATTCATTGTTTTCATTAAACTTTAATAAATACATGAGAGACTAGCTAACGTTTTACTTGACACATGTTAATGACTCCCTTACATCTTCATCTGCTTGAAGATAACTGATGAAACCTACTGGAAATTAAGGCTATAAATTTACAGGTAGGGATTTCAGTCTAATCAATATTTTGCTGGTAATGATAACAGTTTATTCATATGAAATACGTTGGCTATAAGGTGGAGAATCAATATCTAGAAATGAAAAACAGGTGTCAGGTTTGACAGGGACATTACTGTCATGATGTCTGGAGGCCAGTGGATTGTGTCAGCAAGCATAGCAGTAATTCTATCAAATATGGTATGTTAGGAACTAATGAAAAAGTTAAAAACACTGGTTCTCGCTTGTGAGCTTGAGTCCTTCAATAATATGTTCATCTATTCTTCTTTTTATCTCACATCCTTTCTCCCTCTCTTTTCTTTCAAGTTGCAACTCATAATACAAAACATATGCTCTCTACCTCAGTCAGTCTCTTCTGTATTATGTTTCAAGAGCTGATTTTGTTTAATTATGGCACGAGGAAAGCAGTGCAGTGTGCTTCAGCATTCCTAGCAGTTCCTACTCAGAAGAGAACCAGAGCTATGTGGTCATGCAAACTCTAAGCAGATATTATAGATATTAAAAAAACATGAAGGGGCAGAGAAAGAAAATATAGAGAGGATAAATGTAAACACATTTCTTCATCAGATCCACAAGTACTAACAGAAAAATAAAATTTAAATCACATCTAAAAATGTGATTTGTAATCAAAGATAAAAACGAGTGCTGTAATAAATTAAGAAATAGAAAACTTTTTTCTAGTGTATCAGAAAGCTCTGATTCCACAGCCTGTTTTCCTATACTAGTTCAATTTTATCTACCTACCAGGAAGCATTTTAACAGAAAGGAAGAGGCTGAATAGAACATGTCTTTGCTATTAGTTATACTTCCTAAGCTTAGGAAACACTTCAGATAATGTGCTGAAAGCACACTGGCTGATGAAAAATACTGTTTATAGTTATGCTAATATAGAAATAATGGCATCATTTTGGAAAAGGGTCTTTCCAAGCTTTGCAGCTCTAGTAGTGCAGAGAGTTCAGATCTGGCACCAGGTGACAGTGGTCATTTTAGATCAACTGCTCATGTTACGCTGGGAGTTGCTCATCTTTGGAGCTATCTGTCCATCACTTGACAAGTGTCACTTCCTTTCTCCTTTTGTGATAACAGGAGGTACCCTAGCCACTCCATCACTACCAGCTCCCCCAGTATTGCCAAATGCATCAGCAGCTGCTACAACTCCATCTACAAATTGTGGGAAATATCAACAGCATGATACCATGCTGTTTCTTTATGAACAGTTAGAAGATGTCACTCACACGGTCCTAGCTTACAACTGACGTGTCTCTACACTTGCAGTGCTTTGCAGCAGTGATACTTGACCTTTAATTCTAATTATACTTTTATAGTGACTAAACCACAAAGTCTGAATATTTTAGCACAATTCTTCTTGCAGAAGCAAAGGAAGACATGAAATATGTGCAGAACTGCTCTCGCCCTGAGACTCCACATGCCACCTGAGAAAAAGAAGTGGCATGGGACCAGGAGTTATGGTCTGCCTGTCTTTTAAATGAACCTGAAACTATTGCCTGCTTTCCTCATCAAAACTGCTAATAAATGAGGAGCTTTTGCTAAAGATGCCATGTCTTTGGTACAGACCTCCAATTAGGCACCCAATTCACCTTATTCCATAATAGTACCTTAGGCGTCTGAAAACAAAGCCATGAGGCTTTTAAGGAATGCCTAGGTATCATTAGCTAATCAGTGGACTGCTGAGGGAAACTTTGCAATGAACTGAAAAGCAGGAATATACTCCTATTTCCATGCCTTCTAGAAAGAGAAATCAGTGTATTCCAGAAATGGTATTTTCCTGATGTATGTGTATGCATGCAAAGCAAAGCAAAGATTGCACATAGGGAATGGATACTGCATTCAATTATTGTGGCTTTATGGCATTAGCTTCAAGCAGTGATAATACCCTTTCGGTACTCCAGTTAGGGTCTTAGACTCCCTGGAGAGCCTTGACATTCATCATGGAATCTCAGGCTTCAACATTCTTTGTTCATTGCTGTTTCTTTTTCCAGTAGGGTGATCTGTAAACTTAATGTCTTTTATCATATGTGGAAGCCATATGATTCATGTAGATTAAATCTTTTGCCCAGTGAATAAATGTGGATCTGATATTTCATCTCAGAGTGGATATTAAGAGCTGAATGAATGTGCTTCTTTTTGGTAAAGGAAGTTGCCAGCCTTCTGCCTTGCAGGAAAATGACCAAGCAAAACTGGCTTTTTCACAGAAATTGAATTTGCTCTAGGAAAACGTCATGACAGATTGCAAGACTAAATTTGTTATCATTCTGGTAGGACAGCCTCATTGCTTGACAATCACAACAATCTAGTCGTCATATGGACTTTTGAGGTGTGTGCAGCACCCATTCCAAACCCTAAGGTTACAGTGGTTTCCTGAAGAACTTATCAAAACATCACATGGGAGCATGTACAAGACAGGAATATCATTAGCACCAAACCTACTACGAATGTATTTGCTAGGAGTCACAAACTTGCAGGGCTACGTTGCCAAAGAAGCAACTGGAGAGACAACTGGAGAGAATGTTTTCCCAGGCAGAGATGTCTCCAGATTGAGTTTACAGACTGCCAGCATTATTTCTTAAATAAAGGGAAAGTAGATTCATGGAGGCTTCTCACTATTCCTAGAGATAGGCACTATAGTAAATGCTTTCATTTGGTAGGCAACACCTTCATAACTTTTGTTAAAATAAACCACTGATGCATAATAGCATAGACAAGTTGTATTACTCCTGAAGACATTGAAATGAATGGATAAAAACAAAGCTGTATACTCAAGTCTTTGGTCACCACATATTAAATGCTCATGCATTATTTTGATTAATGCGTTTCTCAGATATAACGCAGACTAGCTATTCTGTATCACAGTGTATACCTAGCTAAGTTTTAAGGCATAAACACTTCTTGGTGTACTTTTAGGATTTTACAAAACATCCAAAACCTACAATAAAAATCAGAGAAACTTTTCACCTCGTGAGAACTAAGTCATCATCAAATATTTAATGAAAGTAGATGCTGACTGTGTTTTATCATGCTAGAAATTGGTACGAAAGATTAAAGAACCATTATGTAGAGTAAGGGAAAACCATTAAATGAAAATATGTGCTTAACAAAAAAGAGAAATAAATTGAAAAATATTTCAAATGTACTGTTTTTTTGAAGATTTAAGGGCCTCAGGTCTGCTGTACTACTGTAGATACAAGGGCCTCTAGTCCTTTGTCTTCTTACTTTACAACTAGTAGGTGAACAGTTTGCAAGCATTTTGTAGATACCCTAGGCAATATGTTTGGCTTAGCTTTGTAACACTGTAATTTGTCTTTTGTCGAAAGGATAGATTTATTTCTTTTGCACTCACGTGGCCGAATTCTGCCCCTGGATGTGTACATTAGGTATCAGGTTGCCTGAACCAAAATGACAGAGTGTGTTTTACTATAGGCAATGTTTTACTACAATACAAGATTGAGATGTTAGCCTGTGGTCACAAGGGCCATTTGCCATCTGATGAAATTGTTTGTATTTTGGATGCAAGAGAAACAAACACATTTTAGAAAGTAGAGTGAGTTGCAAAAGGAAAGGAAACCTTAAAACTTACCAGCTTTATTTTGCCATATGCCTCAAGCCATAAATGTTTGATTTATATGAAGGACTTCTGCTCTTCTTCAACCTCAGATGATATGTTGTAAAAGTTAAGTTTTCTATTTCCACAACAGTACTGAAAAAACATTTTATTTACAGAAACAAACTCAAACTGAAAAGCAATGACTCTTCACAGCCTAACAAGTGTATGGATTGGGCTATCCATATACTTCTCTGATAGGAATAATTGCTAAATAAAGTTACTAAGTAAAGATTTTTTTTCTTTCTTTTTTCTTCTCCTTTTTAATGGTTGCCTCTTACAAGTCCTTCTGTAAAGAAAACGTTTCTTTTTTTCTCTTCTGGAATCTGGCCGACAGCTTCCCCTCTTTAAACTTCAGCCTTGTCTTTGCTACTATTTGAATTCTGCTCAGTAGCAAGGATGCTCACCTGGAAGTGCTTCATGTAGCATAAGCCACCCTTTCCTCCCCAGCCTTTGGGAATGTCTCCTCCTGCCACCGCAGCTGTTCTGAGCAGGACCGCCACGCTGGCTGTGATCTGCAGTCTGCAATGGCTTAGGACAGTTCTGTAGATCAGCTGTCACATGAATAGCCCAATTTTTTTCACCACACGTGCTTATCAATAAACATCTCATATGAGAAGGAGATCGCAGCCATAAACTTGATGGGAGTCAAGAACCTGAATCCTGTATTTTGTGAAATTGTGCTTACAATTAAAAGAGAGTTTTGCTGTGCTAACCTAAGCCCTGATAGTACCCCCCTCTTTGCTCTTCTTCAGTTTGCATCTTCATGCAGTGTGTGGTTTTCCTTCACTTTTTCTGTAACTTTTATAATGATCCAGTTCTATTTCAACTAAAGAGCAAGTTATTTATGAGCTATTTTGCATATTTTCAAAAAATTAGCCAATGATACTAAATTTCTGAATATAGCTTTTTTATATTATTTAACAATAGAGTTCAAGATAAAAATTAGTGTACTGACATTGCCTTATTTAAATTTTAGTTATGTAGATGTATTTTAAATTGAAACAGCAATCATTAGTGTTGCCATATGGACTGCCAGACTTAAATACGTATAAAAATATATTTACACAGGAGTGAGATATCTACAGATCACTGCTAAATTTCTTTCCTGGCAAGACAAGCAGCTATTCCTCCTTCTAAATGTAATACTAAAGGCATACACAAGATAACCACAAGAGCACTCAGATTGATACCAGCATTGTGCACTTCTGTAGCTTTCTTGAGAAAGAATAAAATTATTTAATTTTTGTAACCAAATAAAGGAACTCAGGATTTTTAGTGATATCTGTGATACTGTCTGGCATTCTTCTGACTGTTAATTATGGTTTTGTAATGGCATTTTTGTATGTACAGTGATCTTTATAATTACTACTGGGTGTTTTACAGGGAGCTCTGTATTAGTCGGTGTTTTTGGTAGATTGCCTTCAGAATGTTTCAGATGCTCTTCTTCGTTCTTCTTCATTAACAGAAATGGAGGAAGCTCAAACTAGCTATTAGGAATTTTCTTCCAGGACATTTCAGACAGTGCCTTAGGCAAGAATAAAGTATTTCATGTATATATAGGACAGCCTTCATGCACCTATTTCTTTTGTTTCCATACTATTGCTATATTCATTTTGTTGTCCATATGCTTCCCTCTTGCTCTACGTTAAGATCAGGATAACTATTTCTATTTTTTAAATTTGAAATGAGTTGAGAATTCTGCTGAAGTAAATGGGTTTATTTATTGTAGTGTTAAATAGCTTTTTGGCTGTACTGAGAGTAAGATTGTTTCAACAACATACAGTCATGTAGGTAATCCTATGGTCTGCTGAACATACTGTGAGGAATAATGTGTCTGTGGTTATAAACATTAGGCTTTACTTTTATCAAGAGATTCTAGCAACATCATAAACAACAGCATTGAATCTTGAGTCATTTGTTCATGTCATTGGAAACCATAGATGGAATTATAGCCTTATTTTATGTGAATTCACGGGGAATACTTTTATATATGGATCATGATTAATGCCTATAAAGCTGCCAGAAGCCTCCTAGGGTTTGTTCTGCCATTTGTAACTAACTACTTCTATGTGTTTTTAAATTTGTTACTGCAAATTTATCTAGCGAATTTTTTGATAGGTGATTTGGCATGAACTTGTAAAAATAGATGCCATAACCATGCTTTAGACTTCCCTCTGCTAGAAGGCAGAAGTTCCATAATAATAGGTTCAGCTTTTTAAGCTTTTTGTTTGTCTTTTTAAAGCCCTCTTACAGTTATGTAATGTAGCATTGCACAGCACACATAAACACTACCTGTTTTGGTCTTTCACCTATAGCATTGACATGTAGTGCTTCTCTCTAGTGAGAGCTGACATTCTGAGCCAAAGCCTAATTTAAATAAACAGCCTTTGTCTTTATTCAGCTGTTTTTTCACATGCCCTGAATCTGCTAAATTAAACTATCAAATAGTACTGAGAATAGGCTTTCTGAGGAGACATTTGGCACTTCTGCTTCTTATCAGACAGTCTGGTTAACTTGAAGCTTTCACTAAGCATCTCTGCATGTCCATAGGAATAACCAAAGGTTTTCAGCATCCTTGAGCTCCCTCATTATCCCTCATGTCTGTGGGCGGTGGGTCCCCCGTGCTTCCCGGAGGCAGCTGAGAATAGCTGGAGTCTTTGTTCCGCTCTCCACTTCTTGCTGTATTTTGCCAAGGCCAACGGAGAGAAATGAAGAAAACCAAAAGTCTGTTTTCCTGTTTGTGTGAGCCAGCAGCTTTTACTATACCTGTCACTCAGGAAACAAGAAAGCAAGGATGGAAATTTTTGGGATGCCTCCAAAGCATAGGACCTTCATGTCAATCATGATACTGGGCACATGCCCAGGGGTGCAGGGTAGTACTGTGGTGACCATCTCTCCTGGGGCATTTGCATGTTCAAACACAACCCTAAGTGGAAAGGATGAGAAGTTCCCTGAAGGTGATAGGAGGTTAACCTTATATACCCCAATCTCGTGGTGTTAGTAACAGTGTCATATTTTGATTTTTGGTGAGAATTTCACATTTGCTGGGAAACACATGAGACTTGTCTGTCTTATCTCTTTCACCTACAATAGTATTTCATCCACATGCCTGTTCTATTAAGGCAAAACTTGCCTTTCCTGGCCTGCTTTTGCTAATGGGCTTCAGGTATGGCTGGGAGCTTTTAAGGTCCCATTGCTGTAGGCAGAAAGCCACTACAGGGATCCTGTGTACCATAGGACTCTGTGGGGAATTGGTGTGCTGCAGCATGTTGGAGAGGGCAAAGGATGCATGTCTTGAACTTGATGCATGAACTTGCAAATCTTTCCTCACTGTGTACTGGGCTACAGAAGGTTTGCTATGATAGCCACATGTATGGCTATACAGTGGCTGAATTCACCCGTGAATTCAGGGAGAGAACAACTACGCTTAAGCTTGTAGAAGGATTTTTCTTCTCTCGTTTTAGCTCATATTTTAAACCAGATTTTCTCCAGGGATAGTTATATGGCCATATTGAACAATTGTAACATATCCAAGAATAGTATTTTTTGTTATTGTCACCAGCCAGTGTTAGAAGAAGCCTTGGAGCAGTGAGGTTAAATCAACAATACACTTGTACCATGGTAAAGATTATTAAATAAATGACCACTTAAGCGGTCCCATGCTGTTGCCTACTGAGTTTTTTCTTCTGTCATAAGCAAGGACTGCATCATGAGGGACCAGTCCCTCCAACCCCTATTCACTTGTATTCTTAATGGTAGTATTAGATGCAGTGTTCAGTGAAAAGGCTGAAGTGAACTTAAATGCTTATGAGCTGTCATGTGAGCACCTTCTGCTTTAACTCTTAAAAAGTCTGATTTTTTTAATGGGTTTATTGGGTTTTTTTTCCCCAGTTGGGAACTGCTCCTGTATTAGAATACTTGTACATATTCATTAAGGTAGTGAAATCTCCATGTAAATAAGGAATAGGAAAATCTTGGTCAAAATACTCTCTCAGAGATCTAACGGTAATGTGCTTTAAGGCTTCTTGAAAGTTCTGTCCATGCAAACTCCCTGTTTAATTTAATTCTTAATTAAAATCATTATTCTGAAGCAGATCCAACTAACTATTTAGCAGGAGTAAAAGATGTCTGTGTCTTTAATAATTTTGCAGACTTACAGAAATGTAGTTATCAGAAGAAGGATGTTCTTGGATACTTCCTTTTTATGTGTCTTGAGTAGTCTTCTGTAATTTTTAAAAATAATATTGTTTTAATTACCATGGTTACACGCTGCTAGTGCTGATACAATTTAAAACAATTGCTTTCTGCTCCAATACTTAATACACTGTGAATTCATCAAAAATTAAACAAAAAATATTGTATAGTGCAAAATTTCTTGTCTGTTTTTTGTCTGCTATTTACTGAGGTCTTGATACTGTATTCTTCATTCAGGGAACACTCACTTGCACCTGGATCAGACCTAAATATTCAAGATACCAAAACCATCTGTGGTGGGTTCACATCAGCTGGCTCTGGCTGCCAGACACCTACCCAGTTGCTCTCTCACTCCCCCTCCTCAACAGGACAAGGGGACAAAATAAGATGGAAAAGCTCATGGGTTGAGGTAAAGACCAGGAGATCACTTACCAATTACCATCACAGGCATAACAGACTTGACTTGGGGAAAATTAATTTAATTTATTGCCAGTTGAAATAGATTTGGGTAGCAAGAAACAAAGACAAATTAAAACACCACCTTCCCCCTCCTCACCTTTCTCCCAGGCTCAGCTTCACTCCTCCACGCCCAGCTCCTCTGCCACTCTGAGTGGCACAGGGGGATGGCGAATAGGGGTTGGGGTCAGTCCGCAACAGCTCCTCTCTGCCGCTCCTTCCTTCTCACACTTTTCCCCCACTCCAGCATGGAGTCCTCCACAGGCTACAGCTTCCTTCAGGGTGTATCTGCCTGCTCCAGCGTGGGATCCTCCATGGGCTGCAGGGTGGATACCCGCTCCACCATGGTTTTCTCGCCAGCTGCAGGGGGGGAGTCTCTGCTCTGGCACCTGTAGCACCTCCTTCTTCTCCTCTCACCTGGGTATCTGCAGAGCTGTTTCTCACACTTTTTTTTCCTCCTCCCTTCTCTCACTGCTAGGCAGTGTTTTGCCCTTTCTTAAATACACTTTCCCAGAGGCACCACCATCTTAGCTGAGGGGCTCAGCTGTGCCCTGTGGTGGGTCGGTTGGAAACATCTGGAACTGGCTGTGCCTGGCACGGGGCCACCCCTGCAGACCCCCACTGCCAACACCTGGGCAGCTGCACCCAATACACCATCCTAACTCACCTGTTTGTGTTGAGTTAAGCTCTTGCCTTCCCTGACATCAGTTTGTCGGCGTTTCTGAAGTCGTGTATTAGTGAAGCAGACTACCGTGTACATTTAGCTTCAACGCAGTTGTATGAACTGGGGAGTGTCCTCAGCAGTGGAATAGCTAGAGACGCCCTGACTTTCATGTTGCCTTCCTTTCAACTTTCAGAGCATACTGAAAAAATAATATCTTCTGATGTAACACCTCTGAGCCATAAATATCAAAGTGCTTTACAAACAGAGGATTTAGTTATTCAAATCTGAGGTGTTGAGAGGGATTTTTATGATCTTCCAGTGACAAGTGCTTAAGCCAGAAACTGAGCCGAGGTTTCAAATTTCCCAGTACTGGGATCATTCCACTAAGCCTTATCACCTGTGTGAATAATATCAATCCACAGAGACTTCAGCTGATGGGTTGGATGGGGCAAGTGAGCGAATGAGCTTTTGTTGATTTCAAGTCTCTGTCATATTGTCTTTCTGTCAGGTTTTTTTCCAATTTGTCTCTACGGTTGACCTTTGAGATCCAGCCACGAAGATCTGACAGGAGTGTTTGCACCATCTAGTACAACAAGAGCAATTAATGTTTATAACATCTTATTAATGGCTACGTTTTGGTTTTTCAGATTAACTATTAGAAATGAAGTTCTGAATATCATGATCCATTTACAAGTCAATGAAATTATTTGTTCTTACAAATATAACTTAGTTTAAAATGCGATTGTGCTACTGGCGGACTTACATAAGCATAAAGCAGCGGCTCCGTTGTCAAGAATCTTCTAGCTTAAGTCGGTTATGCATTATATGAATATTACTAGATTTTGTGGGCATACGTATACCAAATCCAGCAAGCCATTTTTATGTGCATGTAGATTACTGACAAAAAAATAAGCATCATCATAATTCAAGATTATAACAGGCAACCCCTAAACCATTCTGCAAATGCAAAAGCAGCAGCTCTTCTACTGTCGCCTTCTCATTTGGTTCAATTCTGAGTTTCAAATAAGAGCTTACATTTCCTATCATGCAAATGCAAATTTTGATACTTAAAATATCAGTGTGTGGTTTATATCTTTCTGAATATTTCCTATTTTCTAAAATTAAACTATTTTAAAACCTTATTTTAATTTTTAAATAAGGACTGCTCTGTTGCTATTCTGTGGCCAAAAGCTCTGGGAACTGTTGATTTTGAGCTGTTGTAGGCTCTTGTTGCTTTTTATACCCTTGGGTTTTGGGGGCTTTTTTGCTTTTTTTTTACTCTCTTCCCAGTTTTGTTAATGAAAAGCACCCTTAGAGATGAAAACCTGAGCACTCCACAAACTCCATGTAAATTATCCTGAATTTTTTACTTTCATAATCATGATAGAGATAGGGGAAAGCCTGCGATGAGAAACTGTGCTTGGAAAAAAACTGCATGATTTATAACAGATGTCAGCAATTTATAAATTCAAATTAGAGTAACTTATAAATAGTGACTGTATAGCACTTGCTTTTTTATTACTTTGTGTATGACCTTTTTCAGAGTAGCAATTATTTTCCATTAGTTCAGTTCAATTGGAAAAAACAATGCTTAATGGACTTTGAATCCTGGGTCACTGGCGATAGAATTAGACAGTTTTCAGATTTATGTAATTGCTGCAGTTCTGTAATTTGTCACACCAGCTTATTTCTGGTGGACTTCTACCAGTCACCTCTTCTGTGTTTTCCTTGGGCTGTGTGGTAAAACTGTGATCCAGGGCTCTTGAGTGACCTGTGGAGCTGGCTTATGTCTCAACAGTAAAGCAACTGCCTGCCTTTGGCCAGTGAAACTGCAATCTAGTCCTGGCCCCGCTCCTTCGCGCAGGATCGCAGGTACTTTAGCAACCTCCCATAACCTCCACTTTCCTGAATATTTGATGGTTGCTCTGTGTTCTTCCATGTCAGTTATGGTTCTGGCATAAATGCACACATTCTTTAATCCATTTGACAGGACCAAGTTCAGAAGAGGGGAAGGAAGCAAAAGGACATAACAAATGCAAAGTGACCTGTAGCGATTAAAGCAGGGGATGCTGCAGGCAACATAGGGAAATGTAGTCCTGATAAATGATTAATCTTTATGACTAGAGAAAGGAAATAAACAACACAGGCTCAAGAACATGTGTGGAAATAAAGCCTGGCTTAAAGGAAATAAACAACACAGGCTTAACTAACCTTAACTTACTTAACTAACCTGTGATACACGTTACACAAAAGCATGTTTATTTTCGTGCTTCATTCTTTATTCCGTGCTTGTATTCCTTTGTCTGCTCTTTTTGTCAGTAGTATCATGTATTTCTGTATCTGAGGCAGACATCAAAGTCCCAGGTATATGCATTTTTGTGGGAATCTCAGGACTCTGTTAAATCTTACGAGGAAAAAGAGAATTAACTCTGAAGCAGTTTACCGTCCACTACACCCCTTTTTCACAGCTCTTCTCCTTCCTCCTCCACTGGAAGTTTCTTTCCTTGTTACAAATGTGTCAGAAGCAAGGATGGGCTGGTTTACTCTGTATTTCATGGTACAGTATAACAGTATACATTCCCTTCATCAGCAAGCATATTTTCTTATGTTTGCTTTTTACAGGGAATGGTATAGCAGAGAACGCTGGTGGCAAATAACTGCTTCAGCTGTCACAGGAAAATTCAAAGAAATCTGCCAGAGAGGGAGAAATCTGGGGGAGTTCTTAAAGAAATTTTCTAGATATTGTGATATAGCAGGAAAAAAAAGCCTGAATATATTCAACCAACAAAGTCAACAGTGTGTACTCTTAATGTAGGTACCTTTCAAGTACTTTAATGTATGAAGACATTATGTATAGTTATTGAATGAGAAAGATAATCAGCAAGAAATTCCTTTTATACCAGGTGGCCCGATACACAGGAAAACAAAAATTACTTTACCTATATCATTTATGTAAGTTCTTATATCATTATAAATTAAAACATCCAAAACTTGATGAGTTACCCAGATAGCATAGGGGAAGTTTGCATTTTGCTGCTTTTAATGAAAGTCTGAGTAAAGTACTGTTCTCGTTTGTGCTAGCTGGAGAAAGGAAACAGAGTTCAATGTTGCAACTGATATTGAGGCCCAATTTATTAGTTACTGTCAGTATACAAAGACAAAGATGGTAGTGTAGATTGGTGGGTGAAAAAGCACCTTCATTTACTCAGTGGCTAGTAACTCCTCAGGCTTGTGTGAAGCTCCTGGAAAAGTCCTGAGGATGGGCCTAGCCTGAGGAAAGTTAAAGGCTGTATCCAGACTGACTGGGAATTACGTAGGAGGTTCTTTTGGGAAAAGGGTCTTGTCACAAATTAAACGGATGATCTTCTCAACTTTACAGTACTTACCTCTCATTTAATATTGTACTTACGTGTTAATAGTAGTTAGCATGTAATAGTGTAGTAGGAAGACAGAATATTCTGTTCCCTTTTGACATGTATGTAAGTTCAAAGTTTCTTTTACCAGTTGTTACAGAGAATCTGATTCATTTATCAGGTTTATGCATTTGAGAGTTATTTGTCAAAACCGATCTCACTCTACATCATTTGGTTAAGGTTGGTTGCACATGTCAGATTAGAAAGAATGGTAAATATTCTTTTTAGACGAGTAACATTGATTGGTGGCATTTTCTCTTTTACGTAGATTTATATGACCATGTTGTCCTGTCATCTAGGTTCAATAAAGGCCTGGTTTCAATCCCCAGTTTAGCTAACACCACTGAACGTAACAGCTCTGAATTAATGTGATTTGTCAGTAGCAATAGGCCACAGAGATAACCAGAACACGCTGCTACATCTTATTCTGACTGATCTATGAAACAGCATTGCCCATTTATTCTTTTGCGCAACATAATAAACAGTCTCTGGGCTTCTACTTTCATGGCAGGTATTGAGCAGCTGAAACCTTCACTAATTTACACAATAGTTTATCTTTTCTCCAGTTGACTTCAGTGGCAGCTGCAACTCAAGCAGCTGTACCGTAAAACTTAATGAGTTCAAACATGCTAATGTCACACAACAGAGCACACAGTGCATGCCTTGCCATTAATATTAGTCACAATTAGAAGGTGATTGGGGCACTTCCTGTACAAAAATACATGCACTGTATTAGTGTATAAAGAGGACGGTTTGCCATACTACAATGTCATAGATGTATTCCAGCCATTTCCAGGAAAATGGGCTAGAAAAAAGATTTTTCCTTCACACCAGAACTTCTAAATGTTTATACTGTTCTCCTGGGTTCCCATTTTTTGACCACTGAGTAGAAAAGTGTATGTTGCATTAATGCCATTTCTGCTGTTCATGGTGCATGATCAAATTATGTCTGTTGTTCTCATGAATATACTTAATTATGAGCCAGCCACCTGCACCATCTCTTAGTATATCTGAAAATTTCTATATTGTCCCTGTATTACCAGATGGTTTCATGTTCAGTGAAGACAATACTGTTGCATGGTAACTGTGTAAAGGAGGTATGTCAGGTGGCCACAGGAGCGATTCCTCAGACCTTCAGCTTCCTTTGTGTTGCCAGTGGCTTCTCAAATATGAGCGGCATCTGGGCTGCACGCTGCATAAATTGGTCTAGAAGTCTGCTACCTGTGCCAACTTCTGAAGGGTGCCACAGGTATGGAGGTACGTGTCTGGTTAAATGCGTCTCTGTGTCAGATCAGGAGCTAATGACATCTGCTTTGTTAACGTACGATGAACATGTGACAGAAAGGGACAATAATGACACTGTAAACCAGCCATGTGATCAGCTCAGAAAAAGGGTTAAACCCCTGTGATAGATTCAACCAAGAGGGATAATATATGCAACATAGGTCATTTGGCTTTGATTTTCCTCAAAGATCGTTCTGATCCAAGTATCTACCAAAGGTAGATCAACCAAAGGTAGCATCTACCAGAAACAGGCACTTTATTTGCCATCTTACCATAGTAATTCTTCTGAGAGGTATTTGTCACAAACTTTTATTTCTTGTTCATTTACATATTCATGGAGGTTCCCGGGGTGAAGTTGGGATAAATTGTCACTGCCATATGTGTGAAGTGAAAAGTATACGTCTGCACTCTTTTATTTTTCATTTCTCAGTTAGATGTGTGCTTCCTTCATGCAAAAGAAAGAAAACCTTAAGAACACATGCTTGTCTGTCTTTCGAACTCTCTAGAATTAGCTTGTCATGAAATGTAAAACTAATGTGTAGTTGTAAAAACCACTGCCAACATTTTCCTCACTAGTGGCTGATGGCTAAGTAGATTTAGAAATGAAAGGGGTTATTATAAAGTGATTACTGAATAGCTAGGTATGTCATTTTAAACAAGCAACTAAAATCTCTGTTGCAGATTCGGAATGTAATCTTGTTTGTATCATTCATACTTAAAAACTGATTTTGATTGTGGAGGAGTTATCATGTAATGTAGGTAATTTGACAAAAATATATTGAATGATGTTTTTCTTTCATTCCTTATTTAAATGTATTAGAATTTAAATGACTCACCATTCAGAGTATACCTATAAAATGACAACATAAAGAAATATTAGATTTAATTTGCATTGGTTCAGATTTAAATTTTACTATAAAGTGAAAAGTTCATATCTGCTCTCTCATGAAAGAAAACACTTAAAAAATACTACTAACTTTAAAAGGGTGTTATTGATGAGTAGACCAATATATTTTGCAACTGTGAATGGCAGCCTGAAGACATAGGCCTCATGGAATATCTGTAGCCATGAATTGGAGAATAAGAGATGAAAAAGTTAAGGAAACTGTCTCATGCAGGATTATATCACTCATTCATGTTTCTGTATCCAGTGCTTGTAATAATACATTACTAAAAGCTTAAATCCAATGCCTCATCTGGTTTCAAGCAATAGCTACACTTATTTTTTGTAAGCAGTGAGCTGATGCCTTGGATGCTTATTAGAATGTGCTTTCAATGTATCTTTTGTAAGTGGCTAAATATCGTGGTTCTCTCCCAAGAATTCCTGTATTTTTAGTTTGTGTTTCAGCTAGAAATATCACAAAAAGAATTCTCCTAGTGATAAGCTGATATTAGTACTTATGATCCTTCCTCAAAAAAGTAGACCTCTACTATATCTCACATTTGAATTTGAGGAGAAGTGAGTGAGGATTCAAGCTGGCTCATTTTAAGAACTTGGCCTGCTCATTTTACTGCTGTGAGCTGTGAGTATGTATTTTATTCTTTTCGGAGGTCCCAATTTTGGAACTAACCAGTTCTGGCCACAAAGTACAGAAAAACCTGTTGAGTGCTATGTTCTAATGGCTTAGAAATGAGACTGAGAATCAGGATTCCACAGCTTTTGCTGATGCTTTGTAACCTTCAGCAGATAATTCATTTCTTTTGAGCTTCAGTTTCTTTGTATATAAACTAGGAGAAATGCTATTGTCGTACCTCATACAGATACGTAAGGTTTAACTACACAATACTTCCAAAGTATATGATAAAGCAAAATCGGTGGAAGCACGATCTTGCATCTGGTTCCACACTGAAGAAGAATGGTGTTAGCTATGATCTTACTGACAGCAGGATAGTTTGGGAGATACTAGCTTTCCTCTTTTGCCCAGTAGACTGCTGGCATCTCTAACAGGAAAAAGAGGCTGAGTATGAGCACACAGCGTAAGTGAGAATCTTCCAGTTCTCAGATGCTGGGAGGTGGTTTAGTCCAGACACAGAAAACTATCTGTGGTGGGGTTGCTCTGAGATGTGTTTTTTTTATACTTAAGTCTTGTCCTACTGACACCTTCTTTCCATTGTGACACTGTGGATGCTGATCACATTAGTAAAGGTGCTGGGGGAAACATATGCAGGAAGCTTATTCCTGCCCCTCAATGCTCTTAAGTCTGCAATAACTTGGAAGGGTGCAGAAGGGGTCCCCACAGGCTACTGCTCAAAGTTAGCATCCTGATAACTTTAGGGTAAGTACACCCTTGTGTTCATCTTCCTTCACTGGCATTTTGACTGTGGAAGACAAATGAATATAATTAAAATAATATAATTAAAAAGAAGAAAATTTTTTTAAAAATAATATAATTAAAAAGAAAACACTTTTCCCCAGAATTTGCTCAAAGAAAAACAGGCATAGTCTAGTTTTCAGCATATTATATATATATAAAAAACTGATTATTCCTTCCTCTTCTGGATTGCAGGTGACTATCATTTCAGTTTTGCTGTCTCATAGTTCTTTCTCTCATTAGCGCTGAAGGTCTGCAGAGCTTGCATCCCAACATTTTCTAAAGTGTCAGCGAGTACATTTAGAAGACTGATAGAAGTGCTGCTTTTCTGTGGGAGGCATCTATTTTTGCAGAAGGAGGGACGTGTTCTTTTGGAAATGCTATTAGCAAGTAACAGGGAAAGATTGGTAAGAATTTTAAATACCAGAACTTGAAATCTTTCCAGGAGATGCTGGGTATCTTCTGTGGTCATTTACTTTTACCTAAATAATCTTAGTAAGTATTGCTATCAATTTCCATGGCTGCTCCATGAAAGGAAGTAGAGATATCCCAGATGAAACCAATGTTTCAAGTTTTTTTACAAATTTATGATTGTTCTTTGCTGCTTTTAACATTTTTGCTTGCTGCCACAACACGCTGCGGTCTTAGATAAATAAGATGACCAACCTATAATGTGCCCCTCTTTACTCCAAGGGTTGTTTCTGGATCTTCCACAGCTTTGTGTAGGCTAGTCTTTGGTTTCACTTTAAAATGATTGGACTCAGCAGGACAGTGACATCAGCAACATAATATCAGGATTTTGATTTTGCTCATTTTGTGGGTCATTTGACCCTTTGTTTCTTTGTTTGCCTGCTCCTCTTTATTTGATTCCTTTCTTTTATAACCCAAATAATGGACAGTATGAAAAATAATGAAGGTAAAGTGCCCCTTTTCTTCCTGTAGTCCTAACTACAAAGCAATCCTTTATATTAACAAATTGACTGCTCCTTTGGATTTGAGATGCAGCTGTGTAAAATCAATGTATTTTTATTGACCTAAATAAAAATCTGTTAAAAAGCTGTGAAATTACACCACCCAAAATCTTGCCCACTGTTTCTTTCCTCACTGCACTCTGCAGTTTTTGGTAAATTAGAATTCGAAAAACCCTGTTCTATTACCACATTTGATAAATCATGTGGTATTTTGAGCAAAGAAAAGCTCTTTTTGAACTTCAATCTGTTGTTGAAGAACTCAGACAAAGAATAATTACAATCTGAAAATCACTCCATCACGGTTGAATGTGATATTTCACAAAACTGTCTGACCAAGTTTGCAAACAACCTCGAATTGTTTGCAGTCATGTATAGATTGGGTATCTAATCAAATAAAATAAGGACAAGCCAAACAAGTAAAATATTTTACCTACTTTCTTGTTTGGTGTTGACTATAGATGTACAAATCTTGAGATTTGTTTTCTAAAAACAAAACAAACATTGTTACTTTGATATCAGCTGGCTCACGAGGCATATAGTCTGTTCCCCAATAGATGAAATGATATTTCAACCCTATAGATGAAATGATATTTCATTACCTCATGATCTGTTCCCCTGAGGCATAACATAATATCTAGACTACTGAGGAGCAGCAGAGCATCTGTTTATCTGGAGAACTGCAGAGTGAGTAGAGAAGTCTGGCTTTATAATCTCTGCAGGTGGGGTTTTACCAAGTAAGGAGAAACATGGATGAAATACGGTATGCATAAATATATATAAAGTAAGAGTTGCAATCTCCATTGTTAAAAAATGTTTAAGTGTTTAATGTTGTAGTTTCTCTGCAGGGAAAAGTGAACTTCCCATGTCTCCTCCTCAACTGTTTTATTTTGTTCTTCCCTGGAAGGTACTTCTGATTCAGTAAAGTGCACTGACAGCCTGATCGCTTTTACCAGTGCTGGTGAACTCTTAAAGCATGTGTTTGACTTAAAACACAAGTAGCCTTGTTTGAAACAAAGCACATGTCTTAAATTGTCTGCTGAATCAGATGTGGCCCTGATTAGTGTGTGGAATCAAGTCTAAAGTTTGTATGTGCTTATGGTCTCCATCACTGTAGTATGCAAGTTCCTTGAAATTATATGGACACCCTCTGATACTAATGAAATCATGGCGTTCATGAAATTATATGCGACACCCTCTGATACTAATGCTAGAGTACTGTGATTCCCACTTTACTCAGAGGGAATTGATGTGAAAAGATTTTAAGTAATTTGAACATGACTGCTTAGGCAATCTGTGACAAAGCCTGTACATTTAATTATCATTAGTTAAATTTTGTGTTTAGAAGAGCTGTAGTGGATAATATCTTAAATCTCAGATGATTCTGGTTTCATCTTATTTTTTTACATTTTCTTGTTCTGTTCATTCTTTACTTCCTGTGGAAGGACAATGGAGTCCAATCTGGAATTTAAATCACAAGAATTGTGATTACAGAGCTAAACCACACTAATAGTTTGCCTAGACAAGAAGTAAATTCTTCGTTCCTATTGTTCAGATGTCTTTCAAATGGTACCTAACACATAGCAGATGTCTGCAGCTACTGGAGTATCATGAAGTGGCAGAAAATCACCATGCCGTTCCTTTCTTCATCTCTTATTTCAGTAGGTCTGTGCAGTCTGTGGTGAAAAGACAAAACTTCCAGTCTGAGTTTTCATTCTAAAACCAAGTTTTGATGATCAATGACAGGATGCTAAAAATACACCTAAACGTCTCTGTGATTCTGAAACTGAGTTTCTGAAAAAGCATTATACTTGTGGTAGGAGGTAGAGTGTGAAGTTCCAGAGAAATGAGCTGTGAATTGCAGCTGCAATGGAAATTGATCCTGTCTGTCAGTCTCTGCGCCATATTCTCAGGAAAACAGAGAGGAGCAGAGAAGAAGCCAAGATCACCGATTAAATTGGATGCCAAAGTGCCAGAGGCTAGAACTGGGCTTGCTGGTCCCTCAGGTCAGAGCTGCAACTGTCAGACTTCACTGCCTGATACCCTGCTGAAGCTGGCAGGAGAGCGGTATGAAAAATGCTGCAGGCACCAGCAGGGGAATTAGTAAGAACTACCTGGCTAAGCTTCAGGCATGACAGGCAGTGTGCCCCTTTGGGAGGAAAACCTCTTCTCTTATGAACTGGTAGGCCTTATTTTCCCCATTCGCCTCATGATTTGTACCAGCGAGGCATAAGAAAACAGCTGGAATACTGAGGAACAACAGAGGCTCAGTTCGTCTAGAGATCTGCAGAGTGAGTGGAGAGGTCTGGCTGTATAACCTCTCTGCGGGTGGGCCTTTACCAAGTAAGGAAAAAACAGAGGTTCAGCAAATAGCTGTTGTGGATTGAGGTGTATACGTTGCATATAATATAATCGGTGCGGCATATTAATCTCCTTATTCATCTTCTACTCTAAAAAATGTGATTTCAGTTGTGATGAGCACTGTGAAATGACACTTCTCTATGTAGCTATCACTTACCTTACCTGATGCGGGGTAACAACAGCAGACCGTTGCTAGGATGGCAACCTTCAAGTACTACATGAATAGTTAGTGCAAGTCTCATGAGCACGACAGCAGCATCTCTATAGAATGCTTATTTTTTCACTCAAAGTTGGGAACTTACCATGGGAAAGTGATAAAAAGATCCTGTAGAAAATAAAATCAACGAAATTAAGTCATCATGCTGTGGTAATTAATTCAGCTTTCCCTTTTAAACCATAGTCATTAGCTGTCATTCTTTTTGTGTTGCTTAACAGTTTTCTTCCCCCAAATATTCTGCCTGCTTCATGATGAAGAGCATATACTTTCCAGTGTATTGGAAGCGGTGTACTGTGCTTTCAGAACCATATCACATTAAAAATTTCCTCTGGGGTATACAATGATACCTCCAGAGAAGCTCAGTGCTAACTTGATCAAATGGACACTTCTTTTTCTATCTTTTGTTGCAATAGCTGCTATTTTTCATGGCTGTTTTGAGCCACGTGTTTTTTTAATCCAAAAATTCCATTGTTACCTTAGCCTTTTTTTCTGGTTAAAAGTAGACGTGTTTCCCTTCATCTCTTTCCTGCTTACTGTATGAATTAACTGAATTTAACCAAAAATTGTCATGTACTTGAAGCGCATAGATCTGTTATAACTGAGAACTCAACTGTATAGAGCAGATGAGAACTGATATCCTCAGGTCTGTAATGAAGTCACGTCTGATAAATGAAAGAAGTGTGGTATTGGAAAGAAAAATAAAATAAAGCAGATAAAGTAGTGGTAATTCAGGAATTAGATTTATTTGATGAAAGACATAATAAAGCATCATCTATTCCACTAACCATGTCCATTTGGAGAATTTAAAAGTGAGTTTGAGGACACAAAATGGGTAAATTCTTTGGAGTACAGGCCTGTATCTTCAGAGGCCCTTTCATGGACAAACCTCTTTGGAATATTCAACCCCACTTTCTCAGTGGACATCCCCCATGAACTAGCGGTTATCCCAGCTGGTGCATCATATAAAATAAAATATAAATATAAAATACAAAATAAAGCATCTTGCTTTATTTTTCCTTAAATGTCTTTCTCTGCTGTGTCCCAAGTTTTTTTTATATCCTACCTCTCCCTTTCTTTCCACTAAGTGCTGTCGTTGACTGGTTGACACATTAACTGGTTGACACACTACGCTTACCCCAGGAAGGGGTCATTAGGTCCCTATCAGTTGCATTATCTCTGAATGAATGGTAAGAAAGAATGGTAAGAAGATACTATAGATTACAGAATCAAGCCAGGAACTAAAGCAACCCGGGTATTTGCCTTGTCTGATGAGCTTTATCCTGTAAGTATCAACAAAAGCTGTATTGTCTCAATCTTTTACAATCTAATCATTTTTTTCCCTTGTCTGTTTTGTTAGAAGTGAAAATGCATCTGTTATTCTCATAGCAATGACTTCAGGATTTAATTAGAGGGCTAACTTGTACTTTCTATTAAGGTAACGTGACATAAGAATATCTTTCTCTTGGGCAGAAATCTTGGATAGGTTTTGATGCAGTTTTTTTGTACATCCACTCGATTTCAGTTTTAAAATGCTATGAATTAGTTTTATGTCTCTAATAAAATGATTTCTCAGCTCCCCTGTGAATTTTCTGATGTGTCTACTATGGAACTAAGCAGGCTGTTCCATATTCTTGCAGCTAGGAACTTTGTTCAACTGCTTAATGTTGTATGTCAGGGTCACCTCAATTTTGTTGATTTTCTAGTCCTATTTAGCCCATTCAGATAGCATTATAGTTACACAATACTCATCAAATGTCCTTTGCTATTCATAGTCTCACCTAAATGAAATAATGCTTAGAAGCTGATATGAAACCAAAAAAAACGAAAACACCTTTTTAATGAAATTTATGTCTGAATTATGCAGAAGTAAATGCTTAAGGAAGACATGAAACTCCTAGGACTTGCCAGTTTTGAGGTTTGCTTCTCATTACTCTTAATTGTTGTAGCAATAGAAAATATCCCAAACTCCCCAAACACCAGGATTCTTAGCTGGGGTATCTGAGTGTGGAAGCAGGTAAATGGCTCTATACTGATTTATCCTTGGTGAGGACATTTTTACCAGTCAGTCTAGTCACTAGAAAGGAGACCAGGATTAGATCTGTTATTGAATTTTTTTTGCTTTGCCATTTTGTCACCAATTGGCAAATATTCTATATTGGTGATCAACACTGTTGGGTAGTGGCAATTAATTAAAAAAAAAAAAAAAGCTGGAGGATTTAAAAGGGGAAAAAAATACCCTGCTTTGTAGATGCTAGAGAGAACAAGCAATTTCTTAACACCTTTTCTTCAAGGAGTTAAGATGAATAACATCTTTGAACAAATATTTCAAGCATGCAGGGATTTTATTAAAAAGTAAAAAGATGAAATCCTGTGTAAATTCTTTAGAACATTCCTAGTGAAGACATGTTGATTAATAAACATAAAAGAGGGAAGATGCATATTAATTTGTTTATGTATAAGAGGCTTCTAGCTCATTAAAAGTCTTCTAAGCATTTAACTAGTGAAGCAGTGGATAAAACCAGACATTGTTTTTAATCTTTTTGAGGGCTCCAATATGAAAAAAACCCAGATTATTGCTAAATATGTATAATAGCTCTATTAATGACTGTTTTGAAAATGTGGGGTGTGTGTCAGCTCAGTGGTTTTGCTGTAATATGGTGGAAATTTGGGTTCACTTTTCTATCTCAATTGCTGGGACCAGTAGGACTGAAAAAAATTTAACTTCATCCACCACAATCTTTGGCTCTTGTATAAAGATAGCCATAAGTTCTTGGGTATGATTTTGTTAGATGTGATTTATGGCTGGTAATCAAATGGAAGATCTCTAGGAAAGCTCAGCTGCAGTAGGATATCAGCTGATATGCCTGCTGTTGTTCCTTTTGATTCTTTGCTAAACCACTACTACAAACTGAGATATTTGCACTGTTTATTTTAGATGTGGTAAAAAAAGAAAAAAAAAAACGAAGGAAGCTATTAACAACTAATGTTTATGGGAAGAGAGCCCTAGGGACTATTTTAAAGGAATTGGAATATTAACTTAATGTCCTGGCCAAATAGAGATTGAGTAATTGCATTCAGTCTACTTAAAAACAAATGCATAAGGAATAGCTGAAGAACCACCTAACGCTTTTTCTTTGTATAAACAGTCCTGGGAGAAAATCACCAGGTATTTGCAAATTTTCCCTAAAATTGCCTTTTCTTTTTAGCTACTTGTTTTGTGAAAGTTTTTGCTCTAAAATTGTGAACACAAACTAATTTTTTTTTTTTTAAATTGGACATATCTTTTGCAAGCAACGGATAGGTACAGAAGTAAGCATCATTTAAACTGTATCGTGCAGTTTGAGTTTAAGCATAAAAACTTTCTGGTATTTTGTTTGCTCTTCATTTTTCATCAAAGACACTTCTCTCTCCTTTTCTCACTGTTTTTTTTTCCTGATTTTTCAGAGACCTTTTATTGTCATTTGCACTATGAGAGCTAAAGCAATGAATTTCTGTTTCTGCTTATATGTCATATTTATAGAACTGTATAACTTCTTATTACTCATGTTACTTACTATTATGATATGAATAAATAATCATACCAAAATTATGTTGGTAATTTTGCAGATCCAATGCGTGGGCCACGAAAACTAGAGGTTGTGGAGATCAAATCTAGACAAATCACTATTTGCTGGGAACCATTTGGATATAATGTCACACGTTGCCATCGATACAACCTCACAGTCCATTACCGCTACCAGGCTGGAGGACAAGAGCAAGTGAGAGAAGAAGTAAGCTGGGATACAGAAAGTTCACATCCCCAGCACACAATTACTAATCTATCACCATACACAAATGTCAGCATCAAATTAGTACTAATGAATCCTGAAGGACGAAAAGAAAGCCAAGAACTTGTAGTACAAACTGATGAAGATGGTAAGTTTTTGTATTTACATATATGTATGCATTGTACATGCATACTACCTGATAGTCAATATGCTTTTCTCTATAAGTGTATGTTTTACTTTCACTAAAATCTGTAACAGATTTTCCACCAACTTCAGCAATTTTAAGACAGTAAAGGGTCCGTTAAAACTGTTATAATGATCTTTTACATAACCGATAACATCACACATCATTTAATCATTTCTTCATTAAACTCATAACTTGTGCTTGAACTATGTCCTGCCTCTTAAAAGTTCCAGTGTCAGTTTGAAGAAATTTCAGGTGATTGTCCACAGTGTCCTCATGTAAGCTTTTCTACTGAGTGATATGCTCAACATCAAATATTTGTTCTTGATTTGCGCTTTCAATTTATCTAGCTTTGGCTTTCCAACCACTGGACGCTGTTAGTTGCTTATTCAGACAATAGATTCCACATACAGACATTCAAATGTATAGATATTCCCTTCCTTTTAGTAATTTTCGGCTAACATGGGGTTTTCAGATCTCATTTTTTTATTTTGAGCAATAACATAATTTGTGAGTGTCTTTTTTGAAGCATAGACATCAGAATTGGCTACTGTCTCTCTGTAATGCTCTAGTAATACTGCATGAAAAGGTTATACTATCCTCCTAAGTTCTCTGTGATATTATTGTGATTATACATGCAGAGAGTTTACTGGAGCTCTGTTAGCTACAATACCAAAATGAGACTTCCTTGTTGAATTGATCATGCACCAGGAATCAGTTTCGCCTTTCCAGAACACTCTGTGCTGAGGTATAGCCCCTAAGGGTCCTCTACAAGTGTACCTTAGTTTTTTTGACCTTGCTTTTAGCCATTTTAAAATGCATACTGTTCAAAGAAACATTATCAAATGACAGGAATTGCTTTATGTAACACATCTGTCCTCCTCCCATTTTTATCGTCTGCAATCTGAACAGAAATGGCTTTGTATTTTCTTCCAGATCAATGATAGATTTACTGCAAATACGTTGGAAAGATTTCTAGAAAAAACTTCAGCAATGATGAGTTCGTCTTATAATAAATACTTGAAGTCTGTCATTTAAACCTATTAAATCATTTAATACGTGCTGTATTGGTTTTGTGTAGTACTAATTTCTAGTCAAAATATACGAGGGAATAAATTAAACAATTTAGGAGTGTATAGTTGCTACTGCAACAGATTTGACACAGTATAGCTAACAAAAAAATTGTTTAATTAGAATTAATTTTGCTGTCATCCTCTAATTTTGATTCGTTTCAATTGTAGGATGACAAAGCTAAAGACCTTATTCTTATCTGGGCCATTTATGTATCTTCTCTAAAATTTTTCATAATATTTTCTTATTGCTGACCCTCTGGAACTTTATATTATTCCAAGACCTATTAAAAATCAACATCTGTGGTTGAGAGAATACCTTGGACAAAAATTACAACTTTTTAGTATACCATACACTTTCAGTAAGGTACATAAATCTGCATATAACACAACAGAGTATACTGACCCAAATAATCATCATAATTTTTTGATTCACAGAATCGTGTAGGTTGCAAGGGACCTCCAGAGCTCATTTAGTCCAACCTTTTGCTCAGAGCAGGTCGAGTGAGAGCAGATTGCTCAAGGTCTTGTACAGCTGAGTTTTGACTGTCTCCAAAGATGGATATCCCACAAGTTCTCTAGGTAACCTCTGCCAGTGTTTGACCTCCCTTATGGCATAACTGCCCTTACGGCCTTCAGATAATTTTAGAGGGTTACCACAGTGTTTTGCTGTACTTCCAACTTACACGATTTAATTCCTCTCCCTTTAGACATAAATCATTAACCCCATGATTCCAAATGAGCTTTACCAGTTCTCTTCTACTTGGAAGCAAGGTTAGCGCCCAGACATAAAGTTGCCCTAAGGGCATAATCTTACTGGTCCATACAGGACTGGTAAACCAGTTCAGAAACCATCACCTATGTCCTTGGAGCTTCCCCTTGGTAGAGCAAGGGACTCTGTGGAGAGCTATGGAGAGGTGATTATGAAGTCTCAAACCGTGTACCCTTGCAGACCAACAGCATGGAGGTGGAGGAGGAGGATAGTGCTCTACCAGACCTAGCAACGGAAAGGAGTCACCAGATGGCTTGCTTTCAGATCTTCCTATTCTTTAATCATTCACGTAAATCTCAGTAAGGGGTCTGAGAAGTTAATTCAACCACTGCAGC
This sequence comes from Pygoscelis adeliae, assembly GCF_000699105.1. Classification (NCBI taxonomy): domain Eukaryota; kingdom Metazoa; phylum Chordata; class Aves; order Sphenisciformes; family Spheniscidae; genus Pygoscelis; species Pygoscelis adeliae. The sequence goes on from NW_008825614.1 coordinate 20,844,185, forward strand.
AAGTGGTTTCCACCTTCTTTCTTCAGCATGTGGAAAATGTTGTGTATCTTCTTACTGGATTTTCACATACAGTTTGTGGAAAAGTGCTAACCAATCAATGCCTGTTGCCTTGCAACAGTCCTGTGTGCATTTTTCAGGACTTTCTTTTCACAACAAGTGTTGTTACAAAAATATAATTGCAGATACTGGTCCTTGTGCTTGTTTACACATCTCCTTCTTTGAAAACTGCATTGAGGTTGGCTCAGGGATAAAGTAATTGTTGCAGAACAAACAGGAAACAGAAGTAGATACCTGAGAGCGGTTGACATCTTTTATCAGAACCTTCTGACATCCCTGACTCTTCAGAGGTCATTCTCATAAATTAAGAGACTTTAAGAAAAATGAATAATGTCAGATATTCAGTTTGGCTGCTTCATAATTTCCTTATGTTCACCCTGTTGTAGGTCTTCAGGCCTAATGTCAGTGAGCATTGCTGTTCTATGCAACATGTGGCTCGTCTTTCCAAGCTAACCATTCTAGTTCAGTCTGTTGAAACTATACCTTGTTACTTCAATGCTTGTCCATTTTCATATATTGATATGTTTTTCACTATGGGACAGTAACACTATTGATAAGTAGGTATCACAAATAGGTTTTATTTACAATAATTTATATTCCAGATATCGCCTAATTCTTTATAAAAAGATGATTTGTCCTTTTCTTTCATCAATAGTGTTTTACGGAAAAAGTGCGATGCTCACTAATTCCTTCTTACACTGAAGGTGACACATATGTTTCCTTAATGGCACTATCTTGTAAAATAAATCCTTCTCCTCCTGAGCTACCCTGGCCTTTGCTTCAGTCTTGGGGAAATAATAGTGGGATGGTTTTATGCCTCAACAGTGCAAATATTAAGCAGAGTGTCTCCTCCTGAAATTTTTCTCAAAACAGCATTTTTTTCCTTTTTTTATCCTTTAGTCCCGAGTGCTGTGCCACTTGAATCCATTCAAGGCAGTACCTTTGAAGAGAAGATTTTTCTTCAATGGAGAGAGCCAGTGCAAACATATGGTGTGATTACTTTGTATGAGGTACCTAGCATTTTGCCATGTTTTAATTCTTATGTATAGTTTTGATTTTCAAAAGTGCATAGTTAGTAAGAATTTTTTTTTCCAGTTTATGTAAAATGAATCTTCTTTTTGAAGATAGTAGCACTTACAAAGTAATAAAGTCAAATATATAATGTAGGAGTGAATTATGCAGGACCCAAAATGTCCCTGGGTTATCAGCTTTAAGAAAACTGCTATTTTTAGAATCGTGTGACACAGCATTCTCTCTAGTAATGTGGATCAAATATTTAAAAGATAGAAAGACAGATCTTAGTGAATTTTTAAAAAGTAGGAGACATAACACAGTGGTGACAGTCAACATCACATTTAGATAAGACTCATTACAGGAAGCCTATTGTAATAGAAACAAGCAGGCATAATTAAAAAAATCTAGTATTTTTTAAATGCAAATTCAACAAAATTATATGTTGCTAGATGTCTAAAAATCGCTGCTTTTCCTCATGTAGAACCTTTGCCTGAATACCTTTTAGAAAAATTGACAAAAGACTGCACAGATTAAGCTGTCAGACAGTAATCACTGTTAAGCTTCTTACCTGACCTCACTACAAAATTGGTATTGAAATGCTTTGTTTAAAAAAAAAAACACCTAAATGAGATACGGTGTAAAAGAAAAGTTAAATTGAATGGTAACCTATTGATACTGTTTTGAAAACTATTTTATTGTAAGAGGATAAAATGTTATGAAAAAGTATGAATTGATCTTTTATAAAGCTAACTACTTTCTAGCTAGTTCAACAGCTGCCTATCTTCAGGGATCAGAATGTTTTAGTTAATATGTTAATGTGTTTATTGATGTTAGGCTTTATGCACATAGAAACACACAGTGGTGAATCATCTTTCTACTTACAAACATGCATGCGTGTCTAATTACATTGCTGAGGAGTATATGCACTATATACATGCAGTTCATTCTTAAATGTATATACATACATAACTCCATCAGCTGTAATGGGAGTTGTGCGGGTGTATTCAGAGATGGAAAAGAATAGCTTGGCCAGACTTTCTAAGGTAGTCAAGACTGTGCAAGTCTCTGAACACCCAAAGAATGTAGCATTCCAACTGTGAAGAGAATATTGAAAAGAAAAGAAAATACTAATATTTCATTATACTGTTTATCTAATACATCTCAAAGCAGACGGGGGAGCAAGGCAACCAGTTAAATCAGAAACTTCATTTAATTAATTTTTAAGTAAAAGACACCAGCAGACTAATGCAACCAAAACTTCTCTTGTTTTAAAGATGCCAACTCAGTCCAGTCAGGTGGCTGAATATGAACAGACACCTAGTTGCTGAAAGCTTGTTTGTCAATACTTTTTCTGCCCTGAAGTTTGCTTATTAGCCTGAAATGTCTCACAAAGTTCTTATAAATATGACTGGTAAACTACCTGGAGGCCAACAAATATACAGTGAATCACAGGGACATTTTACCTGTATACTTCAGGTGAAATATAGAAGTGTACTTCAGGTATGTTTTAGCTAACTGAAGTAGCTCACAGGATAAGATCCAGACCAGTTAGATGACATTTAGGTATCTGTGTTTTATAGGTTGATGTAGACTATCCATGATGTCTCAGTAGGCACCTCTCTGGCTGATCGTTGTGCTGTCAAGTTAGTGCATCCAGCACAACTCCAAATCACCCACGCTTGAGAAGTGAGGCGTCTAGCTCCTGCCTACGCCTCGTTGCAAGCCAAAGCTTAGACAAAGCTTAGATGTACACATCTAAGCCTTGGCTGTGTGTACATCAATAATTCTGATCTAAAAAACATAGCCACTAAAGCTGCTCTTATACAAACGTATGCTGTATTTGGTATGTTCATGAAAACTATGGTACTCATGGCATTCACCTTTCAGAGAATGGCCTAGCAGATGAGCAGTAACCTCATAAGGGGGAGGCCTGGGTAGGGGACATTTCAGCGTGAGGGATTCCCCAGTTCATGATAATCTGCCTGCAGGGGCGTGACTCAAGCACAGAGCCACAGCGAGGGGTGAATGCTCCTTCCATTCACCTGTCACCCGCCGTGGGGCTGTACACAACCAGGGGTGAAAGAATTGTAGTGCCAGGAGGAAAACAAGTATGAGAGTGCAGGGTACTTTAGTCTAGAGTTGCAGACACACAGCTTGGGTGAGGCAAAACTGCAAGTATGTAAGCCTGAGTCAGACCTAGGAACAAGTTTGATCTTTCTAGAGCAAACTCTTCAGCTGGTGGCCGTTTTTTATAGGGGCAGCCTTAAGACTACAAGCTG
>NW_008825614.1:20847600-20854081 GCF_000699105.1 Pygoscelis adeliae
CTTAATTTGCAGTCCTGAGTCTACATCCCTGCTCCCAGAGAGAAAGCTCAAGCTCACCTCTGTGTCTAGCATTTCTTACTCTGAGTACCTAACTTTCTATGTTGTTAAAAATCTCATAACTTAGTCTGTTTTCTGGCGCCAGGCATTTGTTTTTAGTGCCTGAAGGATATAATATAAGTGGTGGGAAAAACTGTGCGTTGAAGTATCAAGTATTAAAGTATTCATTGCTGTTGTGAAATTAAGTGCAAATCCAATTATTTTACCAATATTTAAAGAAAAAAGCCTTTAGATGAAGAAATGACATAATGACAAATTATACCATTTTGCTCCTCTATCACCAGGACAGGTCCACAGTTGTAGGAATAAAGGGCTTAGTCCTTTGGGCAAGGTTTCATCTAAATTGGATAAAAATAGTCCACATCCAGTGAGAAAATGACCCTCGTGCCCTTTTTTTTTTTCATCACTGCGAAGCTGAACTGGCGTTAGCAATGGTGGACATAAGAAATTAGTTTAAAAAAAAAAGTAGGAACAGTCTTAGAAGTAGGAGTGAAATACAGAAACAGTGCAAGTTCATTTTAACCAGGCAAAACACTTTTTTTTTTCATGTGTTCTGCATGATGCATGGAAAAAACTCATTTCATTACGGAGTATCAGCCACTTAGCTATCTAATAACTAAACACTGCAAAAAATTTATAAGAATCTACCATAGACTGCAGAGTCTCCGATAGCCTGGTATTATTTTGAATAAAACTTAAGTGAGATTTTGGAAAATCCAGTTAAGAATCATAGAAATATAGAAAACAAAGTTAAAGGGAACTGCAAGAGATCATTTAGTTCACATATCTGGGGCAAAACAGGATCAGCTGTATATAAAACATAGTTGCAATGTAGTTCTCTAACCCGTCTTTTAAAATCTCCAAAACCAGTTATGACCCACCCTCCCACAAGCAGACATACCAACACTTACCATCAGAAAGGGAGATTCTTTGGGGCGATATGTAACCTTAATTTCTTTACTGATAAACGTTCAGATATTTGGTAATGTAATCTTCTTTGTCTTCTGTTACAATTAGGAGGGTTAGTTGAGCGGTTTTTAAGGCACTTTCAGTTCAATTTATAGATGAGGAGTTGTAGAGGATCTGCCTATATCTACCAAAATAATGTCGGGGTTTATCTAGATGGTATCAAAGTTTTTATTACTAATTTTCAGCACTTTATTGATGTTATATTAGATGGGTCATATAAAAATCAATTTTCATTAAGTCAGAGGTTTTAGGATATTGCAAGTGCTTAAGGTGTGTAATGCTGACACTTAGATGTTTCTATGTATTGTTTTATGTGTCTTCTTAATTATAATGATATGGAATAAATGTAACAAAAAGAATGTCAATTATCACTTTATATAATAAGTGTTGGAATTATTTACATACAAATTAAACTTTAAAAGTAAAAAGGAGTGATGAATCATTTTTACTTTTTAATTTTTTAATGGATTTCTTATTTTTAAATTCTCATTACAGTGCATGGAAATTAGTAATTAATAGAAGAAATCTGGATCAAGTTTTACTGTGAACTTATATTAACATTTCTAATGAAAACTAAAAATACTGTTTGAATCAAAGAAGGAACTGAGGATACAATATACACTCTGCATATATTGCTTAACATTTTATCTCTCCTTTCCTCCAAATGAGAATCTGACCTAGGTACAATATAATAACCTGAAAATTTCCAAATTAGCAATTACAATAGCTAAGCTTCAGACTAAAATACAAGCTTTACCCACTTTCTGAAAAATTTGCCTTAAGCTGCCCTTATCACCTTTTACAGATAATCTTATTCAGAGCAAAGTGTAATTATAGTGAAGTCAGCTGGAACTGGGGGCTACACCTTCTGTTATTCGCTTATCTGTTTTTACCTGGTTGTTTTGGTTTTGTTATTGCTGCTGATCAAAACCAACAGTGAGATGAATTCAAAAAATGACACTGGTAAAGCCAGCATCTTGAAGGAATTAATGTAAGCCTGAACCCATCCTTTAGAGTTGTAATCTAGCTGCCTCTAAGTCTCTGTATCTATAAAAGTAATAACTCATACCAGTTATGGCTGAGTTTCTGTGTCCCTTCGTGGGATTCAGGATTTGAAGAGTATAAGAGAGTAAGATAGCTTATCATAGAATGTCTGACAGCGCATACATCAGAAGGGTTTACTGGATAAAGATGCAATCTCTGTCCATCTGCTCAAGGCAGTTTATAACTTTCTTATTCTTTTGCAGATCACCTACAAAGCAGTCAGTTCCTTTGACCCAGAAATAGATTTATCCAATCAAAGTGGACGAGTCTCAAAGCTAGGAAATGAAACGCACTATCTCTTTTTTGGACTGTATCCTGGCACTACCTACTCTTTTACCATCAGAGCCAGCACAGCTAAAGGCTTTGGACCTCCAATCACAAATCAGTTCACCACTAAAATATCAGGTACTTGATTAAAGAATATCATTGTTTGCATATGATAGTGACATGGGTGATTCTTTTGTTGTTTACTTCTTATTTAGGATTTAACAAACAGCAAATTGAAAAAGTAAAATACATGTTCATCCTTGAAGATGTCAGTGACATACATTAACATATCTGAAAAACTTCCAAGTGCTTAAATATCAGCTCGGACTTTGAAATTCCTATTCACAACTGTAACTTGCCACCCAAGAAACCCTGTGAATTACGTGCCTGCAGTCAGTGCCATCTGCTGTTGCAACATTTAGCATAGGGTTTTTTGGACATGAGGATGAGGGTTCCCTTCAGAGCTTAGTCAGCCTTGACATGATTGTAAATTAGTACAGTAACGGTGCTGGAAAATCTCTCTAATGAGCCATGAACAATTGAGTGTAGCGCAGAAATACTATATGTCTAGCACTTGCTTAGAAAGTGTAGCTAACTGCCAGCCTGCGTATGTTCCTAGCAGGCGTGTGGACTGAAGTGGATATGAAACTGTATTAGACAAGAACATCAGGAATAGTGGTTTTCAGATAACAGCAGCATGACTCTGTCACTTCTGCAGATCCATGAACAATATTTTAAAGCCCTCCCAGAGGCAGAGGAACACTTCATTTCTCTAGCTGATGGGATGCAATACTATTACATACTCTAAAATGCTTATGTAATTGATGACAAAATGTTTTGCAAAGTTACAGTTGAAATCCCTTTACTCTTCACTTCTCTACAGTCTTCTTCAGAATTAAGCTGACAGTTGAACTATGGCCCCTTGATAATATTTACAGAAAATTACCTTACCTATTTGTGGTCAACTTTGCTTTTCAGAAAGGATAAAGGAAGGCATTTGGGTACAAAATATTCTTTCTCTTTTACTCTCATTCTTTTACTTCTCCCCATCACTCATTTTCTGTCCTCACTGGAATGAAAAAAAGTAACAACTGTTAATCAGAAATAGAGCAATTTCTTTTTTCTTATTATAGGAAAAGGCAGTTAATGCAAGGTAGAAATTATTGCCAGTACAGATGTTTGTAGAGAAAAAAAAGTTGTTAATTTTCAAGTTAGAAAATTATTCTTTATAGAAAGTCTAAACATAATTAACACTGATCAGTAACAATGGGGTTCTTTTTCCATCCCCTTTCCTATACTGAGCAGAAACTTTCTCTGTCAGAAATCAACTTCTGTGACATAGCAAGACTTGATAGGAGTTAGGATGGCAGAATCAGCCCTTATTAGAATGAGGAAGGAAGGAGACTATTAAGAGTGGAGGAGAATCTGGGCATTTCGGAATAGTGTTGGATCTTAAATTGTTGTTGTTTTCTAAATTTGATATGTCACCAACTAAAACTCATCAGTGTAGACCGACATTGCAGGCATGCTTGGGAATGAGACTAACCTCCAAGCTACCATGCAGCGAGGTTCTGCAAGCTGTCTTGTCTGCACCCCACTCTCTCATTACTTCATGTTAGTTACTGTACTAACAGGGCATGTTTATGACTTGCCTTTGGGTAGTTAAAGCCAATCTCTTGATGAATTTAAAATAGAAGCAGAATGCATACATTTCTTCATATCATTGAAAAATCACAACTGAAATTTTAGCTTTTGAATACGGTACCCTCTTTGCAGTGCTATCGGCCTGTGATCTCATTGTCTCACTGTAAGGCTTTGAGGCTCTTGATGTGGCCAGTGCTCTCCATTTTGGAGAGATGTGAAACGAAAATGCTGAACATTCATGGAGAAAAGGTTTCACTATTTTTCAGAACAGATGAGGTGGCAACAGTGCATTCTGACCAATTTCTGACTTGAGTCATGGCATTTCAATTTGTCTGACTCTAGACTGCATTTTCATTTGAATAAATTACTCTTAATTTCCTGTCTTAAGTGTTTGAGTAGTACTATTCTGTACTGTAAATAGTTGCCATGTTTCATTCTACAGTTGTGTGATTGGCACTGATGGATGAAGTGATCTGTATGTAAATACGTATTACCAAAAGCAGAGCTCGTAGCAGTGCCTGCTATCAAAATTGATGGGCACTCTATTAGAAGACTGTTTTCTGCTGCATATAACTTTGTAAAAAGTCAGCTGTGCGGGCTGAAATTTTGTATGCTGCCTTTCATACTAAGAAGAATTTCATCCATTTCGGGAACATGGCTGACATCATGAAAAATTCTGGTGACCGATACATCACTGAAGTGCTTTCAAACAGGGATTTAAATATTTAGCAAGAAGAGAGACATTACTCTGAGCCATCACTGTGAAAATCTGTGCAATTTGGGCAATTTGTAAATGTTGCAGTTTGCACACAAATGGTGGAAACTTGACAGAATTGAGCAGTGAATGTCACCATGGATGACAACCTCACTGAACAGATTTAAGTTCTCCAAGCTTTTAGAGCCTTGCCTGCATGTTCATCAACTCAGTGTGGCCCAGCGCAGATAGAGTCTCTAAGGGCCTTACCTTTTAGCGCATCTGAGCTTTCTGCTGCTGAAGACCAGAGTGTGCAGTTGCAAAAACTGTGAACAGGAAGAATATCTCCTGTTTTCTCTGTTTATTGATAAGCTCCTTCTTTACATGTGGGCACTGTGGAGGAGGAAGAGTCCTAACTTAGACAGGAGAAAAGTGTAAGAATAGATAATGTCCAGTCTCCACAGATGATGTATCTGGGGAGAAGAGAAAAAGTAGCCAGGACTAAAAGGTGGGACTGGGAGAACCACAACTCATATCCTGGACAGGAAGACAATTTTGGTGGAGGGAGACTAAGATTAGTAAAGAGTGCAAGCAGGGACCTGGGAGTCATAAATTAGGAAGATTAGAAGACTTGTCAAGGTGTGGGCAGGAGACCAAGGGCAAGAAATGACACTTACAGTGTTCCAAAAACGCTCAGAGTTCATACAGCTTTTTGGAGAGGCAGTTATTCTGTGCTTCCCTTATTTTCAGGATGGTCAACTTGAGAATGGGGCATTATGTGAATAAGTTCTGGATATTCAAAACTGCAAAACTGAAATATGTGAAAGTTGCATCTGAATCTTTAAAGTACTGTGTTATGCCTTTAGGCTTCTCAAAGTGGGTACTCAAATTATTTAAAATGATTAGTCTAAATGTTTGTGCCTTATATCCAGGATTGTAAACAGAATAAAACTCTCTCAGCTTACAAGGAGGTTTCTGAAGATTAATTTTTTTTATTTGTGAAGGAATTCAAAACTGGTGAATATCAGTGAAAAGTGATGAAGATGATGTTAATGTTTTCACAGCAGACTGAAGAGTTGTGGACAAAAGTGTTAATGCAATCCTTACATGGATATATAGGGCAATATGGATAAAGGAGAAATAAGTTCATACACCTTTCAAGTAGATGCAGCTACTACTGGGAATGTGAAAAGGATTGGAAAATACACATAAAAGAAAGACTCACTATTGGAGCTATTTAATTTGCTAGAGGAGCCTAGAGGTTGATATTATCTGTATGTGGAGCATAATATACTCTGAGTAACTTCATCAGTATGGTACACAAAGTATCCAGTGGCTGGAAGATGAAGCTAAACTGAGATGCCAAATAGGTCTCCATGTTCAACATGAAGTATAATTAGACATTGGAAGAACCTGCTAAAGAAAAGATCTTCTCCCCCACCAAATGTATTTTCTTTTTCAAGCAGGAATTAGTTTAGGGAAGTTCACTGCCCTGTGTTATTCCTGTGGTCAGAAAAGATCATTGCAATGACTACTTTTTGCTTCTATAGCCTTTAAATCTGTTAGTTGTGTATCATCATTAACAACTGGGCAATAAGGATGCAACAGACAGCTAAACAATCAATTAACCAAGCAGCCTTCTATCCAATATAATGATAAAAATGTGACTAGATAGAATCATAGAATCATAGAATAGTTTGGGTTGGAAGGCACCTTTAAAGGTCATCTAGTCCAACCCCCCTGCCGTGGGCAGGGATATCATCAACTAGATCAGGTTGTTCAGAGCCCCGTCCAACCTCACCTTCA